>NC_140501.1:10564983-11159983 GCF_964271855.1 Acomys minous | reverse complement strand
TGAAACTTTACATCAGTCAATTCAGACACATGTCTCGTAAATCAGGGAAAATTTTACAAATACATCTAAAAATAATTATCCAAACCTTGGCTTCTCTAAAAAGATTTTAAAATATAATTAAACACAGCTTAAATGATTAACTGAATACACATTTACTTAATTTTTGATTTTACAACTTAATAAATAAAGCATTTGTCGTGAAATAACTCAGAATAAAATGATGAATGAGAATTAGATAACAGTGTCTTTTCTAGTTATTTGCAATAAATAAAAAACAATTAATACACAGAATGCAATCATTGTGGATGCAAATTTAACTGTATAACGTTCAGTGCGCTACATGACGTTCACTGATGTTAGCTCCCTTTATATGGAGAACCTGCACTCTGTATCTGGTCTAATTACGTATACCACACCACATGTTATTTTGATAAATAAGGTTCTCATGCCTTCAGTGATGTTCTCATTTATAGAGAACATTGTTGCTTATGCTAATATCTTTATAAACAACAAATGTTACTTCCTCTAGGAAAATAAAATTTCTTACATGTTATATCATTTTGTTTTGCTATAAATTTCTATTAGCAGTTGCCATTAGTGTTATTACTATATTATCAGAATGTTTACTACATAAGAAAGTGTACTTTTCTTCACTAATACTGATATAATGTTATAGGTTGGATATAATGGAGTGCGTTTTTAGATGTCTGGAAAGATTGATGTTATCTTTTTGGCAAGTTTCAACTTGATATCACATTTGCAGTTAATACACTGTATTAAAATAAAATAACTTGGCTAATCAATTTTATTGGCATTAGGTTAAGTGTAATTTTTAAATATATGTTCTGATACATAGACAATTACTATTTTTAGATTATTATGACATGTACTACACAAAGAATGTGTTTGCATCTTGGGTTTTGCTGTAAACATAAGTATTTCTTCAACAGCTCCCATTTAAATACCTAATTTTGTTACAAGAATATTTACTGCTCAGTGTCAGCCATATCTTATTGATGTGAGGAGAACTGTCTCAGTTATTATCTCACAATAGTATTCAGTAGACTCAAGTAACACTAGGGTGATACGGGAGAGAAGCCCATGTCAGCATCAATCAAATCCAATTTATAGTTAGACTAGAAAGTATATATCATGTGCGAAACAGTACACAAAAGTTAAGGAATTGAAGTGGGTTGCAGATGATCTAAGGCATGTCCAAATTTATAAAAAAAAAAAAAGGATAGAGAAAAGTGGCCAAAAAATAACGCCAATATAAAACATCAAATAAAGACGCTTAAATCATTCACATTCTAGACAGATGTGTAAAATAATCCACAAGAACCAATGAAGTACAGAGAGTGCATTTTGAGGAAACAATATCATAGATCAGAAACTGAATGTCTTTTTCTAACAATAAACTTTAAGGATATATTAGACTATTTCACATTTGTAAAATATTTATATATAATTTATAATTATATCTCAGAAGAAGTTTATTCAAATAAAATGTTGTATATCATCGAGTCTGAGAAAATAGGTATTTTCTGAAACACTGAATTATTGTGTTCATCTTTTGTGACAAAAATAACAAGTAATGAAAACTAACAGTTTACATGATTGGATTGCTAACAGTACATAGTATCAAGAAGTTAAATAAAAATATGTACTCCGAACACAACTATTACCAGTCCACAAGCACTTGATCTATTAATAACACCAGAAGAAGTTATTTGACAGTATACTGAAAATAATATTTTATCCTAGGAATAGGTTTATATTCCAATCTTTTTTTAATATTTATCAATATATATTAGCTTTCTCTATAAAAACAAAAGTGATGGTAAATACAGAATAGATAGACATACATATAGAACAACTTTTAAAGGATGTAGCTCTTGAAGAAGTTTACACAGATATGCCTTACAATTAGCTCTGATGAATCTGAAGATCTGAGATGTTAGAAGTATACTTAAAAAAATACAACATAGAATTCCTAGATTGCGGCTTTGAGCTCAAAAACTTCAAGCGTTGGAGTCAATAGATATAATTTTTACTTCACTTGAAATAAGAATGTAAGATCTCAGTGTGGGATGTGACATATTACTTTTCCTTCAGTCTTTGTTCATGCACATACATGAACACATGCATGGGCACATGTGTGTGTGTGTGTGTGTGTGTGTGTGTGTGTGTGTGTGTGTTTCTGCTTGTGGATGGGTGCATATCGGCATTTCTGTGACTCTGTATGGGTGTATGGGTGTGTATCTGTGTGTGTCTGTGTGTGCCCACGTGCATGTATGCATATGTTTGTGTGTCTGTGTCTGTGTGCTTGCCTTGTCTGTGCATGGATGTGTGTGTGTGCATGCATGTGTGTATATTTATATATTTATCTGGATTATTGTATTGGGTTTGATCAGATTGAGGGTAGATCTCTACTTTTACTGCTTCGAATCACATACTTGTCACCCTTTAGAATATGCTTCCAAACATTTCACCTTTCTGTGCATCACACACACTTTTTGTAAACTTATAAGTTTATAATGCTCGTGAGAAATTATATGCTTTCAGAACAAAAGAGCCAGACACTGACATTGGATCAGACCTGACAGGATGCATTCCTCTCAGCATGCTGGACACTGACATCCAATTTGGAGAAAGTCGTTGAAAAGAAAGAAGGGGTATATAAAAATGTACAGGAAAGATAGAACAAAAAGTAATTCATAAATCTACTCTTCTTCTTAATGCCTCAATTGTCATTCACAAAATATATTTAATTCACTTATATCGAATTTTGTATATAGATATAATATATATATTTCTTCTCTAATATGAGTTATTTTACCCATATAACAATTATAATACAAGGTTTACCTCCACTGCTTTGAACGTGCCATCAGGCTCTTTATGAGAAATAAGATATACAAGTTAAATGTTAGTAGATTAAATAATGGTCATTTCAGTTGCTTGTCTACATTTCTCAAAGGAATATATATCTTATATACAGATAGGTATGATAATATAGAAAAGCAAGGTCTTCAAAAACCCTAGAGACATGCAGAATATGGCATTATAAATGTTTGTGTTATGTAAGAATTCATTGACAATGAGATAGGTTAGCTCCTGGCAACACCCAGCCTACCTCAAAGAAGATTATGAACATCAAAGAACCTTTTTATGGAGATGGCTTCAAATATGTGCATAATTCTTAATCCAATCAAGTCATCACTTATATTTAAACATCAAAGAACATTCTTATAACATTGTTGATTATATTGAAAGATACTTGGGTGTAATAATATATTCATTATTAGAGAATTAAAATATAGCTAAACATTTAAAGAACCAAGCAGGGTATGAAGTATTATACAGTAAAGTATTGTATGTAGTTTAAAACATTATATATTTGAACTTCTAAAAATTTTTACTTAATACTATAATGTAAACATATGTTTGTTGGTACATTAAAATAAAGTAAAGCATGATGGTGTTCTTTAAGATTTTGGCATTAAAATGATAACAGGAACTATTTTAAGAGCTTTTGGTAACAAGATAATCAATCCATAATATAGAAAGCCACACATTTCTACATCTTTGTATTTGAAATGAAAAGAAACAAGCAAAATATTTGTAATAAAAGCTATAATAACAAATCTTATGAATATTTATAACATTAAAAAAGTGTAGAATTTAATCAAATGAAAATAAAATTTGAAGGTAAACATGAGATAACTTGAAAGAACACAGGAGAATAATAAGAGGAAGTGCGAGAGGTACAGGAAAAGGTGGAGGAAGTGGAAACCACAGTTGGATTGGTATATATGAGAGGAGAATAAATGAAAAATATGTAAAAAAGTAAAAATTTTAGGTATGAGCCAGTGTGCATAAATTAAGAAGCAAGTTATTACACAATAAAATAATGAAAATTGTATAACTACAAAGGCTTGGATCTACAGAATGATATGTATCTCTGTAACTCAGGAATATTTAATAAAGTCTCAATAAATGTAAATATTATGATTATATATTAACCCTCCCAGATAAGCCAATACAGTAGATATCATTCAGATAAAAATGACAGAGGAGTTAAAACTCACTATTTCCCTAGTTATTCACTATTGTTTTCAACATCACACAGATGAAAGAAAAATCTTGGGAAATGCTGTTAAGAAAATGACTGAGACCAAATATAAAACTTTTTAAAGTAAGGTTATCCAAGTTTAGATCTTTTATGGCTCAGTCACAAAAATTACAATGACCATGAAAATTGTGTACATAAGTGTATCATGGAGTTCCCTGTTACAGAACTGTTACTTCCTGGCATCAAAAAAATCCACCTCTGTGCTGCAGGGCATTACTATCATCAGCCAATCCATACCTGTACAAACAATAATTTCACAAATTCAAAAGTTTAACTTAAAACAGAATTGCTATAATTCAAAGTTAACTTTATATTATTTAAAATGTACCATTTCTTATGTACACTAAATAAGTCCTGGTTTCTGCAATGAGTTTAATTTAGGCTGAGGAAAGATCAAGTCATGCTTTCCTAGAAAGACTGGAAATGTGTTGGAGATTGCACATTTTGGGTATGCAAGTTTATTTTTAAAAGCCAAGAAATATTATGAAAAATCAAAGTCATCACATATTGAATAATAATATTAATGAAAATCTGTTCACTACCATGAGAATATTAATGCATATAAAATTATTTATAGTATTTATTTTATTTGTACATTTATTCATTATTTCATGAGTATATTTCAAAATTATTATGTGTTAAGTGTCTGTGACTGTTAAGTTTGGTTGACAACTTAATGAATTTTATAATATGTGTGTAAAAAAATCTCTGTGCATGTCCATAAAGGATTATCCAGATTAGGTAACCTGAGGTGAGAAGAGCTAATATGAGCAAAATATATGTAAGAGGAGAATAAATGAAAAATATGGAAAAAATAATAAAAATTTAGGTATGAGCCAGTGTGCATAAATTAAAAGGCAAGTTATTACACAATATTCTATAGGATCATGTTCTCTTAAAAGCTATTTTCTTTATTTTATTTTTTTATTTTTTTCTAGCATTTTTTTCCTTTATTAATTTATTCTTGTTACATCTCAATGGTTATCCCATCCCTTGTATCCTCCCATTCTTCCCTCCCTCCCATTTTCCCCTTACTCCCCTCCCCTATGACTGTTCCTGAGGGGGATTACCTCCCCCTCTATATGTTCATAGGGTATCAAGTCTCTTCTTGGTAACCTGCTGTCCTTCCTCTGAGTGCCACCAGGTCTCCCCCTCCAGGGGACATGGTCAAAGGTGAGGCACCAGAGTATGTGAGAAAGTAATATCCCACTCTCCACTCTACTGTGGAGAGTGTTCCGTCCATTGGCTAGATCTGGGTAGGGGTTTAAGGTTTACCGCCTGTGTGACATGCACTCTGGTGCCCATGATTTGGTCACTACCTCCTGGCAAGATTGAGTAGTGGACACACTGAGGAAGGGAATGCCGGCTATCCTGATGAGACCCAATTGGCTGTCGCCAGACAGTTGAGGTAGGAGGGCCCTTCCCATATGTGGTCTAGGGTAGTGGAATAGGCAGAAGAAAGTTGGAAAGTGGGAATGGGAAGATAAGAGGGAGGGGATAACAATTGGGATATAATGTTTATAAATTATAATAAATAAAATATACATTAAAAATAAAGAAAATAGCCTGTATGGCTCTCATCAGGATAGCCGGCATTCCCTTCCTCCGTGTGTCCACTACTCAATCTTGCCAGGAGGTAGTGACCAAATCATGGGCACCAGAGTGCATGTCACAGGTTCAGCAGTAGTCCGCCTTTTCCCCCACATGGAGAATCAGCATTCAATCTGTTCTGAACAAGGGTCTTGGTTCTCTGCATACATAATCCTTGGCTGGTGCATCAGTTTGTGCAGGTACCCTTTTGTCCAGACCAACAAGCCTTGATGGTGTCCCTATAGGGCTTCTGCTCCTTCCCAGACCTTCCATGCCCCATCTCTCCCCTACAACTCTCAGCACTCTGCCCAGAGTCTACCTTCAAGGCCCAGTATCTGTCCTGGCTAAAAATCCACTTATAAGGAAATATATACTATGAGTATCTTTCAAATAACCAACATCAATATTATTCAAAATGTCTTAAATATTGAAAAAGAAATAAAATTTCCAATTTTGTCTCATGAAGCTTTTGTTACCAGATTTCAAAGTGGATACAAACAAGACAAAAAAATTCAGTTGGGTACCACTGAGAGAAATGGATGACCAATTTTTTAATAATGTATTGGTAAACCACATTCCAGAACATATCAAAAAATACTCATTATTACTGAATTTCATTCTAAATATGAAAAGATTATTCAATAATGGAATTCAAATAATTTTAATTATTACATAAATAGACTTGAAGCAAGAAATTACAGAAACCACATATTAGATTCAGAAAAGAGATTTGACAAAAATGTAAATCTGTTCACAATGAAAATCATGGACACTCTATTGATGAAATTAGCATACCTAATCACAATAAATGTTAGATACTACAAAATGACAGCCAACTTCATGCTAACATGATTAAAAACTCAGAATATCTACTGAAAAAGGACATCTACTCTCTAAATTGTTATTTAATACAAACTGGAAATAATAGCAATAGCTTGAAAAATAATTTGTTAAGTAAACTCAAGTGTATCAAAAGTTGAAAAAATTACAGTTATTTTGTTATAGTTTATTTTTGAAATTGTTATAAAATTACTCCATATTATACTTTCATTTCCTCCCACCAAATACTCCCATGTATCTCCTCATTATTTCTCCTACACACACACCTGTTTTACACAAATTATTGTTATATATGTGACTACAGACGCCCAAATAGATAAATAAAACTTCACCATCTGTATAGCATTACTTATATGCATATGTTGCTATGTTGACCACTAAGGATTGGAGAGCCACATTCTAAATATTTGTCCTTATACCAACAAATATGTGTAGTTTTTACCTCTCATCAAGGTGACTTATCTTTGCAACAAATAAAGACCTTTACATAAAACAACTAACCCAAAGACAGAATTGCAGATTCCGTGTCTCAGCTGATACAGTTAAAACATAAACCAAACAGGTAAGGTTCAGTGATTACTGCTGAAGAGAGGGTAGTAACATTGTAAGACCAAAAGAATCAGTAAATTTGATATGATATTTTGTTTCCTAGAAATGTCATAGTATCTCTGTGAATGCGTTATATTCACATACTCAAATATATAAATCACTTATTTTCCTGAATTCTTTGGATAAAAGAAAATCTTAACAAACCCAGAGTGGTGGCACATGCCTTTAATCCCAGCACTCAGGGAGGCAGAGATAGAAGGATCACTGTGAGTTCGAGGCCAGCTTGGTCTACAAGTGGATCCAGGACAGCAAAGTCTGAGAAACTTGGTCTCAAAAAAACCAAACCAATGGAAAAAAACAAAAAACAAAATTAGAATAGAAAAGAAAAACATCAAATTATAAACATTCATTTTGGCAGGATGTGGTGGCACATGCCTTTAATCCCAGCACCTCAAGGCAGTGGCAGGTGGATCGCTGTGAATTCGAGTCTACCCTGGCCTACTAAGCTAGTCCAGGACAGTCAAGGCTAACACAGACAGACACTGTCTTGAAAAAAAAAACATTCATTTGTTAATTCAAGAGACTCTAAAGAAAATACATCAACTCCACACAATATTATTGATTTGGGAGTTGAATGTTATCATAAAATATAATTTTCATTGCAATTACCTTAATGTTTTATAAGGCATGGAATTTTAAGTACAGAAATATCAATAATAAATGGTACGTTGTTTGAACTAAGTGTGGATTGTAACCAGTGTAGAAAATTGAAATATAAATTACCTTTATGAAATGTCTATCAAAGTGTTCATGTAAAAGTAATTTGAGAGACAAGGAGATGGCTCAGTTGGTAGAGTATGTGCTGCAACTGTGAGTGGATCTGTATTTAAATGCCTACACACGTTATGTCCTGTATTTGGGCCAGTGCTTGTGACCTCAGGATGACGTGGATGCACAGAAAAATAAGGCTGGTTCTCTGAAACAAACTTTCATAAATGAAAAATTTAGGAATAGCTGAGTCTTGAGAAATTCCTATTCCCCGTTTTCTGAGAAAGCGCCAGATAGATTTCCAAAGTGGTTGTAAAAGTTTGCATTCCAACCAGCAATGAAGGAGTGTTCCTCTTTCTCCACATCCTCGCCAGCATGTGGTGTCACTTGAATTTTTGATCTTAGCTATTCTGATGAGTGTAAGATGAAATCTCAGAGTCATTTTGATTTTCATTTCTCTGATGATTAAAGACATTGAGCATTTCTTTAACTGTTTCTCAGACATTCTATATTCCTCTGTTGAGAATTCTGTTTAGTTCAGAGCCCTATTTCTTAAGTTGGTTATTAGGTTTGGTAGTGTTTAATTCCTTGAGTTCTTTATATATTTTGGATATTAGACATTTGTCAGATGTAAGGTTCATCAAGATCTTTTCCCAGTCTGTAGGCTGTCCCTTTGTTCTGTTAACAGTCCTTGAAATATACCCAGAAGATGTTCCAGCACACAACTAGGACATATGCTCAACATGTTCACAGCAGCCTTATTCATAAAAGACAGAACTGGGAAACAGCCTAAGTGTCCCTCAGTTGAAGAATGGATAAAGAAACTGTGGTACATTTACACCATGCAATACTATTCAGCTATTAAAAACAAGGAAATCCTGAAATTTGTGGACAAATTGAGGGAACTAGAAATGATCATACTGAGTGAGTTATCACATAAGCTGAAAGACTCACACAGTATATACTCACGTATAATTGGGCACTAGCCCTAAAAGGATGTCCCATGAGAGGCTTCACTTAACCAGGATATTGAGCAAGATGCGGGGACATCCTATTGGGGCTCTACATAAGAGAAATATAGAATGGGAAAATAGGAGGATATAGAGGGTCCTGGAAACCTACAAGAAGAGTATCATGATGGATGGATCTGGGCCCAGGGGGGTCTGCTCAAACTACTGCACCAAGCAAGGACAATATAAGCAGTAAACATCGAACCCCTACTCTGAAGTAGCCAATGGACAGGTCATTCTCCACCGTTATGTGAAGAGTGGGGACTAACTCTAACATGAACTCTGGTGCCCCATATCTGTCCACCTCCCCTTGGTGTGGAGGCCTGGTGGCATTCAGAGAAAGAATAAGCAGCCTAAAAAAAATGAGACTTGATAGCCTATAACCATATGGTAGAGAAGGAAGTCCTCTTCAGGCATAGACCTAGGGGAGAGGAATAGGGTGAGAGCAGGAAGGAGAGAGGAGTGGGAGGATACAATTGACAGGATAACAATTGAGGTGTAATCTGAATAAATTTATAAAAAAGTTAGGAATAGATATATATCCTGAGAAATATGTAGGTTGTATAGCATGTGTAAAGATCTGTATTATATATACAGTATTACAAGAAAAAATAAAAATATATATTAAAAATAACATAACACTATCCCATATGAAGAGCAATGGGAAAAAAGCCCCAAACACATAATAGACATTGACCTTAGAAACCTATTATGGTACCATTCATTACTTCTAAACAAATGAAGTGCTTGTGAATTTACAACTACCATATTTCAGGCAAGAAAAAGAACAGTGGTGCTTGTGACCAAGCTTGAGACCCTGATTTTAATCTCCAGGATTCATTCATAGTATAGAATTAACTCTGCCCACTATTCTGCAAAGTGGCTTGTGCACACTGAAATACATGCAACACATACACAAAATAAAATTGAATTTTGGATACAAATTATAAAACTATTGCCTTATTCCTACATATTTTACCTCCTTCATAGGATCAGATTGTTAGAAAAATAAATTAGTTTACATAAAATAATCTAAAAGTGTAAATATTTTTATAAATGTTTATGTAAAAAACATACATTAAGCATAGTAACTTCTTTGGGATTCTTTCTTATCTAGTGATAATGTTATCATACATAATAATATTATTAAATATTATATATAATAGTTTTATATATTATATAATTAAGAGCAATTATAAAATAATAAAATAGCAGTCCTTTTGCTTCTAAGTAAATAGTACTAAAATTAACCCATATATATATATAATTTTTCTTAATATTTACTATAAACAGTGAGTGCAATTGAGTGCATACAATGAGGGAGGATCATGATATACAACAAAATCTCTTTTTGGAAACTTTTGATGTATCTATAGATTAGACAGAGAACAGAGTGAGTATGAGAGCATGACAGGGCATGAGCATTTTAACACAATACTATTTAAAAATTTGAATACTTATGTAAATATTATTCTTTGATTATTCTTTGTTCTCATCTTAGTTGCTTGTCCATGCAAGATACATTTATTCTTTAGAATAGAGACATATTATTAGGTGACATTCTGAAATCATCCTTCTCAGGTGTGACATATACTTGCAATTTCCTTTGGGGATATCACTATAAGCAATGTCCACCTTCTTGACTCTAGGATGGATTGCTGGTGATCTCATCTCTATTACAGGCTTTCAGTCAGTCTTCTTTTAATATCAAGTTGCTTTATTTCCACTGCTCCCTCCTTGAAGATGTGTTGTTTGACAGAAAACCACTCTCCGTTGATAGCATTTAACTGCAGTGAAGAAATTAAGTGTAGGAAATGAAAGACCTCCTAAATAATCTCATCAATTTTAAAGGGGGAGGATTTCAATACTCATCCAGTCTCTGCAGCATTTCAAAGAAACCACTCTGCAGTGCTTCATTAGCTTCTGGCCTTGAATTCTTAGCATAATCACAAACTTGGCAAAGACATTTTTCAAGTAGTATTTTGTCCTGAGCTCATGCAGAACTTAACAGGACAAAAGATTTTCAGGAAGTTCTTCAACATTATTTATTTTCATTTTTATTTCAAGATTGAAATCGTAAGTGATGAGCTATGTACTTTGTACCAATGCGCTCCAAGTCTGCAGGGATTCTTCTCAGGTGCTGGAGTGTGAGACTAAACACAATGCTGACAAACCTAATAATCATAGTATGCATTTTGTAAAAGGGCACGTAACTGAGCTTTCCCAACCACTAACATCGTGGATGACTAGGTATATGAATGATAGCGTATTCCCCCTTTAACCCAGTCAATATAAGCAACATAGCCATGATTAGCTATGTTCACCTTCCATTGCAGTGGCTGGTGTTCCTGCCAGCCTATTGATGAATGCTTTAAACACTATGCTCAGAATGAAAGTTAGATTTAGCATGATGACCCTGTGTCCTCATTGTCATTTCTGATGCCCTGAAGCACACTAAGGATTTTGAATTGTTTGGCAGTGGTTTTTTGGAACATATGCCATTTACCTTTCAAATATTGAACTAAAAAAGAGGAGAAGCTTTCCAGTTTGTGGTGGTGCAGAACCGTTCACAGCATTCCCATCAGGACAGAGCTATTTGGAAATACAATAGTGTCTATGCTGTGTGAATGATATTAAATCATGACAACAAAAAGTTCAAGACATGTTAATTTTCACCTGAAGGATTGATTCAAGATGATAAAGTAGGAAGCTGAGAGCACAGCTCTCCTTTAGGGGTGTGGTTTCAGCATCACTATATTGAGTAGAATTTCTTTGAAAGTGAGTCCTAAAGATTAGCAGAGAAGAAATAGGATTTTTTTCTAACATACAATAAAATATGAAATTCAACTGAGGCAAAAGAGAAAGACTCAGCACTGTTCATTTGTGTTGTGGAGAACTTGCCAAATGGAAAGTTGTGCACAGATAAGCACAACTGTACTTGGATTCAGAAATGAATGAACAGATTTCTATCGTGTCTCAAATTTCAGCTAAAGTGAGTACTGCCTGCCCAAGTTCGTGTGTCTGTTTTCTGTGGCTTGGTTACCATCAGACCTGGAGACACCGAAGGCCCTAAATACATGGTCTCCACAGAAGGTCTTAGAAATCACACTTTCATAGCCCAGGGTTAGTGCAATTAGGACACTCTGAGAAGCTTTGAACAGATTGTGACAACCAAAACCGACTTAAACACTCAGTTATGGAAGGGCAGATTAATAAACTTAGTAAACATATTCTCTGAAGTGACAGAGTGTCCTCATCCTGTCTCTGGGCTCATCACTATAAAGTTTTTGTTTATTTTGACAATGTATATACTTATTTACTCTAAGGCATGATCATCCATGTCTTTATCTTTTCTCATCTACATTTTGAAGGTGTAATTGCCCCTCAGTTCTTTCTGTTGTATCGTTAAATTATTCATTTGAGTTGTCCCATATCAGATTTACTTTGCATACTAATATGTGCTGTTTTTGGAAAACACCATGGGTCCTGATAACAATCTGAGTTCTTTATAATTTGTTTGAAATAGTCAGTATATATCTTCTAGGTACAAATATCCTGACCCACCCATACTCTTTCGCTCCTAGGCATACATTTGTCCTGATATTTCAACTTCATCTCACTTTTTTCACCTCCTCATAACCATATATACATATGTATATATTCACATAATATATGAGTAAGATGTATATACATTTAGCACACATGTTTCTGGCAAGAAACAGACATGTTTTTAAGTTATTTCCTTTTGAGTTTATTAAAAATACTAATGTCAATACTCATAAAGTCACAGATTTAAAAATATTTATAATATACACATTATTATAAAAGATTGGAATGTCAGTTTAACTGAGAAAATATCAATTTATCATTTTTGCTATTCATAATAATAGATTAGAATGTCAAAAATCATAGTTGATAGACACTTAATTTCTTAATGTTTAACTTTGATTTTTTAAAATATTTATATATTTATTTTATTTTTTTGTGTATTGTCAATGTTTTCTTTTTTTTATTAATTTATTCTTCTTACATCTCAATGGTTACCCCATCCCTTGTATCCTCCCATTCTTCCCTCCCTCCCATTTTCCCCTTATTCTCCTCCCCTATGACTGTTCCTGAGGGGGACTTCCTCCCCCTGTATATGCTTATAGGGTATCAAGTCTCTTCTTGGTAACCTGCTGTCCTTTCTCTGAGTGCTACCAGGTCTCTCCCTCCAGGGGACATGGTCAAAGGTGAGGCACCAGAGTATGTGAGAAAGTAATACCCCACTCTCCACTCTACTGTGGAGAATGTCCTGTCCATTGGCTAGATCTGGGTAGGGGTTTAAAGTTTTACGGCCTGTATTGTCCTTGGCTGGTGCCTTAGTTTGAGCGAGACCCCTGGGCCCAAATCTGCCTATCATAATGTTCTACTTGTAGGTTTCTAGAACCCTCTGATTCCTTCTACTTTAGTAAAAAACCTTTGCTGTCATTCTTTACATTGGCTAAATGAGGAAAATGCGTTTGACTCATATAATTTGAAAACAAATAGAACAATAAGAACAGAATTGCTATCCCAGTGATCTAAGAGACAGTTGAGCATTTGATGTTCCACAGAAAATGTTTAATTTTTTAAATCAAACATCTTTTTCTTTATATATATATATATACACACACACATATACATACATATATACATATACAATACTTGAAAATGTGCTGCCAATTTCCTATGTGTACATTTATTATGTTATATTTCAGATGCACAAGGGAGGGTTTTTATATGTATCAAAAATTTATGCATCTGAGAGATTGAATTTTAGGAAGTAAAAATAAATATTTTGATAATGTTTGTTAATTCACAATTAATTTCTATAAATTGACATCAAGAGAATATAGGTAACTGAAAAGTAAGTGGTATGAAAATCATAAAGCAGTATTCAATTATAAAATAAAAATTCTATGGCAGGATATGGGATTACTTGCTGCCCACCTGTGAATTACATGGTGGAATGTATCAAATAAAAATTAGAGAAGATCACAGGTGCTAGCAGATGTTGGGGATGGCAAATAGAACAATCTTTAAGTGAAGTAGCCATTTCTATATTAACAATACCGTTTCTCCAAACAAGACCAGAACATCTTTGGATAACAATAGTATTAAGCAAGGTACAAAAATAATGAATACTGTTCTTTTTTGGGGGGCGGGGGTGTTTGCGAGACAGGGTTTCTCTGTGTAGCCTTGGATGTCCTGGACTCTCTTTGTAGACCAGGCTGGCTTCGAACTCATAGTGATCCATCTGCCTCTGCCTCCCGAGTGCTGGGATTAAAGGCGTGTGCCACCACGCCTGGCTATACTGTTCATTTTTTAAAATGTTAAGTTATTGAGTCATTTGTTAGCATTACTGGAAAGAGTTTAAAAAACTACAAGAGCTTCAGTCTAGTTGAAAAATACATAATCTGAGCAAAAACAAAAACTAGACAGTGCTTTAGGTCAGGTCTCAGACTCATGCAAGGCATATAGTTTATAAGCATAAATTCTCATACACAATATGTGCAATGTAGAGAATAGAAAGATGATTATTGCTAAGAATTTTGGGTATGAGTGAAGAAATTTTAATTCGTGGCTAAACTTTACTTGTGATAAGAGTTAGATACTTGAATAAAATGCAGATTTATTAAAGATAGGTTGGAATCACATAGAAATGTGAGACTAAGACCCAAAGAACACAATTTACCATGAATATGAACACTAGAAATGAATGGAAATGAAGCCAAGCCTGAAATTAGATGAGTGAGAAAATAGATCTGTGGCAGAAAGTGATCTATGACATGGATATATATATATATATATATATATTATATATATATATATATAATCTCTAAGATTAATGCTAAGACATATTTAGTCTAATAAGACCTTGAGTCTTCATCATATCCAAAGAAAAATAACATTAATGGACCTTGGAATGTTGCCTTATGAGAACAGCAAAGTAGATACTGACAGTAAGCTTTTTTTTAATCATTGATGTATTTACATAATAAACTAGGCTGGCCAGGCATATAGCTTATGGATCTTGATTCATACGATGTTGAAATACAATGTTGATTTCCATCATATTCATGTAGGCTACTTGAATTAGAATACAACTCAACATGAGTTTTTCATAAAACCCTGTATGATGCTTATTTTTGCATAATACCTCAATAATTACAACTTAAATTTGTTAAAAGACAAACCTTGTATTGTTTATTTGTCATTTTTTGCATTGTTTTGTTGCATTTTGGGTGCTTCTTCTTTTTGGCTTTGTTTTGTTTTTTGAGACAAGGTTTCTTTGTGTAATAGTCTGGGCTGTTCTGGAACTCTTATTCTAGAATAGACTGGTCTCAAACTCTCAAAAATCTACCTACCACTGTCTCTGGAATGCCTAGGAAATGATTCATTATTGAGCTAATACTGTGTGCGTGCTTGCGTGGATGTGTGTGTGTGTGTGTGTTTGTAGCTATATATTATTAATATATACAAGTAAATGTTATATAAACCCTAATATATATATATATATTATATATATATATTATATATATAAGCAATTTTATTATATATTGAAAGAACTTTGCAAATCTGTTTAGAGATGTTATATTTTTGTTATGTACATATAAAGTAAATTAAATAACCAGTTTAAAGGATATATACTTGCAATATGAGTCATTATTTTTGCTGAAACAACCATTACCTTCTATGACAACAGAAGGTCAACATGTCGTGTTTCTTTAGATTTGTTGTTTTTTAATTTGTATGTGTTTGTGTATGGATACTCGTGTGTGTGTGTGTGTGTGTGTGCGCGCGCGCGCGTGTGTGCGTGTGCTCGTGTCTGTGTGTGTGCGCGTGTGTGGGGACCCGTACCAAATTCTGCCATGTCAGAAATCCTGTGCTTAGGCTGTATGCTGTGACCTTCGAGTTGCTGACCTTTACCTCACCACGAGGTCTTGTGTTCTAGGCCATCCTTGGACTATTTACCTTTGAAAGAAGTAGAGAAGTCTCAACTTAGAACCACCCAGAGGATCTAGGAAGTTCTTACAAGGAGCTACTCAGAGATCTCGGAAGTTCTACAGGGAGCGATTTAGGTTACTGCATTCTTGCCCGGGGTCTAGGGTGAGTGAGATAAGAATAGATCCTAATGACCTTGCCTTATATATGCTCCTGCTAGTTGGCAATAAAGTCAATCTTGATCAGAAATGTTCTGACTTGATTCGTTATTTCTCTGGTCTCTGTATCCTACTTTCAATCCCTACTCCCTCTTTCAGGTGAACCCTGATTCAATTTTTCCCGTGGGCTGGGGCCTGACATGTGTGTGTGTGTGTGTGTGTGTGTGTGTGTGTGTGTGTGTGTTTGTGTGTGTGTGTGTCCATATAGGCATGCTTGTTGTACTGGACTGTACATGAATATGAGGAAGTAAGTTGAGACCTTCATGTGTCTTCCTCTAATGTGCTATACTTCATAATTTTGGTTAACACAATCTCTCAATGAGCCTGGGGACTGTATCTCACCTAAGATTAGTAGCAACAGGACCCTCAGTATATTCCTGCCTATAGGCTATTGAAATGAAGTTACCAGGTTAATCTAAATCTCATTTATGACAAAAAATTACTTTGTCCACTGAGACATCAGCCTAGTTCTCATATTTTTAAAACATTATAATGACTTATTATTATTAATATCTCAAATTGTCATTATTTATGTTCTTATAATATGATATCAGAAACTAGGTATAGCCAATGGTCGGCACAAATCTTAAGATGAACTTGGATTCTCTTATGCTTGCAGGTGAAAAAAGGAATATTGAGCTTGCCAATCTTGCTTCAAAGACTTGTTCTATTTTCTTTAAAAAGATATTTTATATTATTATTTTAAAATATGGGTGTTTTTATTTTTTGTAAGCATGTAATTGTTGTGTGTCCAGGGCAGGTAGAAGCCAAAAGAGGCTGCTGGATTCCCTGGAAATTGAGTAATAATATTTATGAATCATAGCATGAGTGCTGAGACTTGAATTGAGGTGCTCTTAAGGAAAGAGCAATTCCTCAACCATAAGGGCTTGGTCTCTTACGTTATTATTCTCAGCTTTTAGTAGTAACAATTTCGATGTTGAGACTTGTAAAATTTCAAACTCATATTGTTGAGTTCTTCCTTATTTAGAGTAGTTATTTATCATCTATCTATCTATCTTTCTATCATCTATGAGGCTAAATAAAATATGTGCAAAATTTTTACTTTTTAATAGAATCAAATTTTCAAAGAAAGGGGTTGCAGTTTGAAATTGTCAAATGAGCCACTCAGAATACACTAATTCTTTTACATTGCAAAAGAAGAGAACTAAATTAAATTATTTCAAGTTTTTATTATTTTTCTAATTAACCAAAAATTCACTCCAGGCTGTCAAATTTTAACTGCTTCTTCTTTTTTTAGTCTTTAAAATTAAAACCTTTATTTGCTTGCTGTGATTTACATGTAATTTGTCCCAGCCCAAGACTTCTTTTTTTTTTTTACTTTATTAATTTATTCTTGTTACATCTCAATGGTTATCCCATCCCTTGTATCCTCCCATTCTTCCCTCACTCCCATTTTCCCCTTATTCCCCTCCCCTATGACTGTTCCTGAGGGAGATTACCTCCCCCTGTATATGATCATAGGGTATCAAGTCTCTTCTTGGTAACCTGCTGTCCTTCCTCTGAGTGCCACCAGGTCTCCCCCTCCAGGGGACATGGTCAAAGTTGAGGCACCAGAGTATGTGAAATTTATTTGCCAGTGTACTAAGAACAAATCCAGTTACACTCTTTATAAAAAATTCCAGTCTTGAGTGTTCTATGCTCAGGAATGTATTATTAGAATTCTATAATGTCTAGCCTAGTTCCCTTGAGAGTTGTCCTCAGATATCCTATTACCTTTAATCCAATCACTGTATACAAACTCACCAGTAGTTCTGCTTTATATTATTCCTAAAATACTATCATCAGATACGGACACCAAACTTCTCACTCTGTTGTGTAATGTTCAAATGTTTGCTTCCTGGATCTATTGTCTCTGTCAATATTCTGCTTTATGCTAAAAACTCTTATTTTATTCAAATATTTTCAAAATAAAATCTCAGAAGTCCTAAAGATGGGTTGCATTAATTTTCCCCTGGACAAAAACTCCCCTGAAGTAGAGAGACATGAGTCCTGATATGCCAAGAACTGTGGGGAAAAGCAAGAATTAAGTGATAAGGTAGGAAGAAAAAATTGAAAATTAAATCTAAAAATGTTATCTAATCACAACACTATAGGGATAGCTAGTAAATATGATGTTTTATCTTGTAACAGATATATGTCTTTTGCCTCAAAATTTGTTGAAGAAAATGAAAAATGCCTATTTGAGAACCATAGCTAGAAAAGTGATTTTATCCTAGTATCTGAGCGGTTTAAAATACGAGCAAGCTTAAATGAGAAAGGAGATAAAAGTTTGAGATACAAGAAAATGAGACAAGAAAGATACACAGGCTATTACCTCTATCAGATCATATTATACATACTTTTTAAAGTGAAATTGGTACATTTGAAATTGTGTGACGCCAGGAAAAAGTATAACTTGCAATTTAAAAGACTCATTGTGGCTTCAGGGCAGAAGAGAAATCTTTCTACTACTCATTTCTAAATGCTTACTTTCCCCTATAGATATTTATCAGGATAGTAATTTTTCACATGTATATATAATATTTATATAGCATTAGTATATTTATATATCATTAATAAACCTTAATAATCATTAAATATTGGAAAAATTCAATTTCTTCTCAAATATATGGCCAATTACATGTGAGTAATATTTATTACTTGTCAAGAATACACAGTGAACAATAAACACTGGTATGAAAACATGCGTATGTACTATGAAACCATGTTTAAAAATGAAATAAGTGGTAGGTTCTGAAGAGATGGCTCTGTGGTAAAAAGCACTGGCTATGCTTTCAGAGGCATAGAATTCAGTTCCTAGCACCCATGTGGTGGCTCATTATTGTTCAGATCTCCATTTCTAGGCGATCCAACATCTTCCATCTCTGCAAGCACCAGTTATGCTAGTGGTACAGACTTATACAAGGGCGAAACATCAATAAACAAAAATTAGAATGATATAAATGAATGAAGATATATTTTAAATGAAAGGAATTATAATAAATCAACAGTATTAAAGGAAAATAAAAAACCTAGCATTTTAGACAGTGCTATATTTTTAAAAAAATCTCTATTAAGTCTAATTGTCTGCCATTATGAG
This sequence comes from Acomys minous, assembly GCF_964271855.1. Classification (NCBI taxonomy): domain Eukaryota; kingdom Metazoa; phylum Chordata; class Mammalia; order Rodentia; family Muridae; genus Acomys; species Acomys minous. The sequence goes on along the minus strand of NC_140501.1, from coordinate 11,140,807 downwards.
TCTTCTCTCCCTAGGTCTTAAGTCTGAGGTCCCATATGCAACAAGTCATGAACACTCTCAGCCACCAGCCACATGGACCTGCCTTTCTGTTCCCAATTAATGTAGTGACTATTTGAAATTGCTTCACTGAGTTGTTCAATACTTTCTTGAACTATTCTCATTCACTTATTCTTAAATTTCCTATGTTGTTTTGAGAGCCATTTGTCCCAGGAGTCACTTTCTAACTAATCAGACAACAAAAACTTGCAGTTCAAACTGAAATGCTGACACTCCTCTGTTTTTCTTCTAAGTATTGGTCATGTAAAAAATACTATTATTGTGTGCTTGTTTATTTTAATTCTTGAAATCCCTTAAAATTTTCAAATTTTTGGTCTCTTACAAATACCATTTTCTTTACTGCTGTATCTGCAGCATTTAGAAACATGATTCCAAAACATGTAATGGGGTAATAATGTTTGAACGAATAGGTGTAACTGTTGTTTATGTGAAGTTGAAATGATTGAAGCATACTTTACATTTAACATACACAGAAACATACACTTGTATTTTAAAATACATAAACAATTTAATATTTCAGGTTAAATAAATATATATGATATTTGCTAAATAAATATCTGTCCTAGTTCTAGCTAACCGTAATCATCATCTTGACTTAGCCTTCAATCAGCAGGAAAAGGACGTTTCTATTGAGGATTAGCAGGTCATATTGTCATTTCCTATACTGGAATTCAGGTTAATACAAGAAATCCATTTAAAGATGGAACTGCAAGCTATCCACAGCATTTCCCAGTGGTTTCTCCTGTCCTTCCTGCAAGGCTGTGATGTACTTAGTTACTGGCAGCTACTGATGTATGGAAGAGCAAACAACCCAGCCTCAATATTCCTGCTTGTGTCTCTGTACTGATTTTTTCCAATAGACTGTGAGTTAGAATTGTAAACCATTGTATTATATATTCTCAAAAGTTGCTTTTGAATAGGGTTTCATCACACCAACAGTATGGAGCTAGAATTATTCATATCGAACTTTTATCTTAGAAATTTGTGATTAAAATTAGTCTTGTCTTAGAACAAACATATACACAACACACACAATTGTCTTAGTTTTGGTCATGTGTTATACCGATTGCCAATATGAGACTAAGTAAATATCTAAGGATGATTAGGAGTTTTTCGTTTTCTCCATTTAGTTTTGGTAGGTTTTATCTTGAAGTACAGCCATCTTCTGTTTTGGACTACATACAACACTTGAATATTTCACTAGACTTTAAACATATTAACATAACATAATTTCCAATATATTGCCTATTCTTATAAACTACATTCATTTGAATGTTAAAATTGTTAGTCCAGTTTGCATTTTAATATATAAAATTATTTCACTTTTCTAATTTTATCTTATTTTATATGTTAATATAGTTTTAATTTAAGAGTAAATCGTTGGATGTAATGTGTTTAAAACTATCTGATAATTTATTTTGTACATGGAGAGTTAACATAACTTATACTACTGTTATATTACTTCTGTCATGCTCCTCAGACACTCTATATCTGCACATGTTTGCATATGCTGTAGAGCGCCTCAGGACACATCTGAGCTCAGAGGACAACTTCCAGGAGTCGTTTGGCTCACCTTCACCTTGTTTTGGGTCAGGGTATTATCATGTGTTTTTCAATTTTTCACATGCTTTTCTGAATTTCTTTAGCTGATTTCTGAAGACCTAGTGTAATGCATTCAGTCTTATATGTCAAGCACCCTTAACAACTAAGACATTTCAGTGGACTTCTATTAGTACATATTAGGATTTTTTAAAGAAATATTCCATTTTTATTTAATTTAAATATAATTCATTTGAGTACTTCCTGTATTCATATTTGTGCTGTGGAAGTTTACCTTGAACTCATAATATGCTCTTTCAAAGCATATTAGGGGAAGATCATTAAGTAGAATATTAGCAACCAACATTTCAATCATACTAAACCTTTCAGACATATTTAATGTGCATGTGTGTCTTTATAAGTATACAGATGTATGTGTAACACAATGCTCATGTAGAGGACAGAGGGAGATTTTAGGGGGTCAGTGCTTTTCTTCATTCCTTTTATCCAGTGGATTCTGGGAATAAAGATCAGGTTGTTAGGTTTGGCTGAAAGTAGCTCTCTATGATGAGCCACATTCCGAGCTCTTTCAGTACTTTCAATGCTGTTTGCCTTGGATTACTTTGGAAACAGAAAATTCAGACCAGTATCTTTTTAATTTAGAAGTACAATGACATGCTATCATTGTACTTAGTTTCTCTGAAATCTCGTCCCTCAAAAGGATGAAAAAGGCTATTTTTATGGTTCTGGGCTATGCTGATAGTTGTGTGTAAGGAGATTGGAGTTCTTTAAAGGTCTTTAAAATCATAACTAGACAATTGCTGCTTTACACTCAAATACATAAACATCTTTAACAATATTTTCTGAGTGAAATGAAAATCTTCGTCGATATTTGTTATAGCATGCCCATTTCCCAGTCAGACGGAATCAATAGAACAGCAGTTAAACAGTATTGTTTCATAACAGGCAGAAGTGCATCTAAGGAGATGACAAATTTAAAGTAATTCTTGGAATTTGCAAAATGGATCAGAGTATTTATTGATGAAGCAGAGCAGAGAATGTAACCACCTAAGTTGGCATGTGGATTGTTAAAACAGCTAGCTCTTGCAGGGAAAATGCTGCTCGGCTTGGAGACAGAAAGTTAAGCGACGGATAGGAGTGAGAGATAGAGACAGAAAGCAGAAATACTCACTGGAAACTTGAATGTCATTTACGTAACAGCATATTATGCATTCACACTTCCCACCCTTTCTTTATTTAGGGATTACGGGGTAACAGAATTTGCCTACCATGAGAAAAAAAAATACTAGTCCCTGATAAAAAAAATATTATGTAATGTCTCTGGGGACCTAGGGAACAGTAAGTATGAGTGCTGTTGCTTTAGATCAGAGTTAACTCTTCTCACGTGGATAAACCTACTGTAAGTGACAGATCACTTATGCCCCTATGGAAAGCAGCACTTCTAAACAAAAATAACTTATTACTACAAATACAGTTGAAAGTAATAATTTAAAACTCTATAGTTTAAGTTAATGTATGCCAACACTAATAATAATAAAAGAAGATGTGGCCAGCACTCTGAGAAGGATTGGTGAGTTTTGGAACGAGAGAACATGGAAGCAGGTGGAGAGCAGGAATAGGAAGGGCAGAGTGATATAATTAGATTTTATTTTAAGAAATATAAAAAGAAAAAAGACATGTATATACAATAATTTGTTATTTTCAAATTGTCTTTTAATTGGGTATTTTCCATTTAATTTTCAATATTTTAAAAATTATTTCATGTATAAGTGCTCTCTCTGCATGTATACTTGCATGACAGAAGAAGGAATCTGATTCCAGTAAAGGTAAAGACTCCAGTATAGAGGGTTGTAGGCTACTATGTGCTTGCTGGGAATTGAACTCAGGACCTTTGGGAGAGTAGACAGTGCTCTTATCCATGGAGCCATCTGCTTTTTTTTATTTAAACATATGTTTCCATTAAAAGTTTCATCATATCAAAACATGAAAAGATACATACATACACACAGATGTGGTGTGCACACAGATACACACATATATGGCACACCACATTCATTATAGACACATACATACATTACACACATACAGAAAGTCATTACACCACATCACCACATATACACATTCAGAGATGGACATACATCCCACGCCTAGAGTCAGGTACACACACACACACACACACACACACACACACACACACACACACACTTCTATCTCACTATTTTTTGTTTTTTGGTTTTTTGTTTGTTTGTTTGTTTTGTCTTTGTAGGAATTTTTATATGTGGTCAACAAAAAACTTTTGAAAAGACTGTGCAGTTTCTTGTTTTCTAATGTTTCTAGGGAAAATACATACCTGAAATAAGAACATATAAAAAAAGAGAACTACAAGTTTTTATTTCATCCTGGGGAGTGAGTCAGTAGTATTGAGAACATTACTCAACTATGTTTATTATAGAATATATTTTAAAAAATATCATATTGTCAGGTAGGACAATATGATTCTGTGGGAATACAAACACACCCTTAGTACACAACTTTAGTTCCTCTGGCTGGAAAACAGGACCTTAACCTCTCTGAGGGAATATACACAGGACACACATTTCATCCCGCTGGCTGGAATTTAGTACACACCTTTAATCTCAAACAATGACTTCTAGTTGAGGATCTCACAAAGTGATAAATCAGAGAAAGGTTTGGCCAAATGAGTCAGAGATAGGATATGCCTTACTCTCACAAGAACAGACATCAATAGAGGCTTCTTAAGAGCACTGCAGGGAGAGAGGAGTGGAACTGAATTCAGTGCAGTTCAATTGAATGCAGTTGAGTTCAGGTAAGTTCAGGCATTTCCATTCAGGTCTTGCAGTCAGTGCAGTTCAGTTTCTTGAGTCCAGAGGTAGGGTTTTCCAAGCAGTTATTAAGTCAGAAACCAAGATGAACTAATTTGAATCAGTCAGTTTGGAGAGGAGTTTGAGCCAGAACAGCTGATTTGAACCAGCCAGCCAGAGTTCAGATAATGATAGAAAAGGTGAGCTTATTCATCAGTAAGTCTCAGGGGCTGAAAAAAATTCTAGACCTTTTAGGAGACAGAAGCTGAAGCTGAAGCCTTCAAGGTTCAGGTTGGGGGCAAAAGAAGGGTAGAAGCTTCCAGGCTTAGGCTTATGGACAATTAGATAGAAACACTCTGGGCTCAGCTTGGGTAGGAATCTTATCTCCCCCAGTCTTCTGATGAAATAAAAACATTTACAGTGATGGACCAACTTTCCCCTGGCATATGGGCTATGATGGCCGTTGTGCATTTTAACTTGTAACTCACCATATTTCAACATTGCTTCTATTTCTAGAACATAATTTCTTTCTTTATAAGGACCCAAATTAATTATCCTTTGAACTGAATTTAATAACAGGCATATTTCACCAGTAAACTGTCAGAATTCATACTTCTTGGTGTGCTTAAGGACAGTGACAGGTTTTTCCCCCGCGGGTTTGTACTCATTTACAAAAGAATATAGGGTCAATACAAAGACATGGCAGCCAACATGGACTCAAAGCTTCACTGGCATTTTTAATGCATGCTTGAGTCCTTTAGGAATAGGTTGAGCTTAAATTTCTGTGTTTTTTTCTCCATTTCAAATACATAAGAGAAATGCTGAACTAACTTTAATTTAAGACTCATACAGAAAGAAAAGGTTTTTAGGAGGGGAATTATCCTTACATATAAAATAACACGCATACATATGATATATAGATATAGAAATAGACATACATATCAGCATAGACACATACATATGTATATGGCACTGAAAAGCAGTCCAAAACTTTTAATATAGACATTGAAAACTGAGGGAAAGACTGTGTATCTGGTCTCCAATAATTCCTTTTTTCTTTACCTTAGTAGTCTAATATAATTTTGACAAAGTTTATTACTTTGTATTAATTCTTAAAAATTTTATGTTTGCTATATTCCAATAAACCCTTCTCTTGATGTTTATATCTTCAATTAAATTTTAAATTATTTTAATCATATAACCTAACCTGTGTATAGTTAATTCTTATTGGTGTTCTTTTTTCCTAAACTTTCTCTTGCTCATTCTTTTTTTTTTTTCATTTTTTTCTCCTTTATTAATTTATTCTTGTTACATCTCAATGGTTATCCCATCCCTTGTATCCTGCCATTCTTCCCTCCCTCCCATTTTCCCCTCATTCCCCTCCCCTATGACTGTTCCTGAGGGCGATTACCTCCCCCTGTATATGCTCATAGGGTATCAAGTCTCTTCTTGGTAACCTGCTGTCCTTCCTCTGAGTGCCACCAGGTCTCCCCCTCCAGGGGACATGGTCAAAGGTGAGGCACCAGAGTATGTGAGAAAGTAATACCCCACTCTCCACTCTACTGTGGAGAGTGTTCTGTCCATTGTGGAATACTATTCAGCTATTAAAAACAAGGAATTCCCGAAATTTGTGGATAAATGGATTGAGCTAGAAATGATCATAATGAGTGAGTTAACCCAGAAGCAGAAAGACTCAAATGGTATATACTCACTTATATCTGCATATTAGCCCAAGGGGCATGTCCCACGAAAGCCTTCACTTACCAGGAAACTGAGACAGAGGGGAGGACATTCTAGTGGGACTCTAGATGAGAGAATCATGGGAGAATGGCAAAGTAGAAGGATCCAGAGGGTCCTAGAAGCCTACAAGTAGAACATTATGATAGGCAGATTTGGGCACAGGAGTCCCGCTCAAACTAAGGCACCAGCTCATTCTTCTTAAATGAACAAAAGTAATTTTCAAATAATGTCATTATTGCAGGCATACATTTTCCACAAGATTTTCTGTCATTTCAATGGCTTCAATTTTTTTCTTCTTCATACCAGTGATTATTTTCTGATTCATCAAATCAATTCACTGTAGGTCTAATACTAAACAAGATCCCATACTAAAGATCAAAGGTTTACTCTGCAATTATAGGATAAAATACTTTCACAGTGTGTGTTTATGAATTGAACATGTGTTAGTATGCAGTGTGGATTCACTCCACAGCAAGAATCATTATATTTGTATGTAGTTGATTCAGATAGAAGGCCTTGGATTGTGTTGCTATGATATTATGTCAGATGTCATTATGCGAAGGCATGAACTAAGCATTTTCTAAAGAGACTATGTCTGTTCATTTAGGTACAATAAAAATTAGGTTTTATTCTCAACAGTGTAAATCATCACGTGTTTCTAATTTAATCAAATATTCATTGATTTATCACATTTGCTGAAGATTAGATTTATTTACTTAATTTATACATACCTACTGTCAATATCTTTATTCAAATGCTATTAGGACAATGTTTAAAATATTTTCTAAAAGTGTTATCATGAAACACATAAATTAGAAAAACAGGATATTTTATTTACTTATTTAGCTAGTTAGTTATTAGTTAGCTTTTTGAGACAGGGTTTCTCTCTGTAGCCTTGGTTGTCCTGGACTAGCTTTGTAGACCAGATAATTTGTAAAATAAGTTTGTTTGATCTGTAGATTTTTTTCTTGTTTTTGGTTTTGCATCTCAAGGTCTTGTAACTCCTCAATCTTTTATGTTCTTATTTGCCTTTTTCAAACAGGAAGACTGTCCTTTGGCATGAAATGACACCAACTATAATGGCATTGCCTTCTAAACCACAATGCTATGAAACCTTGTCATTGCATGGAGCTATCCTTTGCAAATGAGTACATGTAGCATCTCTTGTCTAAAAGATTGCACACAAACCTGACTCACCAGTATTTTGAATTCAACTTCCTTAAAAATTTCCACTTAAGTATAAAGTCTTCCTTGCAATTCTCAAGATTTGTCATGTCTGTAAATTGTTTTCACTGTATTTTTTTTTAATTCTGAATTGTATACTGGACCTATTATTAATTATTATACTCTTACAGATGCACTGTTTAAAAAGTATGAGTGGGATACATTTTAAATATTTAATTTATTTAACATATATGTATATATACATATATGTTTTGAAACATTGCTTTGCACCTGATAAATAAACAAAAATCTTTTCAATTAAAGATTAGAATTGTGGGACTAGAAAGCTTGCTCAGCCATTGAAAGCTTTTGTTGTTCTTCCTGAGGACCAAAGTAAATCACTTTGGATAGCTCACAGAAACCGGTGACTGCAACTCCAGGGAACCAACAATCTCACACACATAAATAAATATAAATCTTCAATAAACAAATATTTTATAGAAAGTGAATCAAACAAAGCTGTCAGAAATTCTTCAGTGTTTTTCATAGATTCCTTAGAGTTAGGAAAAAATTGTCACTACATTATTGTTCTTGCTAGAAGTGCACAAGATATCTAATCCTGTAAACATCAGACATTTATAACGGAAACACATATCATTGCTTCAGTATTCATCAACTTTAAGGACATTCTGACTTCATTCTCTTACATAATTTTTTCCTCAGGAAACATTACTGAAATTCACACACTATATACTAGCAGTAGTTCCAGAAAGTGCCACTGAATGTTATTAGCCCCAAGGTGTTGTTCTAATAACTTCACATGAGAAGTAAAACCTAGAATATCTCTGCAGAAGTCATTGGTAAGAACACAGTGATACTCAGTTATCTTAGCACAAATCTTTATAGTAACCGGGTTTACATGATAAGGCTCTACTTAGGAAATGAGGAAAGTCAAATACATGAACAATGACATAAAAGGGAAAACCAAAAAGGATTCAGAAATAAAAGATACAAATAATTTTATGATTGTGTATAACCACCAATTCAAAAGAAAATGCATATGCATTTATTTAGCTGCATAGATCAAGACACTCCTGGGGTATAAGTATTACATCAATCTTCCCTGTAGATAGGAAATAAAGGAGTTTATCTTGTCCTCTTTCATGACATCATATTTCATTTCTCAAAGCTATCTCATGAGAGGTATCACACAAACATTATGGCTATGTTTCATTTACCTGCCTGAGAATCTTTGGAAGCTGCCATCCATAGATTCCAGGCAGGTAAATGACACATGACATGAAAGAGGGCAACTAAAGTGCTAGTCTCTTTGTCATTATGTGCTGCACAGATTCACAGGGCACACTGGCATTTATGACCATGCCTCCACCTTTGCACTTCAGAATGGTTCTAGACCCCAAACGCTTGATTCATTTGTTAGGGGATTGGCATCCAATCAATCATGCCCCTAATATTCATCCTGAATTTATTGAGTTCAGGCAATGACTCATTTTTCTTCTACTTAAAAATAAAACAATTTTTTTGACTTATCCACGTTACACTCTCCCTCTTCCCACACCTCCCTCATCTATTCCTCAGAAAGGGGAGCCCTTCCCTACCTCCCCACCACAGATCATAAAAATCACATCACAACTGGAACATATCATTTTCCCCTGTGGCATAGCAAAGCATCTCTGCCAGTGGGGAGTGATAAAAAAAGCAGGCAACCATGTCCATATCAGAGACAACCCCTGCTCCCCTTACCAGCAGACGCACATTAAGCCTGAGCTTTCCATCTGCTACATCTGTGTAGGGGTCCTCGGTCCAGTCTATGCATGGTCCTTGGTTGGTGCTTCAGTCCCCAAAACTTCTCTGGGACCTTTTTAGTTGGCTTTGTTGGTTTCTTGCAGGGCTCCTGTCTGATCCAGGTACTTCTATCATTTCCTACACTTTTCCTCAAGACTTCCTACATTTTGCCCAATGTTTGGCTGCTAATCTCAATATCCATTTGGATTTGCTACTAGCTGCGGCCTCTCAGAGGACAGCTATGCTAGGCCCCTTTCTGCAATATAGAAGAGTAACACTAACAGTGTAGTAGTGGGTTGCCTCGCTTCTAAAGCGTGGGTCTCACGTTGGGCCAGACATTGTTTGGATAACCCTTAAAAATCTCTGCTCTATCTCTATCCCTGAACATATTATAGGCACGGTACATTTTGGATCAGAGTATTGCTGGGTGGGATAGTGTTCCACTCTCTCCACTAGGAGTCCTGTCTAGTTTGACAGTGTTCTCTTTGGTCTCCATGACTCCACTAGGAGTCTCAGCTAGAATTACCCCAGCCCTCGCATCTTCCTAGAAGCGTTTCCTGTCCTAGGTCTCCACCTTCTCAGAGATTCCTCTGCCCACAGTTTCTCTTTCTACAGGCCATCCTTCCCCTTTGTGTCCCAGGTCTGATCTCCATGCACATTTCTTTCTGCATTGCTTCTCCTACCTTGTTCCTACTCCTCTTCTTCTATCTAACCACTTCTGCTGCCTAGCTCTCTATTCTATTTTCCCTTCTGAGATAAATTAAATATTCTGTCTTGTGACTTCCTTGTAACTTATCGTCTTTGGGTCTGTGGACTGAAGTATTTTGGCAAGGAAAATGCCAAAGGAAAGGCCCACCAAAAGAACAGATCAATCCTCATGCTGTTTTCTTTTTATATTCGTAGTGGAACCTTTATTAGAATGGATGATCAATGCTTTATGAAAACTATAGTCTATCTACTTTTTCAGGTGGGTACAGGGTTAAACTTTTTGACTAATGTAACAGTTCAGAAAATTTCCATGCTGTATCTCCCTTTTGCCAAACAAACAAACAAAAACAGTTTTCTTCTGTTGTCTCACAGAGAGTATTATAAGCAGAGTACTTAAATAAAAGCCACCAAATTTTGACTGTGATATCATTCAAGAATTTGAATCTGAATATGAAATAATTTTTGGCATTAATTTTTTCTGGTCTTTCCTATTTTTATAGTTGAACACTGATACATGATCAACATCACGAGATCTGGACTCAGATACTTTTACTCAGGTGTGCATGCTTGATTGGACAGATGTTTGTGTTCCTACCTAATATAGTTCTTTAATTAATTCTGTTTCTAGAATTTTTCTATCTTTGGAAATTGGTGGAAATGTGTGGGCCAGTTGCCTCACAACAGATTGACAAGTATTTTAATGGAAGATCAATTACTTTAGGCAGGTATAGACCCAAGCAATTAGTATCACAAATCCCTAACATGAAACTATCAGGAATAGAGTGTCATCTATTTCTGATAGAATATGTTTCAAAGAGCTTTGACTTTAAATGAATGAACTACTATGGTAAATCATTAGTGTACTAATATTACTAGGTAAAACATTGCTCCTTTCTAATTCATTTTATTGTGAAACTTCTTAGATGGCACAACTGTAAAGAATATAACGAGCCTCTGGATTGAATTAATTGGCCAAAAATATACCAAATTATGTTTAAAACATTATAACTTATATTATCACCAGTCATCCAGTCTCTGAGACAAAAAAGTCATAAAATGGTAGAATTTCTGTATTTATAATATAAAATATTATCAGAGTACTTTTAAAAATCTATAAATTTTGTTCCTTTATAAATACATTGGGTTGATGATCAATTAAGGATAAAATTTAAGTGAATAAAACAGGAAAATATAACAGATAAATGTATAAACCAAACAAAGTAAAAAAAAAAAAAAAAAAAAAAAAAAAAAAAAAAAACAAGCAAACGCACCAAGAAGCCAATGTCAAGCTCTTCACAACAAAACCCAAACTACGGCACCAAATTCTCTGTTAGTTCCATTTTGCTGCTGTTGTTGTTCTATGACAGAGCATCGTGACCAATTCAATTTACAGAAAGTGTTTATGGTTCTCATGACAAGTAGGCATCAAGGCCAGGGTTTCTCCGTAATTCAAATGTTGTATCCCTTCTTATCAGTGAAGCTGCAACTGGAGTGCAACAGTTAATTAAGAATAACAGAAGGAATGAGACCGTACCCTGATTTGGACAATTACTGTCATTAGAAGAGGAGAAATCAGAGCTATTGCCCTCCGCTTCCACAGATTGAGTCAAGTAAGACTATGTGCTGATATAGTGAGAGAAAATTTTCTGATAACAGGATAGAATTCTTACCTCTCATATTTTGTTCTGTCTTTCCAAGCTTCTTAAGCTATAAAAATATAAATTCCTGTTTTAAAATCATACAATTTTCTGATATTTTGTTGTGTCAGCCCAAGTAGACTAAAAAAATATAAGTACATTTCTCTTATCTAATTTAAAATATTTTACAGTATTTTTCTTATTTTAAAACAGAAGCAGCAAATAACCCACAGAAGAGCAACACTTTGCAGTCTCTGTTAATGACATTATAATTTAAGAAGAATTAATACAGACATAATAAATGAACTTTCCCCTTATTATATCATCCTAATTTAGTGGCCAAAATTGTAAAGTGCATTTTTATATTTATATTTTGTTAACACTGTTTGCGATGGCTAATCTTGTTTATCAACTTGACACCTTGGAAAAGAGAACCTCAGATTGGCCTATGGACAAAAGTCTGTAGGGCATTTTCTTGGTAGATGTACTAGTGTCCAATTACTGTAATAAAACACTGTGACCAAGGCATAGTGCAGTAGTTAGGGATTATATGGACCATTGTTTTCAGAGGGTTAAGACTTCATGGTTTCAGAAGACAGGCATAAAGAGGGGTAAAGTGAAGACTCATATGTCCAAGCACAAATAGGAAGCAGTCAACTGAGGATGACTCAGCTTTCTAAGTCTTATAGCCACCACTCAGTTACAAACATTCTCTATTAAGGCTCAGACCCTAATTTCCCCAAACACTACAAACTATTGGGAACTAAGTATTTAAATACTTTAGACTATGGAGGTCATATTTACCCAAACCATAACAATTACTAATTGAAGGAGAGTACAGCAAACTGTGGCTGGTGCCACCCATAATATGAGTAACAAAAGAAAGCTGAGAAGAAGCAAGGAACATGCCAGTAAGCGGTATCCTTCTATGGTTATCCTTTATCTTCTATGGTTAGAGTTCTTTTCCTCACTTTTCTCAACATAGAATTGAACCAGTAAGATGAAATAAACCTATTCTTTTCCAAGCTGCTATTGGTCACATTTTCATAGCATTGGAAGAAAACTGGAACATTATTATCTTTAAATGTGTAAATTTATAAAATGGCAACTTTTAACATTCATATTACCTATATATGGACATATAGGAAATTATCTTTATTGCAAATAATTTTGAACACTATTTAGAATCATCTCACCCAGTACTTTCAAAGTTTAGATGCAATTAGTTCTGCTGACTTCTGATAAGAGCTTAAATCTGTCAAAGTGAACATTTTTCTGATAGGGAAACCTTTGCCCTGGTTCGTTACGTAAAATGTTAGTGAATGGAAAGCTCTTAGTTTAGACAGGTTTCTATATAGACATCTAAGCATGAATACTTCCACAGTGCCCCACGTAATTTGTCTTTTCAGTGAAATAAATGAGAGGTAGATGCCCTACAGGTACATACCTAGCATCTCAATTCTGTGATCCCCATTTATGTTTTAACTTTTAACTAAATTTTATTGTGTATTCGTGTGCTTGTGCATTTTTTTGCCATATCAGTGAGTGTATGCATTTGTTCTTGTGCATGTGTGTATGCTTGTGCATGAATGTGCACTTGTGCATGTGTGTGCTTGTGAATGTGCATAGGAATTGGGATATGTGTTTGTGCTTGTGTGTGTGAATGTGCTTGTACATATATGTGTGTGCTTGTGTATGTATGCTTGTGTATATGTGTGTCCTTCTGCATGTGTGTGCACTTGTGCATGTGTCTATGCTTGTACATATGTTTGTGTCCTTGTGCCTGTGTGTGTGCTTGTGCATATGAGCAAGCATATGTGTGTACTCATACTGTGTGTGTGCTTGGGCATATGTTTGTGTGCTTGGGCATGTCTGTGTGTGCTTGTGCATATGAGCTAGCATGTGTGTGTGTGCTTTTGTTTGTACATGCATGTGTACTTGTGTGCATGCATTTAAGTGTGTGTGTGTGTGTGTGTGTGTGTGTGTGTGTGTGTGTGTGTGCGCGCGCGCGCGCGTATCAGAAGACAGTTTGCAAGAACTGGATATTTTCTACACTGTGTGGATCTCAGAGATGGGACTTAGGTTTTCAGGCCGGGAGTCAAGCTCATTTCCCTTTTGAGAGATATGGATGGAGCATTTTCTTGTTGATTCATACTGAGTACAGTGTGTTTTTGCATCACTAAAGCTAACCAGAGTGTAACACAGAGCTTTGGACATCTAGTAGACATTTTCACAGACATTGCTTTTCTTTATGTTGTTCTGGAATACATTCCATTCCACCATAATGCCTGTGATTTCAGTAGATATTTACCTGAGAACAAAATGAGTAAAAGGGACAAAGGGAGTGAGCTTATCATTCATTAACCTGGCACTTTCTATATCCCTCCAAGAAATTAAATTTGTTTTCCCATGGTGTGGTTGTACTCGCTGTCTGCATGGCTAGATGTACATATTATTTACTTTTGTTTCAGTCTATTGGCTTTGATACTGAGAAAATTCTCACTATTTTAAAAAATATTTTATCATTGAAAAAATCAGTAATAAATCCTTTTGTATTTTTATCATGCTGTCCTTTCACTGGTGTGTTGGAAGAGAAAAGAAACAAGCTTACTGCATACAGAACAGGAAATGAAAGGATGTTCAAAGGCAAATAATCAGTTAATATGGAAAATATTATCCTACTGAAAATCAGAAGCTGGTATCAGCCAGTGAAGTAATCTGAACAGAACAGAGATTAATTTTGTGCAACACAATTGGTCTTCCTGTGAAATAAAGACTGATACCAAGTAAATGATTATTTTTTAAATTGCCTGGAGGATTAATTTCAAATACAAGGTGAATCAAACTCATTCTTGATAGAAAGGGCTTTTAAATAAAAAAGAAAAATACGTGCTTAGAATACGATGTGTCTTATATTCTTTCTAATTTTCAGTCTCTGTCTTTGAAATTTGATACAAATCCGATTTAGCTGTTTTTAACTCTTTAAAGACTTGCTCTAGAAATAAACTAAAGCCTTGTATTTTTACACATAATCATCATGTAGAAGGGTGGGCAAATAAGATGATAGATAGAATAACATCTAAATCATTTAAATAATAACTGAGTATCAGGGATGAGGTGGAAAGAGCTCAACAGAACAAAGGGAATTAGAATTTGTGACCTTTCAATTGTCATATTTGTCTTACCTGAAAATATTTTTAAAGATGAGATTATACATTTTAAGACAGTGTTTCTAAAACTTCTTAGTGCTGCAACCCTTTAATATAGTTTTAAAGTTGTGGTGACCCCAACCATAAAAATATTTTCATTGCTACTTCATAAGTACAAATATTCTGTTATATAGTATAATGTACATATATGTAGTTTTGATGGATATACATAGCCCTTGTGAAAGGATCATTCTACTTCCAAGGAGACTGCAACTCACAAGTTAAGGAACACTCTTTTAAGAGAATAGTTTTATATTTTAATATTTAGACATTTAAATATCAGTATTTCATAAGTAAAATATTATGCTCTTATCATATATGATTCATGAGTTAGCGCCCACTTAACTTCTTCATATATAATGAAAATAATTTTATGTACAAGGAAGGATGTTATAAAGACAGATAATGCAACAGCATCATTTATGTTGCTTTTTTACACATTAGACATTTTCACACATTAAATATCGAAAACATTCTGTGACTTTATGAAAGCATAACAGTCTGACTACATATTTTATACATATTGTGTATTACATTTTCTGCTGCATATAAACAAACATCATAAAAATTGATATGGAAATCATTGTAGTCTCCTAGGAGATAAGTTTAATATTATTTTAGGTAAATTAATATTCAAAAATAAATAAAAATATGAGATAAAATGTATTAACATTAAAAATTATTCATCATTCTTTCTGCTTCTCTTCTCTCCCTATCCCCATCTCTCTTTGTGCACATAAATGGGATATGATCACCATCACTATAAATATGAGCTAACATGGACTGTGGTTAGGAAGCACAGGATAAAGCCAGACTGGCTCTCAGAACTAAGAGGGGAAAGTGGATAAGGGCTCACACCCTGACCAAGAAACTATCTGTAATTGATACTAACTTAAAAATAAAATAGTAATTTTCTCCAACAGATTGTTTCTTTGTATATCAACACCTCAGGCCAGGCCCTATGTTCAGGAGAGGTTGGCCAACACCAATTGAACCCAATGGCCTTTTTTTGTATATATTTTGTCCAATATGGCTTTGTTTGGCATTGTTTTTTGTCTAATTTGACATTTGCTTTTTATATTTTGTTTATCATTTTTGTGTTCTTGTGGGTTGTATGTATATTGATTTTTTGCTTTTAATTTGATTGTTTTGTAATTTAAATGACACAAGAATAGATGTGAATAATAATTAGTGCACTGCAAAACATAGAACATTATATTTTCTCTATGTCATTTTTTATTATAATATTGAGAAAATTTCTGATTTTATTTTTAAGTTACAAATTTTACTATGGGCAGTTAGATAAAGCATGGTGACCTCTACAACATTCTGCCTGTAAATGTGTAAAAGTGTGAACACAGTAACATCTTACATTACAACGGTGCATCTGTGATTTGATCAACTTAAAATTTGCTTGTTTTACTTAATTATCCTAAACAGCCTGCAGTACCACTTTTAAGGTATTGGAAGAAAACCTTGTAGAATAACTATGTTTTATGTGTACAACACCTTATATTAGAGTGGAAATATGTGTAATGAGTGTGAAGAATAATCTTAAACCTGAATTCAATACCTCTGTATCAAACTTAAACTTATTTTCTATCAGTATACAAAATTCTATACCAATGAATTAAAAATAATCTTATTTGTGAGTAACAATTAAGGCCTTCACTCAAGGAATAGATTCAATAATCTACTTTTAGTTCTATCATCCCTATATATCTTTATTCGCACTTGTTTCTCCTCAACCCCTATCTCCAGATGTATGAAAGAAATATAAAGGGGAGACATCCTTGAGTGCCACCTCGTTTTCTCTCTGTATAAGACAAATAATAACTTATCATCTACTCCAAATAAAAATAACCATCTAAAAATCCCTAGAAAGCCACAGAAACCCACCCACTCCCCCTCAGGGGAAATAGGGCATTGTTTTCTTCCTCCTGATTTGAGACTAATAATGACCTTGTGGGGGCCCAAATAAAATTGGGGAAGATGGTTAAACAAGCCAGGAATATAATTTGTGGTCCAGTTTCTAAATGTCGAGAAATTCCAGGATTAATAAGAGTCCTGCGTTTGACGGTCTGAAATTCTGCACCAGTTGGGATTGGAGCTTTCTTTTAAGCTGTCCTAGTCTAACAATGAACAGCACCTGAACTGGCTGAGGCTGGAACATGAAGAAGTAGGATGTCAGTGTCCAGCATGCTAGAAGGAATGACTCCTGACAGGTGTGGTCCAGTGTCAGGCTCCAGTTCTTTTGTTTTGAAAACATTAAATTTTCACAAGCATTATATAGTCATAAAATTACAAATGTATTAGGTATGCAGAGTGCACAGAAAATTTAGGCTGGTTCTCTGCTCTTAGTATGAGCATAAACCAGTAGTCCCGCTACCACAGGAAGCGGTGGAGATGCTATCACATGTGGCAACGCAAGACAAGGATTTCAAATCAGAGGCTATCAAAATGATAAAGGCCTTAAAGAAGAAAAAAATCCCTCACACTAGAGCAGAATACATAAGGAAAGAGATGAAAGAGTTGAGCAAATCACTGAAAGAAACTATAATCAAACAGAATAAAGAAATAAAAAAAGTTTCAAGGCCTGAAAATTGATATAGATGCTTTGAAAAAACCACAGTCTGAGATAATCTTGGAAATGGAAACCGTAGAGAAGAGAACAGGGTCTACAGACACAAAAAATTCGAACAGAATTCAAGAGAATGAGGAAAGAATATCAGAGATAGAAGATAAGGCTGAAGAAATGGATACAGCCTTCAAAGAAAGTGTTAAATCTATAAAAAGCTCCTGACACATTATACCCAAGCAATCTTGCACACTATGAAAAGACCAAACCTGAGAATCATAGGGATAAGAGAAAAAGAGACTACAAATGGCAAGGCCCAGAAAATATTTTCAACAAAATCTTGCAGAAATTTCTTTAAGAGAAACATGAATCTCATTTTGCTTTTGTCGTTGTTGTACTAAAAGTCATATTTTTGGTATTATCTTGTTGAGAATGTAACTGAGTAGTAGAAATCAGAGAAAGTAAAGGGTCATGTTTGAGAATAGTTTACACAACATCAATAACATCAAAGTTATTGAAAATTTTAGAGTTTATCACTTTTATGTGAGTTCAATGAGGAGTGAAATATAGAATTTGTAACGTACTGATAACATTTTTATAGTAGTAAAATATATTATATCACCATGTTTACATCAATCAGATCTTAAGTATGCCTATGGTCAACTAGAAAGCATACAGAGTCTCTTAGGAAAATGGAACCACAGTGCAGGAATTATTATTATAAGATTGGCCTATAAACATGTATGTGGGTCATTCTGTTTATTGTGATTTGATAAGAAATATTCTAAGCCTACAGAGGGTAACATCATTTCTAGACAGACAAGCCTGAGTTATTTAGGACACTGATCTGACTAATGGAGGTGAGGAAAACGAAGTTGGATGGGTGGAAATGAGCTGAGAGAGGGGAAAATATGATGAAAATATAACTTATGAATAGAAAACCAACAGCTTAGACTCTAAGGTCAACATTAATAAACAAGACCTCATGAAACTAAAAAGCTTTGATCCTTGAAGTATGGCAGACTATCTTTTGGATATCTACCCTTGAGTAGTATAGCTGGGTATTGAGGTAGAATTGTTCCCTGTTTTTTGAGAAAGCACCTGATTGACTTCCAAAGTGGTTGTACAAGTTGGCACACCCACCAGTGTTCCCATATCTCCACAATCTTGCCAGCATATTCTGTCCCTGGTGATTGTGATCATAACCATTCTGATTGGTATAATATAGAACCTCAGAGTTGTTACGATTCACATTTCCCTGATGACTAAGGATGTTGACCATTTCTTTAGGGGCTGCTCAGCCATTGGTGAGTTTCCTGTTGACAAGTCACTGTTTAGTTCCTTGCTTCATTTTTAATTAGGTTATTTTTGCTTGTTTGTGTTTAAATTTTTGATTTCTTTATATATTTTGGACTGTAGGCCTTTACTGGATGTAGCATTGATGAAGATCTTTCCCAAGTCTGTAGTCAGTCATTCCACTATAATGACAGAATCCTTACTTACAGAAGCTTTTCATTTTCAAGAAATCCCATTTATTAACTAATGATTTTAGAGTTTGAGCTGTTAGTGTTCAGTTCAGGAAGTTGTCACCTGTGCCAGTGATTTGAGGTGCTTCCAAACATTCACTTTTAAGAGGTGTACTGTATCTAGTGTTATGTTGTGGTCTTTGACACATTTGGACTTGAGTTTTGTACAGGGTGATAAATATAGATCTATTTGCATTTTATACATATAATCATTCAATTAGACCATAACCATTTGTTGAATATTTTGTCTTTTTTCAATTGTATGAGTCTATCTTCTTTTTCAAAAATCAAGAATCTGAATCTGTGTGGGTTTATTTCTGTGTCTTTGATTCAATTCCATTGATCAACCAGTCTATGTAAATGCTTATTTTTATTGCTATTGTTCTGTAGTACACACTGAAGTCAGGGATGAAGAAATATCCACATGTTCTTTTATTGTATAGGACTCTCTTAGGTACTGTGGATATTTTGTTTTATCATATGACATTTAAATTGCTCTTTCAAAAAATTTAAAGAATTGTATTTGTATTAATTCTTTTTTTATTAATTTATTCAGATGATAACTCAATTGTTATCCCACCACTTTTATCCTCCCCTTCCTCCCTCCCTCCCACACCAGCATATTCCCTTTACCTAGATCCATGACCAAGGGGGATCTCATCCCCCACTATATGGTCATAGGCTATCAAGTCTCATCTTGGTAGCCTGCCAATTCTTTCTTTGAATTCCACCAGGGCTCCCCACCAAGGGGAGGTCATCAAATATGGGGCATCAGAGTTCATGTCAGACTTAGTCCTTGCTCTCCACATAACTGTGGAGAATACCCTGTCCATTTGCTAGATCACAGTAGGGGTTTGATGCTTACTACTTGTATTGTCCTTGGTTAGTGCAATAGTTTGAGCAGACGTCTCTGGGCCCTGATCCACCCATTACTATGTTCTTCTTGTAGGTTTCTAAGATACTCTGGAATCTTCTATTTCCTCATCTCCTATATTTCTCTTACCTAGAGTCTCAGTAGGATGTCCTCACATCTACTCCAATCTCCTGGTAAGTGAAGACATTTATGGGACATGCCTCTTGAGTTAGTGCCCAATTATAAGTGAGCATATACCATGTGAGTCTTTTGGCTTCTGGGTTAACTCACTCAGTATGATCATTTCTTGTTCCATCTGGGTGTCCAAAAATTTTGGGATTTCCTTGTTTTTTATCGCTGTGTTAGTATTCCATAGTGTAAATGTACCACAATCTATTTATCCATTGTTCAACTGAGGGGTATTTAGGCTATTCCAGGTTCTGGATATTATGAATAAGGCTGCTATGAACATGGTTAAAAATATGCCCCTGTTGTGTTGTGGAGCATTTTCTGAGTATATTCCAAGGTGTGGAATAGCTAGGTCTTGAGGAAGCCCTATTCTCAATTTTCTGAGAAAGTGTCAGATAGATTTCCAAAGTGTTTGTATAAGTTTGCATTCCCACCAGCAATGAAGGAGTGTTCCTCTTTCTCCACTCCTTGCCAGCATGTGGTGTCACTTGAATTTTTGATCTTAGCCGTTCTGATGGGTGTAAGATGGAATCTCAGAGTTGTTTTGATTTGCATTTCTCCCATGACTAAAGACATTGACTACTTCCTTAAGTGTTTCTCAGACCTTCAATATTCCTCTGTTGAGAAATCTCTGTTTAGTTGTGAGCCTCATTTCTTAATTGGGTTATTTGGATTGGTTGTGTTTAATTACTTGAGTTCTTCATATATTTTGGATATTAGACCTCTGTCAGATATAGGGTTGGTGAAGATCTTTTTCAAGTCTGTAGGCTGTCGCTTTGTTCTGTTGACAGTGTCTCCTGCCTTACAGAAGCTTATCAGCCTCATGAGGTCCCATTTGTTAAATGTTGACCTTGAGGCCTAGACTGTTGGTGTTCTGTTCAGGAAGTTGTCTCCTATGCCAATGTGTTCCAGGGTCTTCCTCACTTTTTTTTTCTAGCCAATTTAGTGTCTCTGGTTTTATGTTGAGGTCCTTAATCCACTTGGACCTGAATTTTGTGCATGTTGACAAATATGGATCTAATTGCATTTTTCTATATGTAGACATCCAGTTAGCACCGTTTGTTGAAGATGCTATCCATTTTCCATTGAATAGATTTGGCTTCACTGTCAAAATCAAGTGACCATATGTGTGTGGATTCATCTCTGGCCTATTGCTGTGCCAATACCATGCTGTTGTAATTGCTGTTGCTCTGTAGTACCGCTTGAAATCAGGAATGGAGATTCCTCTGGAGGATCTTTTATTGTATGAGATTGTTTTAGCTATTCTGTATTTCTTTGTTTTTCCATATGAAGTTGAGATTTGACCTTTCAATATCTTTAAAAATTGTGTATGTATTTAATAGGGATTGCATTGGATCTGTATATTGATTTTGGTAAGATTGCCATTTTTACTATGTTAATTCTCTGATCCAAGAACAAGGGAGATTCTTCCATCTGCTCATGTCATCTTCAGTCTCTTTCTTTAGATATTTAAAGTTTTTTTCAAACAAGTCTTTCACTTGCTTCGTTAGATTAACACCTCAAGGAAATTTCTCTTAAATTGGGGGCCAGGTGCTATCTCCATATTTTTTTTTATATAGTCCTTGAAGTTCTATCCACAGCAATCAAACAACAAAAGGACATCAAGGTAGTCCAAATGGGAAAGGTGGAAGTCAAATTATCCTTATTTATAAATAACATGATAATGTATATAAATTACACACAAAATTCCACCAGAGAACTGGTACAGCTGATAAACACCTTCAGCAAATTGGCTGGACACACAATTACTCAAAAAAGTCAATAGCCTTCCTAAAATAAATGACAATCATGCAGAGGAAGAAATCAGGAACACAACACCTTTCACATAAGCCACAAGTAATGTATATTAATTCGAATACATTGAATCTGTAGATTGCTTTTGGGAAAATGACCAATTTTTCTATTTTAATCGTACTAATACATGGGCATGGGGCACTTTTCCATCTTCTTATACCTTTTGCATTTTTTTCTGCGGAGACTTGATTGTCATACAACTCTTGGACTGTCTTGGTTAGAGTTACACTGAGATACTTTATATTACTTGTAGCTATTGTGAAAGGTGTAGTTTCCTTAATTAGTTGCTCAGGCTATTTGCCCTTTGTATAAAGAGGACTACTAAACTTTATGAATTACTCCATTATCCAGCCACTTTACTGATGGTGTTTATTTGCTATAGGAGTTCTCTGGTAGAATATTTGGGGTCACTTATGTATACTATCATAGCATCTACAAATAGTGATACTTTGACTTCCTCCTTTCCAATTTGTATCACCTAGATCTCCCATAATTGTGATATTGCTACAGTTACAACTTCTAGTACTATATTGAAGAGATATGGTGAGAGTAGACAGCCTTGGCTTGCTGCTGATAAGAGTTAAACTGCTTTGATTTATCTCCATTTAATTTGATGTTGGCTATTTGCTTGCTATATATAGCCTTTATGTAGTTTAGGAATGGACCTTGTATCCCTGATCTCTCAAAGACTTTCATGAAGAAAGTTTTTTTGGATTTTGTCAAAGGTTTTTTCTTCATCTAAGGACATGAATATCTGATTTTTTTTCTGACTTTTATACGATGTATTACATTGATGGTTTTTCATATGTTAAGTCATTCCTGCATCTCTGAGATGAAGCTTACTTAATCAAGATGAATGATGTAATTGATGTGTTCTTGGATTTGGTTTGTGAGAAATTTATTGAATATTTTTGCCTCAATGTTCATTAATGAAATTGGTCTGAAATTGTGTCTTCAATGCATGCTTTGTGACCTACTATATAGTCAGTTTTAGAGTAGATTTGATGAGGTATTGAGAGGAAGGTATGATTTTTTGTGTTTGGGTACAAACTTCTGTAGGTGTCTGTTAGGTTCATTTGATTCATGACCTTTGTTAGTTTCACTATTTATCTATTTAGTTACTCTTTTCATGAGCTCTCCATTGGCGAGAGTAGGACTTTGAAGTTTTCAAGTTATTGTGTGGGGATTAATTTGTGGCTAAGCTTTAATAATATTCATTTAAATATAGGTGCCCTTATATTTGTCAAACAGATACTCAGAATTGAGATGATATCTTGGTGGATTTTTCCTTTGATGAGACTGAATTGTCTTTCCTGATCTCTTTTGAATAACTTCTGTTGAAATTCTATTTTATTAGATACTAAGATGGCTACTCCAGCTTGCTTCTTGTGTCCATTTGCTTGAAAGACCTTTATCCAGCCCTTTACTCTGAGGTAATGTCTTGAACCCTTTTCTTCATTTTATTAATCTGTTTGATTGTATTTTCCTGAATTTCTTTGAGAGATTTATTCAACTCCTATTTAAATGTCTCCAAAAACTTCATAAAAGTAACTTTAAGGTTATTTTCCCATGTTTCAGCTGCATTAGAGTATCCATTATTCTTTGGGGTTTTCATTGGATCAATTTGGACCTGCCTTTAGGCATCTGGTTGTTTTTGGTATTGGTTGTTAGTCTTTTGGAGCCTGCTGGGTTTCTTGGATCTTTGTGATCTAGTGATGTCCTTCAGGTCTCCTAACTACAGCTACCAAAGAAATGGGAAGAATCAAATGTCTGTTTGCAGAAGTGAAGCACCCCTGGAATGTCAAATCATAACATGAGTAAGCAGAAGTACAGGGGGCCATGAGTATG
Source organism: Acomys minous (assembly GCF_964271855.1). NCBI lineage: Eukaryota > Metazoa > Chordata > Mammalia > Rodentia > Muridae > Acomys > Acomys minous. The sequence continues at coordinate 11,117,295 of NC_140501.1, read as the reverse complement.
GGAGACTGTAGCATCCCTGAAAGAGCTTCAGGGGAGCTGATACTCTCTGCCTCTAACTCCCAGAAGGTCCCCTTCTATATGGGAAAGAGCTGAAATAAAGGCTGTATCTGCAAGTTTCTGGAGTCCGAAGTAATCTCTAGGATGGAGCACATATTTTAAAATGTTACTATGTGAGTACTATGAGGACTGTGAACTAGAATTAATATGCCAGTGGAATTCATATGCCAACTACCCTTCACTCTAGTATTTATAACATTAATACTTTAATTAAAATAACACAGTTGCCTTTCTTAAATCAGGTGTTCCATGATTCTCATACTCTTTGTATTGTCTTGTTCCACTCTGAATATATGTTTTTTTTTTTTTATTCTAAAGATTCTTTGACAACAAGACAATTCCTCGCAACACCCAGCCTACCTCAAAGAAGATGATCAACATCAAAGAACCTCCTTATGGAGATTGTTTCAAAAGTGGAAAACCAGCCACTGGGCAAAATGTCCTCATTTCTGCCACAGACAGAATTCGGCCTAAAAAGAGGCAAGCTTGGATGCAGGGAATGTTGAAGGCTAAACTCTGCCAGGGCAGGGTAAGCAAATCCTCAATAGTTTCCACCTTACAAATATGTCTGTCAGAGATATTGGGCTAGAAGGCTGAAGATAGTGCTTCAATGTTATAGAGAGTGCTAGATGACTGTTCAGGTAGTAAACTGTCTCAGTCATCTTTTCATTTTGGAGGCAACTAACCTGCACTTCTGATTGATGCAGGTATTTACGTTTTATCCCTTCTCAAGTCTCTGATAGGGTTGAAGACTAGACAGTTTAGTTTTACAATGAAGCATAGTTGCTTAGGGGTTAAGGTTTTTAGATCAAGATATCAAGATAGATGTTTTAAGTGAATAAACATGAAAAATATAATAGATATTTATTTTCATTCAAGATTTTAGAGCCAACAAGATAGGAAAGATGCTTTCCTCAAGTTTGCCAAATACAAATAGCCAAATCACTGTGACTGTAATATTTATTTAACCTCTGATTGTGTCGTGGTTCTTCCTGTTTTATGTAGTATATTTTATTCATGTGTAATAATATATATGTATATTTTAAAATTAATTAAAAAAGAAAAAGAAAAAAAATTTTCCTAAATGTGTATGTTTGTCTCCTCTTATCTTAGTTAAGGAATAAATAATAAAACAATATATAGGAGAGTGACTATGAGAGTGTTTTCTGAATGTATCAGCATTTTGAAAACAGGCTAGACAAAGAAGAATTGCTCTCATCTATAAGGATTTATATTTTTATACCCTTCAGAGACATAATTGAATAAAATTATGTTGAATAGATAAATATATTCTCTATGCTTTTCTCCTGTACTGCAATATGTGAACTTTAGATTCTCAAGTGAGTGTTCAAACTAAAACTGAACTATACTTACTGTTTTTCTATTTCTCCAGCTTGTGGATGTGTTACCACCTTTCAGTCCTTTCAACAATTTCCTATAGTAGAGAACCTCATATATATCAGCATAAACTATAGATTATTGTTTTTTATAAAAAGTATAATATAATTTTGTAGCCTGGCTTTGCAATAAATGTTATTTTGACATATAAATTTAGCTCTACTAAATGATATAACATGTAAGACTGTATATGTGTGTGTGTGTGTGTGTGTGTGTGTGTGTGTGTGTGTGTGTGTGTGCACATATATGCATATTGCTTATGTGGATATTTATACTGATAAACAAATACATATACATTCTTCAATAGCAAATTTTCTTCACAATTGTAAAAAGTTGCTAAATATATTGACACTAACTTCACCACTTTAATGCTTTAAATTTGGGCAGTGAAAGACAAAAGAAAATATTTACATTTTGCTGTTTAGTTTTTTTATTTTTGATAAAAGTATTATACTCTAATTTTCTTACAAATAAATACAATATTTCATTAAATCTACTAGACATTTATACACTACAAAATGTACATCTGATTAACTCCAGTGTGGTTATAATGCTTTAATTCAGAGTTTATGTTTTCACTATTTAACAAGGTTTAAAAAATATTTTTCATTGTTATTTCTTACTTCAGTAACCATGAAATTTTATTCATTTATTTGCCATCACTAATAGAATATGTTATAGTTTTAAATTAGAAAATAAATTGGCACTGTAACATCTTCTATAACTTGTTTTAACATAATCTAAAATTTTTTACAGGAAAATATTTACCTATTCAAGAATACCCAATGAATTATATATTTTCTGACTATTAAAAATGCAGTACCCCATCTAAGTGGGTATGGTAAGAGGATATCTTGTCTATCTCTTACTAGACAATACAAATTTGCCAATACCCATTTATTAATCTCACTGATGTCATTAGTTACAAATCCCAAAGAAAAAAAATATTAAAATATTATATGGTTTGTTATAAAATGCCAACTAGTTGTTACTGCATTGTTTCTATAATTCATTGAGAAACTCATAAATAGGTTTTACTATAATTTTCATTTATTCCAAGAAAAACATGAGAAATCAAGTTCAGTTTAGCAATCATCACACCATTTCATTATTGCATCATTTATTGGCTTTGATGATAAGATGGCTGACATTTTCTATGATTGCTTTTCTGATTGTCTAATAATTTACTATTTCTTTCAAACTCTCAAAGAATGAATGATGTTGAATATATTCTGAGCCAGGCCAATTTAAATTGCTCCCTCACCTTCCAACCTATATTGATGAATTAAACTTTTGTGAGAAACTTATCTCTTTTTTATTATAGTGGGTAATCATTCACTGATTCTAAGTATATCTATAACATTTAGGATCAAATAAAATAATTGATATGTCCCCAAAAGAAGAAGATAAGATAGGGAAGTGATAAATATCCTAGGCTTTATGGTTTCCAAGTAACGTATAATTAGGATTGACCCAAAGTAAAATAATTAGATCTGGAAAGATTGTTTTTGATCTATGATACTCTCAGTATCAATTCCCAACTCCATCTGAAGGATTATCTTCCTTTAACTGTCCTATTGTCTGGGCTATTTACCTCATTCCTCAGAGCCCACTTATGAACTGACTCACAATAACATAACCAGACAGAGAGGCTCATGGTATATCAATTACAGCAGCAAGTACTCTAACTGTATCATTTGAATTTATTCCTCCAAGACATTTTTATTGTTAGAAGACAGTGACAAAATTAACTTTAAGTTATAATCAGAAATAGAGTGTTATTGGAACCAGAGCTAAAGGAGACTCTGATAAATATGTACATTTTTATAAAGATGATATTTAATTATATCATTTAACAATTTTATCTACTTATTTTGATTCTTAATTCATCTTCTTGAATGATTGCTAGTCTTTGTGTCTATTGTATGAATAAATGTCTAATTATATTAAGTGTACATTTTATTATGTTTTTTCTTTTTTTCATAATCATGTTCTTATTTACATAGGTATAAGTTCCTTATAAGTATATGATGCACAAATTTTTTAATTCCTTCTCAATTTTTAAGTATATTAAGGGAAACCATTTTTGTATGAGTTACAGCTTTTTCTTTCTTTCTTATGTTTATACATATGTGTATGAAGCCATCACCATATTCAAGTTTAAGGGTATTCACTAAAATTAATTAGCACAAGTATATTATAGTCCAAAATCTTATTTTCAAGAATTTTACTTATTTTTAGTTAACTATTGCATAGATGTGATTTGGAGTAAGGAGTGAACAACATTTGCATTGGCAGCTAACTAGATGACACAACATTAGGAAAGCTCTTACAAACTCACTCTAGATAGCATTAGTTCTCATAAGTTAACTGACATTGAACACAGGAGTTAGTATGTTATTTTAAGTTAAACTATATTCATATATTTATATGTCTATTTTTTCTTGGCAATATTTTCATTGTAATGTTTCTGAAATTAACATTTTATGATGTTTTAGAAATTAAAATATAATTATATAATATCTCCCTTTCCATTTTCTCCCTCTAGCTTTTCAGTTCTCCCTTTTTAAACTATCTCAAATTCATGGTTTGCTTTCTCTAATTATCATTGTTACATATACATAGGTATATAAATGCAAGCTGAGTTTGATTAGAGTTGCTTGTGTGTATATGATTTCAGGACTGACCTTTAGTTATTCATAATCAATAAGGATGATCATGCCTAAGAATCACTAACCATCTCTCTGTCTCTCCGTCTCTGTCTCTGTCTCTGTCTCTGTCTCTGTCTCTCTGTCTCTCTGTCTCTCTGTCTCTCTGTCTCTCTCTGTCTCTCTCTCTCTCTCTCTCTCTCTCTCTCTCTCTCTCTCTCTCTCTCTTGTTCTGTATATTGAAATGGATCCCTGTGAAATTACAGCCATCCACACCAGCATGTGTATTTCGAATGCCAATGTTCATATGTAACAAATGTAAAAAGTATATTACTTTCTGCACAGTTTTATTAATATGATTTTATAAGGCATGTTAGGGTATTTATAGATGTGAACATGTGTTTGTGGGTGTAAAAGCTACAGGTAAGGTTTGCACATATTTATTATTCTTTTCATCATTAGTTTTTATAACAGAGTGTCACTGAAAATAAATTTCATTACTTGGCAAGAGGTAGCAAGCTCCAGGGAATGGCTGTCTTCCTCCACAGCTGTGAGATTACAGGAACAGACCAGCATCAGGGGACTTAAGATTGTATACTATGTTAACTAAAGCTCAGTGGGAGAGTTCCATCTCCAAATAAACATTTACCCCAACCCCTGTTTGTTTATTTTAATTAGACATATTGCTATGTATGAGGGAACTCATTATTTGGTGTGTGTGTGTGTGTGTGTGTGTGTGTGTGTGTGTATGTGTGTGTGTGTGCAAGTGTGTTTGATGCAGATTGATAGCAAGAAACTGAGGAAGGTAATACAATATGTTCATTGAGTATTTAAGAAATCCTTCCAAAAAAAATCCTTCCGAGATTGGCTTCCATAAAATTATACTTTAATTTTTATGTTACAAACATATTTTCTCAATTATACACCAATCTTTCAGCTTTAAGTCAGAACTGCTATGAATGACTCATGGTTTTATTATCACAAATCACATTTTTAGAGTACAAAGTAATCATAAACATGCCATTAAGTTGTGTTTTCTTTTTCATAATAATTATACCTTCATTTCCTAAATGACACCTTGTAAGATGATGAAGAAATGAACATAGTGATCAGTAACAGTTTTCCAATCACTTGAAATATTAAAATGTTTGCAAAGTTATATTTTTTATTCTGCCTTTCTCTGTCTTTTATATATCTCAACTGATCTTACTTAAATAAAAATTATTTGCAATGTATAATTGCAAGTTACTGTAGTAACTTGCTATAGTTGTTGCCTTCTCTCTACTTCAAAACAATGAATATCTACATCCAAAATCTACTACTCTGTTAAGTTTAAGCCAATTTCTTCAAAAGTAGGGGTGGGGGGGATTCCCAGATGGCGTCGACCAGTATACACTGTATCTGATCTAATGCGAGGAGACCAGGGACTTGAATGGAGCCACAGACTGCTGGATCTTGAGAACTGTATGTGAGTGGGGTCCCAAACTCCGCAGACCACCGGTGGGCCTAACCCAGGGACAAGCAACAGTCTGGAGATGCTAAACGCGCTCCCCAGACTCTGGAATGGAATCCACATGCGAGCTGCAGCTTGCATATAAAGCACAAGCTCGCTGTGTAGGGACCAAGGAGTCTCAAGGAATAGGGTGAAACTGCCCTTGGATCCCTCCACCTACTCCATGCCAAACTGCAGAGGTCACCTGCCCAGGCCGAGTGGAAACACAGGCAGCCGGGACCACCAAAAACAACTAGAGAGGACATGCAGCTTGCGGGCTATACTGGGCCCAATCTAAAGCCAGACACAACAGTCTGAGCCTGCAAACAGGGGCACCTAGAAACCAGCTTGGACTGCTCCCACGCTTTCGGGAGACATGGGTTCTGCCTGCAGTGTCTAATTGCTGACCTAGAGTGTTCTCCGAGCATCCCAGCGTACAAGGGCATGGAAAGTGCTGCCACTTAGGATCCTCCCAGAGGCCTGAATCCTTATTGCCTGTGGCCCACAGCAAACTGATCCTGCACTATACAACAGAGAGAACCTAGCTGGATCAGCTCCCGCAGGCCCAGCAGGATCTCCCTCACTATTGGGAGATGTGGGTCATGCCTCCAGTGTCTAATTGCTGACCTAGAGGGATCTCTGAGCATCCATATTGCCTCTGGCCCTGGACTCTACATCAGACAGAACCTAGCTGGTTCAGCTTCCACAGGCCTGGCAAGATATTCCATGTTTCTGCGAGAGGCTGGACACTTCTACATGGTATAAAGGCAGAGCTAAAAGACAGCTACAGCCCAGAAGATCTGATCCAGTTGTGGTCTTGGCTACAAAGCAACAGGAAGGACAAGCAGCTGGGATCATCCTACCCAACCATAGTGCTTGTATGCTGTCTTTGTTCTAGGTCCCAAAACTGCCGATCTGAATTATAGCAGTAAGGTGAAATGGTCCAAACAGAAACCTACTTTGGCTGACTCAGTCTGGAGCCTAAAATGTAGAGAAAAATCTCCAGGAGTGGAAACTGGGTCTCCTGCCTGTTCCAGGAAAATACTCCCTTATCCGCACAGGCAAGGGCACCCGACCTATAATCAGTCATCAACTATCCACTCTCAACCAGTGAATGTCACTAGAAGCTACCTACCAACATCTGAGCCACCAAAATGACAATAGGACAGCAAAAGAATGCTAACAAAACCCAAAACAATTTGGCATCTCCAGATCCCAGCAATCCCAATGAAAACAACCCGGAGAACCCAAAATCGATATACAAGAAAATGACCTCAAGTCCTTAGTAAGAAAGATGATAATGGAAGAAACAAATAAAATCTATAAACACCTGCAGGAGGAGGCAAACAAGAGGGCTGAAGATTTAAAAGAGTCATATAAAGAGGCACTTGAAAATTTCAGAAAAATACAAATAACCAGATGAAAGAAACCATTAAAACAGTTCATGACCTGAAGATAAAATTGGAAGCTATGATAAAGGAACACACAGAAGAAAAACGTAATTGAGAGGCATCAGAAAAGGAAGCAAGCATCTCAGAGGTGACCTTGTCTAACAGAATGCAAGAAATTGAGGAACGAATATCGGGACTTGAAGATACAATCATAGAACTCGAAACAAACATCAAAGAAAATGCTAAATCTGAAAAGTTCCTGACACAGAACATCCAAGAAATCAAGGACACCATGAAAAGATGAAATTTGAGAATAATAGGTATTGAGGAAGGAGAAGACACCAAACTCCACAGCCCAGAAAATATCTTTAACAGAGTCATAGAAGAAAATTTCCCCAATTTGAAGGAGATGCATATGAGCATACAAGAGGCCTACAGAACACCAAATAGAATAGACCAGAAAAGAACATCTTCCTGCCACATAATAATAAAAACACAAAATATACAGAACAAAGAAAAATATCTTAAAAGTGGCAAGAAAAAAAGGCCGAGTAACATACGATGGCAAACCAATCACAATTACTCCCGACAGCTCAGTAGAAACCATGAAAGACAGAAGGACCTGGACAGAGGTCTTGTAAACCCTAAGAGAACACAGATGCCAGGCAAGATTACTATATCCAGCACAGCTATCAATAACCATTGACGGAGAAACCAAAAGTAGAGAAGGAAAACCAGTAGGTAGAAATAATTACAGTAGAAGTGAGAAGAAGAGTAAGATACTAATAAGATGTTTTAAAAAGTGATAAGGCATCATACTCAACTATCTGCCTGAAACACACATAATTTGTACATTTCTTTATATAAAAATATACATATATTATTTCAATAACAATTTCCCACCTATATTGATAGTGCTCACCAACCGTGATTGCCCTTGATCAATCCCCCCAAAATGTAAGTCAAGTACATTTTGCTAAAGACATTATATATAATTTAAACACTTGGCCCAGACGTCCCTTGATCTGGATCTTATTTGACAGCCTTTTCCATAGGAATTTGCTTTCCAGCTATTAAAGGGACCACATAAGCTTCCAACGAAGAAAAGAACAATCAGCAATTATACCTGGTATGCCTCCTTTGAACTATAACAACTACGGGGTGGACAGATAATTCTAAGAGCAAAGTGGTGGGTTTCATACCCTTCAGCTCATAAACAACTCTCTAATCAAATTTGTGGCCACTAAACAAGATGGTAATCATTACCTAGGCACACTAAAGTCACGGAACTTGGAGGAGAACCAACAGCCTCCCTTTTACTAAATCAATATCCCTGTACATTCCAAACATTTTCCTCACAGATAAATCTAGTCCTAAGCCCTCATCAAATAAAGTTCCTCTTTTGCCACAAAATAGACAATTACTTGAAAACAAGATCAAGGTGAAGAGTGTCAGAATTATGTCCTAACTGATGGATCCATGACACAGTTCCCACATCTAATGTTTAGAAATAATTGTGGAAGAGAGTATGGTAAATTTGTAAGAGCCAGAGGGAAAAACACTTTGTTCAGAGAATGTGTCTACTAGAAATAACCAAAGTGACATCAATGAAATCTTCAGCAGGTCCTGAATAAGAAAAAAAAAAAATAGACATGCCAAACTGCATGGAAAAAACACTAGAAGGCATTATAGAAGTTTTTGTTTTTATTATGTTATGTTATATAAACATGTTTTTGTTTTAATTCCAGATGTTGGATATGGGAATGTCCACAGCAACAGACTATTTGCCTCCTGCAGCTCTGAGAAGGGTGTGGTCTTTGGCAGCTGCAGTTAATTTAATTCCGAGGACTCTGGAGAGGGATAATGCCAGATCCAAGAGAGAGACAGGGGCCATAAATCAAGGGGAAACTGATGAATCAGTGCACTCATGGACTCACAGTGATTATATTTTCACCTGTTCATAGCTATACATATACCCAACACCTTGCTGATGTACTGTTGGTAAGTGATGGCTCCTGGGTGAGAAAAAGTCACTTTTCTCTGGGTTTGTGTACCCTGATAGGCTGGCCATGGTCTAACAGGTTTTCAAAAACCATGTGCCAATGGGCATCATAAATTGGACTCAGGGGTGCTGGAAAAGTTTGGGAAAAGTTTGTAGGTGAAGTTGGAAGTGGTTGTAGTATATATTTATAAAATTCTCAAACAATAAATGTAAACTTTGAGACAAGTTCTACAATGTTCCCCGAAATAGGAATAACCTAGAGATTGATGTTTATAAGAGAATGCAGTATCCAGGAAGAGATATAGAAATAATTCAGTTCTCTATTTAGTTCCTGAAAATGTGTTCTCAATCATGTGCGGCTGTATGCACATGTGTTTATATCCCAGGTGTTTTTATTCAGTATCCAGCAGAAATAGATTTTTGCCTGTATTACTACTGAATATTTGTCAGTTAATCTAATCTATTCAAATTTAAATTAAGCCTATGGTTTTTATATGTAAATAAGAATATATTCTGTCAATATCTATTGTTTGTCTTCATGTATATGTAAAACATTCTAGAAAATTCTGAATGAATAATGCCCTCTAATCTCAATATTCCAGAGTGTTCACTAGTAGGAGGTACATAAAAGCTGCTTTCTCAGAGACTGTTCAATAATCTATGAAATTCTATGGGGCTCTGAAACTACTTGGGTTTTTGTTTGTCTGTTTATAATTTTATAAAATAGTTTGTAAGAATTAATTCTACATACCTAAGTGTTTAAAATAATAGTGATAAAAATTATCATTGTGAACTGCTCTGTTTAAAAAAAAACTGATTTGTTTTTCTTTTCTTTAACTGGAAAATGTAATGTTATGTTTTCTGACCTCTGGAATGTTGCTGTTTTCAGAGGCCTTTTGTTGTTGTTGTTGTTTAGTTTCAAGAATAGTTAATGAATAAGTCATTCATTGCAACCCACTGCTCAGACCAAAATAAATTAAATTTTAATCCGCAAACGAGTATACATCTTTAACAAGCCAGTTACATAGCACTGTTGAGTCTTTGATCTCAAATGAAGGTCCACTTGCTGTTTCCTCTTCTTATAAAGTATGCTCTTTATAATTGTCTTCTCATTTATTTATATACATTCATAGAAACATTAAGAAGAAATAAATGACATTATTAAGAAAATAAAGTATAAGAAAACAAACTACATTGTGGATAATTATTTACTTGAAAAGTAACATTTTAAAATACTGTTTTTCTATCTGTTGCCAAAAATAAAAAAACCTCATTATTTCATGGAACTCAATTTTTCACAATATAGAGCTAAAATTATAATTTATGTTGTGAAATTCAGATTCCCTTCAATTTAGAAAACTCTCAGCTAGAAGAAACTTACCTTTTATTAAGTGCATGGATGAACACTGTCTTGGGATGATTTGAACATTCTCTTTAAAATAACTACCCCTCCAACTTGTTATTTTATGAATGAAAACACAATTTCTGATAAGCATTTGTTAGTTAAAATAAAACTTAGCTTGGACATAATACTTATAAGATTCAAGCTGAAACTGACCCCGGGAAACAAGGGAAATTTTGCATGGCACTACCAATACATTAAGAGCTACATATGATAAGTGGATGCTAAGAAGAGGGAATCAGTTTATTCCAGGAAAACTATGTAGTTTGTAAAAAACACAGTTGGTCAGTCTTTGGCATATGTTCATATGAGTAATACTAAAATGACTATGTAGGTTTTATATACACATTTAAATACACATATGTCAGTATTAATTAAAGAAGAGATTAGGAATTTATGAAGAAATGGTGGGAAAGAGTTTCTATAGGGGGAAATGCAAGTGTCACAAAATATAATGAAAAAATCTGCCAGCATAACCAGACATAGATTTACCTAGGAGACAAGTCTCTGGAAGCTTGAAATAGATTAATTAGATTAAGTTAAATGAATTAGGAATACAAAAATTTAAAAGTATATATAAAAAATTGGATTTTTTGTTGAATAGAGACTTGGATTGTTTGTTGAATAGAAATTAACAGGTTATCTGGAAGCCATCAATATCTGCCAGATTCCATGTGCACTCTAAAAATATCACCTTAAGATTCATTGGCTTCCATACCACATTAACCTGCATTTTGAAACTTTAAGGTGAAAAAATTATTCTCACAACATCAAACCAACTAATATAGCATCAAAGAAAAAGAAAATTTAAAACTATATTGGTATTATATAGTGATATATTCTTAATTAAATATGTCAACAATTGCAGTTGGATAATTTTCTTTCAACATTATACTATAACTAAGTCAACAATGAATACTCATCTAGATAGATAGAAATATGTATAAAAATGAATTTTAAAAATTAGATTTATGTATTTGCTTTTTTATCTTTGCACATACATATCTAAATAATTGAATTGATTTATGAGTTTTGTAACTGTATTTCCCCAGAGAGCATTCCTAGGATTGAGTCAGAATAAAATAAAAACAGGATATATGTATTCATTTTTGAATATAATTTTCTCTACAGATGTCTCCTAGAGAAAGGAAATAAATACTTTTGTGAGTATTTGCCATTTATTTTAATTCAGGAGTCTTCTCAATAATTAAACATCACATTTTATGTGCAATAGATACTTTTGTTGCTTTAGTGTAGTGTTTATTTTTCTATGAATGTCAAACTGCAAACTCATTCATTTGATCTCCCTGGCATTCTTTGAAAGTGGCTCTATTCTCATTAGACATATAGAATGCCAGCTTCTGTCTAGTATCCGAGAAAACAAAGAGGACAACAGGCTTAAATGCAGAACTGACAGTCTTCTTGGATAGCTAAATGTTAAGTATTATGTTAGAGAATAACTTAAGACACTTTACAAAAGTCGTCTCAATCAATGAGGCAGCCGAACAAAGATAATGTGGTACTGATGGTTTTCCGTTAGATGACTGAATATATGCCTTTTTCTTTAGAGGATATTAACATTGATAAACTAAAACATGCAATAGCTGGAAAAGAAAAATGCAATATTTAATGAATGAGCTTTCTTCTAATTGTATTGCTTAAGCACATTTTTTTTTTTTGTGCACCTCTTTGGTTCAATCTCCTTATAGCTTTATCAGTTTTCATTTCTGTATTAGTCTTCTAAATAACATTTTACACACAAAATAAATTATAGTCAATTTTCTATTAAAATCTATGGTTCTTACTTGACTAATTTTTATAAGTTTAATATGAAAACATATATATTTTATTAAATTTTTTAAATTCTCTTATATAAAAATTTCTCATTTTTGGTATTTCAAAAAATACTACAATGAACTTCAATATTTTTACACATTAGCTTACAAATATTTGATCTTTAATTATATTAATTTTGGTCAGATGGAATCTTGGTGTTCTAATAATTTTCAGTCATAAATGAGAAAAATCATTAATTTTGCTTCCTTTGAAAATCAACCACTGACCTCAATTTTTTCTTGTTTCGTTTCCTATAATCTATTATTTTGTTGCTTTTGAAATGACTCTTTTATGATATCTCCATTCCTTGCTTGGGTCTTATCTTAGTGACTCTATTTGAAATTGTAGGAGTACTTTCAACTATCAGTACTTTATACTTCTTTACGTCCTTGTAATTTCCATGTTAATATCAAATTATTATCCTTCCAGCACACCTGATCACTCTTAACAATAATCTACTTTGCCTAGTGGTTTCTGCTGTACTTCATCTGTCTCTTTATTTGTATGCATGCACCTAAAAATTTCATGATTGGAATCTTCCTTCTGAATATACATTAATATTACATTTGTTCCTTAATTCTTGTATCTATTGAGCTCCTAATTTCACCTCTTTATCTTTCCTAATATTTATATTTAATCTATTTAGTCTTTACAAACTTGAGTGTTTGTGTTATAATCGGAATTCTTTATGATCTAGTCCCTACTTTAATAACTTTATGTTTCCATATTTTTGAAGAAGTTATGTTTTCATTACTATAATTGTGATGCATTTACAGCTACAAATTTCATTTCTGTTTGCAATTTCTTTTCATGTGGTGTGTATAATATAGGTAGTGTCTATCCTTGCACTTCATTAGGTTTTCAATATAGTATCATACAAATTATTAGGTTAGTAAAAATCACTAATTCTCACTTCAGAATGTCCGTGAAACTATCTTCCCATGGTCCATTTTGTGTCTTTCCCTTTCCTCCTAAATCAAAAGGGAAATGATGTTCCTCTTACCTCTTTACTCTAGATGTCAAGAACTTACTGTAGTATCTCACTTGTATTGACATAATTTTCTCAAAGGGTTCAACAGAGATAAACCAGAAATTCAGCTTTCTTTGAAATAATTAGCGATATAAGAAGGTATGTTGCCTTTATTATGTTTAAGCATGTGCCTTGTGTCCCTGATCTCTCCAAAACTTTAAACATGAATGGGTGTTGGATTTTGTCAAATGCCTGCTCATGAACAACAGTGAGTGCCATTTTATGTGTTCCCACTGCTCAGACTGTCTAGTGCATTAGTCATACTGCATTCTCCCTCATAGAAAGAGGAGAGTCGGCTTCAAAATCTTTGGATAATTATTTTCTTGTTCAATGCCCATTTTTTAAACCCAGTTAATAATCAAATATTTGCCAATTTTTCTAGTTTATGCTAACACCGACTGCCAACTCCCCTTAGGCCAGCATGCAAGAACCTGAGCCCAGGTCACTTTCTTTGCTTTAATCAATGATCTTAAATCCCTTGACCTTAGTTTCCTTATTTGTAAAACAATGGTTAATAGTATCTACCACATAGGATTTTTGTACCCATTGAATTCGTTACTAGTTTTAAAATAATAAAACCATGCTGTATATAAATAAAAAGATGACATGGTGCACAGTTTAATTTATAACACTTTTTATTTTTTACATATACACTTATATTTTTACACATATATACATAAGAAGAACCATGACACAATCAGGAATTATATAAATGTTACATTCTTAGTGTTTTGGCTACTTGTATTTGACAGCCTTGAAGAAAATATCTTTTCATTCTTGGTGCATTTACAATTCTGAATGTAAATCAGTCTCCATTACATCTTTTCATTATTCACTTAATACATCTTTCTAGACCTAAAAACATCTTAACCTCTAAACAACTAAGCTTCATTGTAAAACTAAGCTACCTGGTCTTCAACACCATCAGAAACTTGAAAAGGAATAAACATAATTACCCCAGTATGCAAGGAGTGTATGTTATTAGCTTTACAAATGAGAGATAACAGAGAGTTTGCTATAAGAATAGTCATCCAAATCTCTCTATAACATTGGAATATCATCTTCAGCCTTGAGGCCCGATATATCTGACAGACATATTTGTGAGGCAGGGACTGTTGAGCACTTGTTTACCCTGTCTTGCCAGAGTTTGGCCTTTAACTCTGCCTGCATCCAAATTTGCCCTTCTTTTAGGCAGAGTTTTGTCTGTGTACCTATATAACTCAATTATAAAACAAGGTTTACTTCTAATACTTTGAAAGTGTTGTTGCAGGCTGCTTTGGATAAATATGTTATACAAGTTATTAGTTGATCAAATCATGGACATGTCAATTACTACTCTACTTTTATCACAAGAATATACATCTTTGGTGCAGCAGATAGATATGATTCTATAGAAAGATAAGGTAGGATAGTTAGATAAGGTTAAAAAAAAACTTTTTCATTTAAAAAATGTTTTTATTATTTTAAAGATTCACTGACAATGAGATAGGTTAACTCCTGGCAACATCCAGTCTACCTTAAAGAGAATGATGCTAATCAAAGAATGTCCTTATGGAGATGGCTTCAAATGTGACAAACAAGCCACTGGGCTTAATGTCCTCACTTGTACCAAAATTTAAATTTTTAAAGGAATTTAGAAGTAGTGCACATGGGCCGCACCTTCACAGATGTGTACTACTGGCAGTCTGATTCCTAGCAGATTGTTTGTATAACTGCTTATTTTCTGTTTTGTGTTTTTAACAATTTTCCAGCTTCTCAGCATATCACTTTCCACTTGGTGAAGTGTTCTATTCATAATGGCTTCTAAAAGGGTTTGTGGAAGCTTCAATTTCTTAGAAAAGCCTTCCGAATCCTATTCAGTGAGTCAGATGACTGACTTCTTTTTCCTGTTAATCCTAGAGTAAGACATTATAAGAGGCACTAGGAGGTTTATACAAGCCCAGGGTTTTTCTTCCCCATTAAAAAAAAATATTTCTAATTTGTTCACCTTACATTCCACCTTACATCCCTCCATCTTATCCTCCTAGTCCCCTGTCTTTCCCTCTTATGTCTTCTCTAGTCCCCAGAAAAGGGAAGCCCTCCTCTCCTCTCATCTGACCCCAGCCTATCAAGTATTATCAAGACTCTCTGTATTTTTTTCATCTGTGTCCTGACAAGGCCATCCCACCAGGGAGAGTTAATCAACAGTAGACACCAGAGTCCATGTCAGAGGTATTCCTGACTTGCCATATTATGGGACTTATAATGAGATTATACTGCCTATTGAGTACATCTGAGCAGGGGGTTCATGTCCTCACCTTGGTTGGTGCATCAGTCTCTACAGGACCACTTCTACACAAACCACCCCTGGGTCCACTGGTCTCCTTGTGGGGCTTCTGACTCCTCCAGCTTCTTCTGTCCCCCAACTCTTCCATAAGAATTCCTGTAATCCACCCCAAAGTTTGGCTGTGAGTCTCAACATATGGTTTAACCCCTGTTGGGTGGGATCCTTCACAGAACCTCTTTGGTAGGCTCCAGTCTTGTTATTTCTCTTCCCTAACTTCTGGAGTCTATTCTACTTACCATTCAGAGTGAGAATTAAACATAAATTCTTGTTATTTAGCTTCTTTATAACTGTGTATTGTAATGTGATTCTCCTGTATTATGTGGCTAATATCTGCTTATAAGTGAGTATATGCCATACATATATTCCCTATCTTACTCTGTAACTCTAACAATTTCAACAATATTTAGGTATGGCATACGCATCTTTAACTGCTATGCATAAGCCATTCATTTTTTCCATTTCCCTCATACCTGGGTCATTTAGAAGGGAGATTTGATAACTGAAAGTGACCACAAACACTGTTTTGAATCAGAGATCCCTGAAACACAGGGCACTAGTGTCCAATTTTCTAAGTTAACTTACACAAGAAAGCTTCATGATCTTCAGTGGCAATAATTAAAATATTAGACATTCCTCTCACAGTAATTTTATCAGTTAATAAACTATTTCCTTCATAGTTTCATCAAAATTTTGTAATGTAAATCTTCACTGATTAGAATTCACCTAAACACATTGTCAAATTTTTAATTGTATCAATTAGAATGACAAAAGGGAAACATATTTTATTATATTCTGAAGTTTTTCAAGTAATCCATGAAATCCAAAACTGTCACCACAAATACAAACCAACCAATTATAAGTACTGTGTCCCAGAAACACAGATATATATTTTTCTTAAGTTCATGCCCCAATATGGTAAAAGCTTGATAAAGTTTTACAGTGATAGTACAAAAAAGCCATAAATCAAAGTTAAGTTTTAAGGTCATTGCTGGAAACAACAGAGAAAGAAGTCAAAGTGAATCTGAAAATCTGTTGTAGGATTAAGACTATGTCTAACAAGGCTCTCTCTTTTTCATTAGTCGAAGCTAATGGAATTAAGATAACAAAGTTTTACTTGTTATTCTTAAGAATTTTAGGTCAGACACAAAAGTTGGCATGGAAGAAATATTAAGGGAGTAAACATAAGGACAAATAAATGGGAATTAGGACCTGGGACTGCAACATTTCAATATTTCTACAAACAAGAGTTTTAATTGCTTAGAAAGCCTTGCAGAAGCTTTGGGGAGAAAGGTGAAGTTATTTTCAGGAACTTTCTTCCACAAAGTATATCCACAGAAATATGATTCCTCTTATTATAGAAAATGTGAGAGCTTATCTTGATGTTTAGTTAGGTCTGGGCAAACTGAAGTGTGTTCTGTGAAAGTGAATGCCAGTTCTGCTGAGCATGTTCTGACGGAGTCTTTAACAAAAATTCTTACTTCTGTGTCCACTTTACTTCATACAGTGTAAGGGCAGACTATTCTCCACATTTCCCTTATTCATTCTTTATAGTAAATATTACTGTTGTGGACAGAGTTAACTCATGGTTTCTAAAATTTGATGTTTTAAAAGAGTTTGGAATAAATTCTCTACAGTGAAAATACTTTTGTGTCCTAAAGCATTTCCTGACTTGGCACTGAAGTCTTTATTGTGTTCAGTGACAGAGGAAAAGGTATGCATGTCTTGTGAATTAGGATGCTGCATTGTTGCATAATGAGTACAGCACCTTCTCCTGTGATGCTTAAAATAGGAATAATAGATGTCTAGACACATTTCCTGTTCTGACTCTCCATTAGAGTTAGGCATAGTCCTTCCTATATACTGATTGATTTTTCACTTAAATGGGACACTGAATTTTTATTTAACTTTTTCTCCATGCTTTATTCTCTACATCTGTTCTGTCTTTCTTACAAACAAAAAAACAAACAACACACACACACACACAAGATTCAATGTGAGAGTTCTACTTCATAGACATTTCTGTATATCCATATCAATATCATATCTTATCTTCTTTTCATTTTCTCTAGTCAATTTTTTCAGCATTTATTAACATGAATCTGGTCTCTTCACTACTGAAATATTGTAATTTTTCTCACACTGATCTTTTATTTACACTACCATAGTGATGTAATTCTCAAGAAATCACCATTGTGGGTTCCACTTTGAAATTTTAAGACAGAAAATTCTAAAATGAATTCCTTGCAGCTGAAATGAGGGAAATCAGTAGATTTGCATAATTTAAAAAATATGTACCACAGTGAATTATTTTGAAATCATATGCTCCATTCTTATTTCTTTGCAAAATTGGGTCTAACAAATAATATATTAAAGTTTGATTTCCAACTGCACATATATAACTAGCAAGTACACAAGAATGAATGTATATATATATCAATGCATAGTATCTAAGTATTTCTGATTGAAAAGAGTACTTTACAACTATTATCTCAAATACTCATAAAGTTAAAAACAAAATTTAATATACCTCAAAATCTGTGATAATCCTGGAAATGGAATCCCAAGGGAAGAAGACAGGACACAAAGACAAAAGCACTTCCACAAAATTCAAAAATTGCAAGAAATTATATCAGGGTTAGAAGATATAACTGAATAAATTAATACAACAGTCAAAGAAAATGTGAAATCTAAAAATCTCCTGATACAGAATATTCAAGAAATCAGGGACACTAGGAAAAGACCGAACCTAAGAATTATAGGGATAGAACAGGAAGAATCCCAACTGCAAGGCCCAGAAGATATTTTCAACAAATTGTGGAAGAAAACTTCCTTTGCTTAAAAAAGAAATGCTCATGAATATAGAAGATGCCCACATAATTCCAAATAGATTGGACCAGAAAAGAAATTCCTCTCACCACGTAATAATCAAAACAATAAATGTACAGAACAAAGAAAGAATATTAAAAGCTGAAAGTGAAAAAGGCCAAGGGACATATAAAGGCAAACCTATCAGAATTATATCAAACTTCTCAAATGAGACTATTAAAGCCAGAAGGACCTGCACAGATGTCATACAGACATGAAGAGACCACAGATTATGATCCAAACTACAATACCCAGCAAAACTTTCAATCAAGATATTCCATAACACAATTGAATTCAAACATTACCTAACCACAAATTCAGCTCTAGACACTAGAAGGAAAATTCCAACCCAAGGAATCTTGAAAATTGCAAGGATATGGATGGAACTAGAGATAATCATCATGAATGAGGTAACTCAGAGCCAGAAAGACACTCATGGTGTATACCCACTCATAAGCAGATATTAGCCATGTAATACAGGATAACTATACTACAATACAGAGATTGAAACATCAACCAAGAACCATGTATGGTGGTGGACCTAGACCTGCTGCCCAGATGGAGCAGACAGGTAGCACAGTCTCCTCATGGGTTCCACAATATATGGAATAGAGTAGAGACTTTTTCTGACATCGACCCTGGCATCCTTATATTGATCACTTGCCTGCTGGCAGGCTGTCCCTGCCAGGTCACAGAGGAAGAGGACACAAGTAGTACAGATGAGAATTGATAGGCTGAGGTCAGATGTTAAGTGAGGGTAGAACCCCTTTCTGAGGTCTAGGGGAGAGATGGAGAGGGACAGAGGGAGGAAAGAGTAGGGGTAGAATTCGGAGGTGATGACAGAGGGGGCTGCAATCTGGATGTAAAGGATTCAAACTGCAGAACAAGCAGTTAACTTACCCCATTCCTTGGGAGTAACTCTGAGACTGGCTGAGACATGAATGTCTGTGCATAGACAAGGTTTCTTGTTGGTCACAGGACCCCTGTGACTTTTATTAGAAGCTATTTTTCATACTGCATGAATGATAATTTGCAGGTATTTTTTTGTGCTCATACAAAGAGCAGAGAACCAGCCTTAATTGTTCTGTGCACCCCTCACAACATTATTAATTTTGGGACTGCATAATGTTTGTGAGAAATTATATGTTTTCAAAACAAAGGACCTGGACACTGATGCTGGATCAGACATGAAATGATTCATACCCCTCGTCATGATGGGCACTGACATTCTGCATTCTCTATGTTCCAGGCACAAGTTCTTCAATTGCTGTTACTCATTAGAACAGGACAACTTCCAGGACAGCTTCAAAGAAAGCTTTATACCCCAACTGGTCCAACATTACAGACTCTCCCACATAGGACTCCTGTAAAACCTGGAATTTCTCAACGTTTAGAAACTGAAACACAAATGCTATTCTTGGTTTATTTAACCATTTTCCCAATCATTTAAAAAATTCTTGGACATGAAGACAGATTAACTCCTGACAACACCCAGACTATCACAAAGAAGATGATGAGCATTAAAGAACATTTTTTTATGGAGATGACCTCAAAGGCGAAAAGCAGCCACTCAGAAAAATGTCCTCGTTTCTGCCAAAACAAAATTCTGCCTAAAACTAGGTAAACTTGAGTGGAGGCAGAGTTGCCAGGCCAAACTCTGGAAAGACAGGAAAAGCAAGTCCTCTATATCCTTCCTCACAAGTGTGTCTGTCAGATGTATTGGGCCAGAAAGCTGAAAATGATGCTCCAAAGTTAGAGTTTTGGGTGACTGTTCAGGCAGCAAACTGTTTCTTGTCATTTTTACATTTTGGAAGCTGCTAGGATGCACTTCTGGTTCACTCAGGTAATCAACTTTATTCTTTCTCAAGTTTCGGATAGGGTTGAAGACCAGATAGTTTGTTTTTACAATTAAGCTTAGTTATTTTGGGGTTAAGATGTTTTTAAGTCTAGATAGATGTTTTAGGTGGATAGACATGGGACATGATAGATACTGGTTTATATTCAGAAATGTAGACTCATCAAGATAGAAAAGATGTTTTCTTTAAGACTGTCAAATGCAAATAGCCAAAACACTAGGAATATAACATTTTTATTTTATTATTTATTTAAAATATTTTTATTGAAAAATAAAATTATTCATATTACATCTCAATTGCTATCCCATCCTGTGCATCCTCCCATTGCTCCCTCCCTCCTGCTTTCACCCCATTCCCTTTCCCTATGACTACGACTGAAGGGGGCCTCCTCCCCTTGAATATGATGCTAGGGTATCAAGTTTCTTCTTGGTAGTCTGTTATCCTTCCTCCGAGTGCCATCGGACCTCCCCATCAAAGGGACATGGCTAAATAAGGGGCACCAGAGTTCATGTGGAAGTCAGTCCCCAGTCTCCACTTAACTGTGGAGAATACTCTGTCCCTTGGCTAGGTCGGGTAGGGGTTTTATGATGACTGCACATATTGTCCTTGGTTGGTGCCATAGATCGAGCAGAACCTCTGGGACCAGATCTGCCCTTCATAGTGTTCTTCTTGTAGATTTCTATGACCCTCTGGATCCATCTATTTCCCTGTCTCCTATATTGCTTTCACCTTAGGATGTCCTCATCACTATGTCATTTTCCTGGTAAGTGAAGACTTTCATGAGGCATGCCCTTTGGCCTAGTGTCCAGATATAAGTGAGTATATATTATTTGAGTCTCTCTGCTTCTGGGTTAACTCACTCATTATGATCATTTCTAGTTCAATACATTTGTCCACAAATTTCGGGAATTCCTTGTTTTTAATAGCTGAGTAGTATTCCATAGTGTAAATGTACAACAGTTTCTTCATCCATTCTTCTACTGAGGGATATTTTGGCTGTTTCCGTGTTCTGGCTATTATGAATAAGGCTGCTATGAACATGGTTGAGCATATGTCCCTGTTGTATGCTGGAGCATCTTCTGGGTATATTCCAAGGAGTGGAATAGCTGGGCCATGAGGAAGCCCTATTCCTAGTTTTCTGAGATAGTGCTAGACAGATTTCCAAAGTGGCTGCACTAGACTGCATTTCCACCAGCAATGAAGGAGTGTTCCTCTTTCTCCACATCCTCGCCAGCATGTGGTGTCACTTGAATTTTTGATCTTGGCCATTCTGATGGGGGTAAGGTGGAATCTCAGAGTTGTTTTAATTTGCATTTCTCTGATGACTAAAGACGTTGAGCATTTCTTTAAGTGTTTCTCAGCCATTTGATATTCCTCTGTTGAGAATTTTCTGTTTAGTTCTGAGCCCCACTTCTCAATTGGGTTATTTGGTTTGGTGGTGTTTAATTTCTTGAGTTCTTTATATATTTTGGATATTAGACCTTTGTCAGATGTAGGATTGGTGAATATCTTTTCCCAGTCTGTAGGCTGTGAATATAACATTTTTATTATACCTAATTTTTCTATGGTTCTCCCTGCTGTATGTAGTTTATTTTATTTATGTATAATAATATAAATGTATATGTAACACAATATAAGAAAAATAAATATATATATAATTAAAAATTTTTTTTCTTCCTGTGGAAACCTTATATACAAACAATACCTCATACCAATAATTAACTATTGATATTGCTACACTTAAAACTTATTTACAGTGCAGTTTTCTGCAATTTTTAACTACTACATTACCAATAAAGATTCAATTGATATTATAATATTTTGTATTCTCATAATTATGTATCTACATGATTCAAAAATATATTTTGAGAATATTACCCTTTCTGTGTATTTCCCTTTCTCCTTTCAATTATATAAATATCATAATTTCCTTTTTTTTTTTTTTTGCTTATATCTGAAAGTAGCTTTTAAAGTTCTTCTGTATATCTCCCTTTTGACCAATTATCATAGCTTTTGAAATTCAACTCTAATGAGGGTCACTATATTTAATAATGCACAATACAATGTTAAAGCACAAAAAGGGGGCAAGAAATGTAGTTCTGTGTTCGGGTGATTATAAAATGAGTGTAATGATGTGGATTTGATCCTTATTACCTTAGAAGTGAGAAGATATAAATAATAAATAATTTATAAATATCTAGAAAAATATACTTAACCCAATCAAAATTTACCCAACCTATATATGTGTAGCATTATCATGTAAAAAAAAACCAGCATATATAACTGATATTTCAATGACAATCTGTTGTGCATATGGAAAAAATAAAATTAGCTTTAAAGTAAGTAAACATGACATGTAATATACAGAACCCCTGCTGGAGGATGATTAGAAACCTTCTACATATATAGGACAAATAAAATCTGTTTACTGCCTGCTTATGAAGCAAAAAATGAATAAGATAATTATTCATCTATATATAGTAAAACACTTTGTCTTTTCCGTAGTGTGATGATACATTTTAATGTCAATATATTGTAAATTAGAATCTCCCAAGTAAAGTATCAATTGAGGAAATGTCCTGATTGTTATAATTAACATGAGAAAAACTACCTCAAATGTACTTAGCACCTTCGGGTAGTGGCCCAAATAAGAAGGCACAAGAAAAACAAGAAACTTGGGTTTTATTTTCTTTCTCTTGTCTTAGAGTCAATTTGCTCTGTTACTGCTTCCACTGATATCTTCAAAGATATCATAGCCAGTGTTTCTTTTCTTTTCTTTTTTTAAAATTTATTCTTGTTACATCTCAATGGTTATCCCATCCCTTGTATCCTCCCATTCTTCCCTCCCTCCCATATTCCCCTTATTTCCCTCCCCTATGACTGTTCCTGAGGGGGACTTCCTCCCCCTGTATATGCACATAGGGTATCAAGTCTCATATTGATAGCCAGTGTTTCTAGACTGTCTGATAGGGACAATCATCTCTCCAGGAATCCTCTAGGTTGTCAGGCCTAGATTGAAATTTCTGGAATTACCAGCCCCATAGATTAAACAAATGTCGACTTCTCAGTCTATCAAATATGAGATCTATCAAATATTATTACTATTTATATTTAAACTGATTGAAGAGTTTTTACAAATATGTGTTCATATCCATCATTTGTCTAAAAAGGACTCTGACTAATACAATGTACTTTATCTCTTAACAATTTCATAATTAACCAAATTCCACATTGAGTCTCCTAATTCAAGACCTTAGCACCTGTACATCCTCATGATTTTATCATAAGGGATTTGTCCATATTCTTATTCCTCCTGCTACTCTCAAGCAAATACCTAATTTAACACTCTAAGTACACTATGAATGTGTCGAACTGCTGTCCTAACCACATGTGGCAAGTGGCTTTGTTACATTATATACTTGGGATTGGTGATTACGCCTTGATGATTTTTTCACAAAACAAAGACACCAGTAAAACTAAAATTCCATTTCGGGCTCCTATATCAACCCAGGCAACACAGATTCAAGTTACATATTTATAATACAAGAATTGGACTATAGCTTTGTAGAAATCCTTCATTTAGATTTGTCTTCTGATTATCTTATAATCAGCATACAGTTAGGTTTCTGTTAGGAATAAAGAGTATTTTATTCCTGCTTTTTTACTATCCTGAATGTGTGCACATATTTTGAATATCTGTATATCATGAGCAGAGATTCACTATATTTCAAGATTGCATTGCCTTGACTTCCCTCACACCTATTGGAAATCAAATATATGTTTTAGTTACTGGAAAAGAAAAGCAAATTAGGATAGACATTTATAGTTTCAACATTTGTTTCCAATGTAATGAATTGTCCACATTAGTAGGAGAAATTAATTTCCAGTATGTTGTGTTTTATAAAGCTGACAGACTATTACTACAGTATACCTTTTGTCGAAACTTACCATAGCTTTGTCTCACATACTTTACTCCTTATTGCTGTCATTGAATTTTAGTATCAACATGAGATTCAAAATTAATTTGTAATAAACATAAATTCTAGGCATCAGTGACTCAGAACTTCAATATTTTATTCTCAGACGTTATTAAACTTTTTTTTTGTTCTGGTTTTTGAATATGACATTAATTCTAAAGGCTTTTTCCTGTATCATTTTTGTTTTGTGGATATCTTGGTAATTTCTGCCAAAACTTTTTATTCAAACCACATTATATTTATATATATATATGCATATAGTTTTTATTCAAACAACATATATATTTATATATTTGTGATATATATTTGTGATATATACATATCACAATAATAACCTGAATTTAAAATTCAATAATGTACTTAGAAAACTGATATACTTCATATTTTGCATACACTAAATAAAATTACATATTTAACCTGTCACATAGTAAATATTTAATAAACAGTAGATGTGCTTACAAATATTCTTTACTCCTAATGCCCCTCAAAATGACAAAATGGGATCACTGTTAAAAAAATCTTCATGTCTTTCATATTATGTGTAAGAAACTGGGACTTTTACTCATTTAGGCATTACATTATATCATTTTATCAATAACTGACTCACATTTTGACACTACTTCTGGTAAAGATGTAAAATAGCTGTTAAAGACTAAGATAAACTAATAAGCAATTTATATATTATTTAGAAAAAATAATTGATCTACAGAGTGATTTTCTAATATTATATTATGTTGACCGACAAAAATCCTCTTCCACTAATTTTAAATAACAATACCAAAGTTAAAAAATTATACTAATTGAATAAATATGCACATATATGTTTTACCACTTATGAACAAAGAAAATATCATTAACATAAGAACACTAAAATTATTGATTGTAATATTGTATTTGGGAACCTCAAGGTTATTTTGATAGATGAAGAAGAATCACTGATAGATCTAGTGTGTCTTTGCTATGCCTGTGAGGGAATTGTTTCATAGGGATGCTGCATTGGGGTGCGGCAACATTTTAAAGGAAGACCTTGAGCAACATCTAGCCTAAACCATATCCCGTATGCATATATTAATGGAAAACACTTGTATGTGACTTGAATCCGCTTTATCTAAGTTCTTGATGATCACAACCATCCTTTTAAAAGTATCTTTAACCTAGTTGTATTTCCATGCAATAAGCATCAATTTTTAAAGATGGTATAAGAAGAGTAAATTTTTATACTTTTCTTCAAATTTTTAGCATATTATCTTGACTTACACATAACTGATATATGTAGCACAATCAAGTTTACTGAAGCTTGTATGTACATAAATATAATGTTAGTTATTTAGCAGATCATGCAGTGATTCACTGAAATCCTATACAATATATAATAATAGGTGGTCATTTTAAGAAAAATATATTATTGTTTGCTAGACAAGTCTCATAGGTAGAAAACATATGATATAATCTGCTGCTCATTTATCCAACACCACTTTAGGTGAAAGTTGAGAATCAAAAGTATATAAACATGTACAATGAAATTCCTACCTAAAATTATAAAAAAATACCCAACTAAACACAATATTGTAACTTTAGAGAAAAGGCAAAAATTGAGATGAATGCATGAACTCTTTGGTCAAAAAATTTATGGAGGGAAGATGATGGTTAGAATGCCAGTAAATAAAGTTGAAAAGAAATTTTTGA
The DNA here is from genome assembly GCF_964271855.1 of Acomys minous. Classification (NCBI taxonomy): domain Eukaryota; kingdom Metazoa; phylum Chordata; class Mammalia; order Rodentia; family Muridae; genus Acomys; species Acomys minous. The sequence continues at coordinate 11,091,329 of NC_140501.1, read as the reverse complement.
AATTGACTATAAAAATATAAATCTGAGGAGAAAATTATTGTTTTCATTTGTGACCAAGAATTTTGACAAATGTAATGTTTTGGTTATTGTGATGCCATGACATGATGAAGAGGATATTTTGTATGGTGATAAAACTATGATGGCAATGATTACCTTTTGGTTGAGTATAAACTAGAAGAAAATAGATTGATTATGAGATTATTGCCTTTGCTTTTATGCTACTAATATGACACATTCTTGCTTAGTGACTGCTTAATATCAGTTTTTAAACTGAAAATTACTTGTCATAGCATACTGTAGGAGAGTATTAAATAAAGGCAAATATCTACTTCCTAGTCTCAATGTAAGACATCTTTATTTCAAATAAACAGCTTGCACTGAATAACTTGAGTTTTTACATGGAATAGATCCAGAGTAATGATAGTGTTCCACAGAATTGACAACTACTGTGAAAGTTAATACAGCAGCACTGACAGGGTAACAATGCTATATCTACTACATTTCAAATGCTACAGAGGGCAGGCACACTAAGTAAAAAAAAAAATCTGAGTTACTTTGAAGAAGTAGAATAGTATGACTATTCAAGAATATTATCATGAAATGACTAAAAATATGACAGTGAGTTTCAGAATAGATGTAAAATATACAACTTTACAAGTTCAGATGTTTAGTTATAAATGAAGATTTACATCCATATTTGGGGGTGGAGCTCTGACTAACATACCATAAACTTAAATAAATCACAAATAAGAAGCAATTGTTCAAATTATAAGTACAATGAAGAAATGATTCTTTTATTATCTTGTCATTCTTCCTAAATCATATAATCTGAAAACTACATAGAAATGACATTGTTAGATGTTATATGTATTGTAGAGGAAATAAACTTCAAATTATATGGAAAACTATATATGTTCTAAATGTAAGTATTATGACATTTGTCTCAACTGATTTAAGCTGAAAACAATCCCCAACACAAAAGCTTTTTCCTCCATGTAGAAAGAATTATAAGGTATTTCTGAATATTCTCTTACTCAAAAGGCATGTTAGAGAGAATTGATTAATTCATTTTGGGTTTGGAGAAAGAACTCAAGAAATTAAACACCACCAAACCAAATAACCCAATTGAGAAATGGGGCTTGGAACTAAACAGAGAATTCTCAACAGAGGAATATCAAATGGCTGAGAAACACTTAAAGAAATGCTCAACCTCCTTAATCATCAGGGAAATGCAAATCAAAACAACTCTGAGATTCCATCTTACACCCATCAGAATGGCTAAGATCAAAAATTCAAGCGACACCACATGCTAGTGAGGATGTGGGGAGAGAGGAACACTCCTTCATTGTTGGTGGGAATGCAAACTAGTACAGCCACTTTGGAAATCTATCTGGTGCTTCCTCAAGACCCAGCTATTCCACTCCTTGGAATATACCCAGAAGATGATCCAGCACACAACAAGAAAATTTGCTCAACCATGTTCATAGCAGCCTTATTCATAATAGCCAGAACATGGAAACAGCCTAAGTGTCCCTCAATAGGAGAATGGATAAAGAAACTGTGGTACATATACACTATGGAATACTATTCAGCTATTAAAAACAAGGAATTCCTGAAATTTGTGGATAAATGGATTGAGCTAGAAATGATCATAATGAGTGAGTTAAGCCAGAAGCAGAAAGACTCAAATGGTATATACTCACTTATATCTGCATATTAGCCCAAGGGGCATGTCCCACAAAAGCCTTCACTTACCAGGAAACTCAGACCGAGGGGAGAACATTCTAGGTGGACTCTAGATGAGAGAATCATGGGAGAATGGCAAAGTAGAAGGACCCAGAGGGTCCTAGAAGCCTACAAGTAGAACATTATGATAGGCAGATTTGGGCACAGGGGTCCTGCTCAAACTTAGGCACCAGCCAAGGACAATACAGGCGGTAAACCTTAAACCCCTACCCAGATCTAGACAATGGATAGAACACTCTCCACAGTAGAGTGGAGAGTGGGATATTACTTTCTCACATACTCTGGTGCCTCACCTTTGACCATGTCCCCTGGAGGGGGAGGCCTGGTGGCACTCAGAGGAAGGACAGCAGGTTACCAAGAAGAGACTTGATACCCTATCAACATATACAGGGGGAGGTAATCCCCCTCAGGAACAGTCATAGGGGAGGGGAATAAGGGGAAAATGGGAAGGAGGGAGGAATGGGAGGATACAAGGGATAGGATAACCATTGAGATGTAACAAGAATAAATTAATAAAGTAAAAAAAAAAGAGAAATTGTAATTTAAAAAATACTCATCATGCAAAATGATATCAATATTCATTACTTAAGGAGAATGTATTAATCAGTATCTTAACATCCTCACTCTTTTAGTTTCACAGAATATATATGTATATGTATATAGGTATATAATTTAATGTATATAAGTATATAATATATAATTTCTATTCATATAACTCTCAAGTGAATATACAAAATAATACAGTGAAGCCACGTATAGAAAACAGGTGGCACAGATGCCATGCTTTCACAGAAAACTTTTAGCTTGAAAGCCAGAGGAGGCATGAATAACAGATCTGTCTTAGGGAAAAAAAGGGAAACAAGGAGGCAGGAAATCAATGAGACCATGATAGGCTTTAAAATTTTAGTTTTATTATGATTTGTCCCATTCAGGGATGATAAGGCAAACTTATCTAAATGATCGATAATCTGAATGCTTGATATCTATTTTCTCATAATTGTCTCTAAGCATTCAGGTATTTCTGTTGTACTACAAAAACACAATTGTAATAAAAAGAGCTTAAGAAGGCATAAAGACAGATAAATTGATCATGCTGTACTTTAGAATAAAATTTTCTCCTTTGTCATATGTGTTATCAGTTCTCTTCCTATGTCATGTTGTTTGCATCACATAAAGGATGCTTGTATTAAAGCTTTTGTTGATAATTACAGTAATTTGTGAATTTGAAAACATTTCTTGCTTCTGTTGAGGTAAAATCACCTTCATCCTTTCTTTGAAAATCTTTGAGGTTTTTTTTTTTTATGCAATGAGCAGATGAGTCTATCTGTTGCGATAATAGAAAAGAGGGTCATCGTTCTTCTAGACAAATTCCATTTTTTCATTCCATGGGAAATGACTCTGAAAAGCTTTAATTTGTCAACAATGGTGAGTATAATTAATTTCCATGGATTTTGTTGTTAAATAGATTTGGGATGGTTTGTATAAATCATTTGTGACACACACATTTTTCAGTAAATTGAACACTCAGTATGTTTAACTAATTCAAATGAAAGGCCAGGGCAGAACAAGAGGAAACAGAAAAGAAATGGAATTAAGGCAAACACAAAAGATAAAGAAAGTGAGAGAAGACGGGCAAGAGAAGAAAAGGAAGGAAAGAAGAAAGATGTGAGTGGAGAGCAAGGAGGATGGAAAAAGAGGACTATTTATTTATTTTGTGCAAAAGGGCAAGAGTTCCACACCTTTTGTTATGTTCTTGACCTCAAGTCAGAAGTCACTGTGTGCTAAGAGCTTTCTTCCAGAAAAGTGATGGGATATTCTAGCTCCATAACTTCAAGACTGCTTTTGACTGAGTTTTGTTGTTGTTATTTTTTATTTTCTTTGTTGAGTTCTGTTGTTTAAACTTTATCTTTTTGTTTGTTTGTTTGTTTGTTTGTTTGTTTTTCCACACAGGGTTTCTCTGTGTAGCCGTGGCAGTCTTGGATTGACTCAATTTGTAAACCAGGCTAGCCTCCAACTCACAGCAATCCTCCAGCCTCAACCTCCTGAGTAGTGGTATTAAAGATATGTGCCAACACACCCAGCTATGAAATACTATCTCATTGAATGTTATATATAAAAGGGTGTTTCATTTTATAACATGAGTCAGGCATTTGGAAATGTGTCCCTCTCATGTCCATGCCTTACACAATCTTTTCTACATAAGACATCTATCCATGCTGTCTACTATATTCATATAAATATATTAAAACTAATCAATTTCAGAAGACAATATATTATGTTAAAGGCCTTTAAATCATTGCCATCTTTTCAATTCATATTAAATTTATACTCAAGTTAAAAGTGAAGAAAAGCGATGGGTTTCAAAGAAGTTAAAGTTGTAACTCAATGATTCCAATAAGAAACACAAACATAAAATTATTAGCTTATTGGAATGAATGTCTCCAAGACAAACAAATAAAACATTTTAGGGAAATATCAGAGTGCTTCCTTAACCAGAATCATTGTTCACTAGAAAAGAAGCAGATACCTGCCATTCTTGCCTCTCAATAGTCAGCCTTTTGCATTTCCTTCTTTTTTACATCATACATGGTGTTTCTACATCTGGAGTTTCAATTTCCCATTGTCTTAATGACTTCTGGACAGAGGAAAATGGCTCTTGAACAATATTCATCTGCTTCCTGGTATGCTTACCTTAATCCTGATACATGCAATCCTCACAGTGATCCTTGCCCAAGTCTCTTTTCTTTCTGAGCTTGTGTCTTTTTTCTTGCAGCGCTGGGAATACTTACATATCCTCACACATAGGAGGCATATGAGGATATAACCCACAGTATCAAATATTATCCAGTAGCTTCTATTGGTCTAAAAAGTGGCTGGAATGATAGATGATTGGAGAAAATTGCGGTTAAGTACATGATGCAATGTGAAAATACAGTTTGTTTAATTCAATTTTCTACAATCAGAATTAATGGAAAATGAGAGTAGAGTTTTCACTGGCTCCCAGTCCCCGGAACAAATGTTGAAGATGAGTTAATTTTGGCATATGAATATTGGAGACACAATTATTAATCCTCCTTATACAGCCATGTTCAGCCTTGGAGTAGCAGGCATCTTGCAATTAAGAAACAATAACGCTGACTATTGCATTTCTTATTCCAGTTCTCAGGAAAATATGTAAGATTTTTCTTTAATCTAAAAGTATAGTACAAATATACAGCCGTGCGACACTATCCTTTCCTTAATCATCTAGGATTATAGCATGCAAAATAAGAAAGCATTCCTCAACAGCCTGCATTAGCACTTTAAAAGAATGTGTCCTCTCTACTTAGTGTGATGTTGACTTTCTCTTTGCTGTATAAAGCTTTTATTATGTTTAGGTATGTGCCTTTTATCCCATATCTCTCCAAGAATTTAAACATGAAAATATGTTGGATTTTATGAAATCCTTTTTTGGTACCTAAGGAGATGATCATGGTTTTTTTTTTTTTTCCTTTCAGTTTGTTTATATGGTTGATTACGTTGATGGATTTCCATGTATTGGACCACACTTGCATGTCTGGGATGAAGCCTACTTGGTCATGGTGAATGATATATTTGATGTATTCTTGGATTCAGTCTGTAAGTATTTTATTAAGTGTTTTTACATCAATATTTATATGAGAAATTAGTCTGAAATTCTCCTTCTTTATTATGTGTTTATGTGGTTTACATATCAAGTTTACTGTGCCTTCATAGAATGAGTTTCATAACATTCCTTCCATTTCTAATTTTTGAGTATATTTAACAGTATTAGTATTAGCTCTTCTTTGAAGGTATCGTAGAATTCTGCACTGAAATCATCTAGCTCTTTGCTTCTTTTTTGTTTGTTTGGGATAATTCTGATGAATGCTTCTATTTCTGGAGGATAAATAGGCCCTTTTAATTTGTTTACCTGATCTTGATTCAAATTTGACAAGTAGAATATATCCAGAAAATTGTCCATTTCGTTTATATTTTCAAATTTTGTGATGTATATCCCTTTGAAGTAAGACATAATGATCCTTAGGATTTCCTCAGTGCCTGTTTTTATGTGTCTCTTCATTTCTGATTTTGTTGATTTGGGTAGTGTCTCTCTGCCTTTTAGTTAGTTTGGCTAAAGGTTTGTCTATCTCGTTGATTTTCACAAAGAACCAGATCTTGAGTTTTATTGTTTGAACTGTTCTCTATTTTATTGACTTCATTCTTGAGCCTGAATATTTCCAGCCAGCCCAGCTGTCTACTGGTCTTGGGTGTTTCACTTTTTTTTTTAAGGGCTTCCAGATAAGTTGCCTTTCCAATCTCTTAATGGAGGCACTTAGTACTATGAACTTTCCTCTTAGCACTAATTTCAATATATATCATAAATTTGGGTATGTTTTAACTTTCACTCTCATTGGATTTTAGGAAGTTCGTAATATCTTTATTTCTTTCCTGACCGAGTTGTAACTAAATAGAGTTGTTCAGTTTCCATGTGCCTGTAAGCTTTTTATTATTTCTGTTGTTTTTGAGGTCTTTATGCCATGGTATTATGATAGAATACAAGGCATTATTTCAATCTTTTTGTATTTGATGAGGCTTGCTTTGTGCCAGAGTATATGGTCACTTTTAGAGAAGGTCCTGTGAGGTGCTGAAAAGAAGGTATAATCTTTTGTGTTTGAGTGGAAAGTTCTGCAGATATCTGTTAGAGCCTCTTGAATCATGACATTTGTTAGTGTCTTTACTTCTTTTGTTTGGCTCCCTTTTCTTTGGCAGATCCTTTGGTGAAAGGGGTGTGTTGTAGTCTCCCACTAGTAGTGTGTGGGGATCAATGTGTGGTTTAATCTTTATCAATGTTTCTATTAAAAATGTGGCTCTCCTTGTATTTGGGGTATAGACGTTCAGAATCGTGGTGTCATCTTTGTTGAATTTTCCTTTAATGAGAATAAAATGTCTTTTCTCATCTCTTCTGAGTAATTTTGGTTGAAAGTCTATTTTATTAGATATTAGATGGCTAATCCAGCTTGATTCTTTATCTGTTTGCTTAGAAGTCCTTTGTACAACCTTTTATGCTGACATAATATCAATTGTTATGGCTACAATGTGTTTCTTGAATGCTGGAGAATGTTGGGCCTTGTTTATGCATCCACGCTGTTAGTTTGTGTCTCTTTACTGGAGAGCTGAACCATTGGTGTTGAGAAAGATTAATGACCAGAGACTGCTTGGTCCTTTTATTTTGGTGTTGGTTGTGATATTGTGTTTGTGTATTTATCTAGTTTTTGTTTTGCTAAAGTGAAGTCACCTATTTCCTGCATTTTTCTGGGTGTAGTTACCATCTTTGGTTTGAAGTTTTCCATCTACAAACTTATGTAGAGCTGGATTTCTGACTAGATAATGGTTTAAATTCATTTTTGTCATGGAATATCTTGTTTTGTCCATCTATGGTTATTGAAAGTTCTGCTAGTTATAGTAATCTGGCTTGGCATTTGTGGTCTCTTATGGTTTGCAAGACCACTGCCCAGGCGCTTTTGGCTTTTAAGGTCTCTGATGGAAATTCAGTGTGATTGTGATAGGTTTTCCATGGTATGTTACTTGGCATTTTTCTCTTGCTGCTTTTAATATTTTTCTTTGTTCTGTACATTTAGTGTTTTGACTGTTATAAGGCAGGGGGATATTCTTTACTGGTCTACTCTATTTGGTGTTCTGTAGGCCTCTTGTGTATTTATATACATCTCTTTCTTCAAACTGGATGAAATTTCTTCCATTAATTTGTTATAGTTCTTTATATTAAAGAACAATTTGTTGCTACACAGCGCTCTGTAACCCTTCAAAAGGATTTCTGACATTACTTTAAAAAATGAATTATGTTCCATAGAAAAGAATGCCAAGTACTTTGTATGAGGTTTGTTTATCAAATTTAGAAATAAAATATTAAATAGAGTGCCCAGGTATATCTTCATTCAAGCAAATTAACAAATCATAGTTTCTGAGGGCATCACACTGAATATCAGCACAGCGTCTCTTCCCTAATTATGTCTGAAATTTTGAATATCTCCCAGAAAAAATGTACAACAAGACTATCTTCATATATCATCCAATTTTTGAAGGATGTGTCTATATATTAAAAATCAAATCATGTTCATTTTCTATAATGCATTTATACTTGTAATGCCCGTATATGGTATCTCAAGTAGGATGTTTAATTTCTTATTTCCTTTTCTCCCCAATATTAGGAATTTAATCTCAAGGATGTTATTTTTCCTTATTAATTTTGTTTTTATTTTTTAACCAAAAGTCATGGAACTTAATACAATGTCTTAGAAACAGAAAGTGCTTAGTAAATACTTACTGTAGTAATTATTCATGAATAAATCCTGTTTTTAATTTTCTCTTGAATATACTTGAATATGCTCTCTAGTATAATTTTATCAATTTATAATAGTACAGTACAATTTTATTAAATCTAATAATACATAGTTTTCACTCAGGAAAGCACACTATAAGCAATCATTTTTATTGTTTCAAAATTGAATTATTATTTATGCATTGACAGTTATGATGCTTTTTAAATGCTGAAATTGATTGATTAAAAGTAATCCATCATATCTTGATTTACATTTAATTAAATTTTCTATATTGTTGTTTTAAATGTCAAGAATGCAAATCTTGACTGATTACGCATCAAAATCATATTAAGGCAACAAACACATGTGAAAACCTAAAAGCTCTTATAGATGATTTTGCATCAATAATGATGCATAATAGTAAAGAGTAGACTTTAAACAATGTCTCACATTAATTTGAAGAAACATAGAAGGATTGATAAATTATGTTATTTTACTTTTTGAGTGATTATATTTTATTTTCATATTCTCATTGCCTTATGTGAAATATATTAAACTAAGATTCTTTTCTTTCCTTATGAACAGGCAGTACTCTCCTTTAGGCATTGTACTGCTGGTTGGGATTAGAAAATATATTATGCAAAATAATTATAGGAAATTAATATTAAATTTTTTCAGTGGTAAAATAATGTATATCCATTATAAGCCACTTACTTTGAGTATAGGTATACAGTAGTGTCTTAATGAAAATATATTCAGAAATAAGTACTTTAGAAAACTCATTTACAATGTGTTACATCATTTAATCTTTTGTTTTATGTATTCTGATATTTTTTGATTGCTTAAAGCCTGTGTAGGAATAATGAATGTTTAAGTGTCTGAACTTGAGTTGTGGGTATCACAAAATGCATATAGTAGGCAACCTAAAGACTATTATTATGTATACACTGCTGGACCTGCATGTACACCCGCACACCAGAAGATGACACCATATTTCATTATAAATGTTCGTGAGCCAAATATGGTTGGGAATTGTACTAAGGACCTTTGCAAAAGCAGCCAGTGTTCTTAACCTCTGAGCCATCTATCCAAATAATCCAATTTTAAAATGGGGTACAACTAAACAGAGAATTTTAAATGGAGACATATCAAATGGCTGAGAAACACTTAAAGAAATGCTCAGCATCCCTATTTGTCAGGGAAATACAAATTGAAAAGACTCTAAGATTCCATCTTACACCTGTAAGAATTGCTAAGATCTCACATACTCTGGTGCCTCACCTTTGACCATGTCCCCTGGAGGGGGAGACCTGGTGGCACTCAGAGGAAGGACAGCAGGCTACCAAGAAGAGACTTGATACCCTATGAGCATATACAGGGGGAGGTAACCCCCCTCAGGAACAGTCATAGGGGAGGGGAATAAGGGAAAAATGGGAGGGAGGGAAGAATGGGAGGATACAAGGGATGGGATAACCATTGAGATGTAACAAGAATAAATTAATAAAGAAAAAAAAAGGAAAAAAAACTCAAGTGACAGAGCATGCTGGTGAGGATGTTGAGGAAGGGGAGCACTAATCCATTGCTGGTGGGAGTGCTCACTTGTATAACCACTCTGAAAATCACTCTGGTGCTATCTCAAAAAATTTGTAACAATTCTACCTCAATATCAAGCCATACTTCTCTGGGGCATATACCCAAAAGATGATCCGCCTACAATAAGGACATTTCCTTAACTATTTTCATAGAGCTTTAATCATAATAGCCAGAACCCAGAAACATCCTAGATGTCCTTCAACTGAAAAATGGATAAAGAAACTCTGGTGCATTTACACAATGATGAATGTTTATTTATTTTAGTGTTTCTGCAATTTTCCAATTTAGACTTTATAACAGCTGAAATATTATAGCTACTTTTTAATTTACTGTAAATTATTTTTACAGAATAACATTTACAAGTATGATACTAATTGAGTACAGCACATTTATTAATATTTAGAGAGCTGGAAGTTTTATACATAGTGAATATATAACATAGGTACAAGTTTAACAAAATAAAATAATAATGATTCATCTCACACTTCTCCATATATACTTATATATTAAATTTTTCAAATAATTTAGGTTTTACAAGTAAGCTTTTATTTATTTAAATACTTACATTTGGAAAGCGTCTCAGAGAACTAAGTTCTTCCATACAGCAGCATAAAATTGCGGTGGATGATCTGAGTTTATCTAAATTAATTAAGTCAAATCAATATCCAAAATTTAAGATTTTCAATTACATTTGATATATTTTCTGTGCTTTAATTACCTTGAAATATGATAATAACCCGCTATGGGTTACCATCATAACCTTTTTATTTGCTCCCATTTTGACATGGGGTTCATTTGGTCAGCATTGGCTACACTTAGAATATTTAAATCCTGTCCTCAGCCTTCTTAGCTTACTATTCTTGATGCATAGGGTAAATTTTGTCATCTTTTGTTTCCTTGTGTGTAGAACAGTGGCTCTCACCCTTAAACACAGTTCCTCATTTTGTGTTGAGTGCAATCCTAAGATTACTTTTATGCTTACTTCATAACTGTAATTTTACTACTGTTATGAATCATACGTTAAATAACTTTCTTTTCTTGTGGTGTTAGGCAAGGCCTCTGAAAGACACATTTAACCTCCCATGAGGTCATGACCCACAGGTTGAGAACCACTGGTTTAGAATAATAGCAATAGTAGTGCTTGTATGAAAAATTTGCAGTAAGAAAATTCACTACAAAAAACTATTTTGTTTTGTGATTTAAATTGAGGATGGACTGTTCAGTTTGACAATTCTTAGAACATAAACAAATATGGAAATTTCATTAACCTACTCAGAAACTAAACAACTTATAAAAGTAACTAGTTCTTGAAGTCAATCATCACATACAACCTGCTCAAAAGTTCGAGCAATAAAAATGGCAGCAGTTAGAGTCACGTCACAAGAATTGGACTGAATGTTATTTCAACAGCTGTGTTATTTTGTGAGACTTTATACTTAAACTGTTAGTTAGAATAAAACACATTTTTACTGTTGCTTGTATCATATTTTTCTTCTTCCAACAGGAAAAATAATTACTATTCCACATCTTAGTAACCACATAGGATGCCATTCTTCTATAAGGAACACCCAAGAATTTCCTATGCCAGAAGCTGTCAAGCAAGGAGTATTTTGCCTCTATTTTTTAAACATAAAGCTTTTACACCTTTCTGTTTTTCTTTGAGTCTCTGCCATGAGACAATTGATGGTAGCCTTATCATCTCCTTTAGCAATCTCTGAATAAATTGTCTTTTCTAGTTTTTGTTTCTGTTGGATATATTTCCACAATCATTCCAATGCTTTACATTCTATACTGCCTGATTCTGTGGATGCAAGCTGTCAACTCCTTGTGCATCATTGTGTCAGTTTATTTACAATAATTTAGTGCCATCACTAGGTCTGAAATTTTCTCATTGTGTTCTCTTCCCTGAGTATGTGTTGGTGTTTGAGTAAATGTATTTTCTTATACGTTCTAAGTATATGACATTACTCCTAGATCACAAATGCACATTTTAACATATTTTGCTGTACTTTGTATTATATTTTACCATTTCACTGTCTAAAAGTATTGTATGATATAAGAAGGCAAGTTTCAATACAACATAGCTGTGATCCCAATAAGCCTTTTGTTCCTAGCCAGCCTCACAGACAGTTAAGTTTGTAATTCTTACTGAATCAGCATCTCCTTGTACGAATTTTGCTCTTGGTCATCAATAAATCTAGACAAGTTTTCCTTCTATCTCAATTTTCTTTCTCTTGGGACATTGGCTTTTCTCCAGAGAGATCATTCTCTTTGGTTATGCATCTGTCAGGGGGAGTAGAGTATTGATTCTATGTTCTGTGGAATGTAACTACTAAGTTGGGAGCTCAAGACCAAAAAACACAAGAATTATGTTCTCATTAATCATTGCCAGCTATCCTGGGGTTTTTCCAATTACTCACCCATTCCTTTTCCAAGAAAAGAACCTATTTTTTTCATGGGCTTTTTCTGTGATGATGATTAGTTTGTGACCATTCTTACTAGAAGATAATCACTAAGAATGATTTGGGATCTGAGTAGACTCTTTAAACATAACTGGATTTGAATATATGTGTTAATTTAAATCATATGTCTCAGTTCCAATGAGCAGCATTATTAGTTGATAGGGAAAGCTCCTCAAGCCAAGTTTTGAATTAATTATTAATTTTTTAAAACATTCTAATGTCGATGCTAATGAGTACCTTGACAAAATTAAGTAACAAACATTCTAGAAATTTTTTCTTCTGAAGCCCCAGTTCCCTCTTTGTACCTAGACATTCTTGAAGTCTTCTAATTACATCCATTTTCCAGCTGTCAACTGCTTTTTCTTGCCAAGTCTGCCCACATTTCCCAAAACTTTCTAAAATTTGAAAATGCCAGTTTATTCTTAATGCATATCATTTTCATATGACATGGACATATTTATGTGTATTTGAGTTTCAGTTTAATTAATGTTACACATCAACATTACTTTAAACTACATGAGGCAATTAGCTATTCTGAATTATATTCGTTTGTTGACATACAACCAACATAAACCAATATGTATACTTGTTAGCATTTGAGATCATGATTACACTGTATTTTGCTGGAAATTGGATAGAACTAGAAGTGAAATTACAGATCATTTCCCTTCACAATTAACCTATGGTTCAAAAAGTCTAGAAAAGTAGGGCAAAGACTCTTACAAGATCCAGATAAAACATTTCAAAGTCAAGTTGTTATTGATGAAACCACTGGGCACTTTGATCTTAGGACTCAGTGATTTTCAGGTACACATGACCCAAAACCTTTTTTCTAAACACTAGCTTTTAAACACTGTACAGGACAGTTTTGAAAGCTTCCAAGGGAGAGAAACAATCAGTAGTCCTACAAAGCTGTGACTCTTATGCATAATAACAATGAGCAGCATATCGAGATATCCCTAACGATAGCACTTACATTTTCCAGTAACCAACAGCTGAATACTTGGCATTAAATGCAGTTAACAGGAAAGAAAACTTTTCAGGAACTGGAGCCTAGCTAAATCCCCAGAGTTAATGATAGCATGGATCTTAGAAGAAAACCTACTACTGCTACTTTCCTAAATAAGTATAATCCCTAACAGTATTTTCAGTACTAATCTTTATACTAAGAGGAAACTTTATCTCTAACCCATCTTCAAATAGCCATTTTTCAACTGACTGCATACTACAGAGATCTATTCCTGATAAGAGTGCAGAGCACAGCTGACAATGGACTAACCAACCCCAATATGTAAATACAAAACACAACTCCTGCACGTATGCCTCAGGAAACACGGTAGGAGTGGGAAGACTGCATAAGCTAGAGTACTAGAAAGTTTGCTGCACGATTGTCTTCTATACATGACCATGACAATGATGACGATGACAATACCAGATGACATGTAACATGGATGGGGGGAAAATCTCACAAAGACCCATTCCTAGATGAAGATATATAGAGAATAAATGACTTCTAAAATAAAAATCAAGAATTCATTTTTGTATTTGAAAAGCATGGCTATGGTAAAGATGTTATTTAGAATTTCATTATAAATGAAAAAAATAAAAGCATGTGATAACTAAAAATATAAACAGGAAATAGAGATTTAGAAGTGAATTATATCACTATCTTCTTCACAGTAGCCTCCTAATAATTTCCATCCCCTTGTAACTTTTCAGTCTCCCATAGTGCATACTGATAACTAAACTTTCAAAATAAAAATTTGGGGTGGGGACATTAGAGAACAAAGCTACCCAATATTCTTTAAGATTCTCTGGTATATTTGGTTACTGTTTTGCTATATTAAATGCTACCACCTTTGCTCAATAAAATTTATCAAGTAAACATACTATTCAGCTCTTAACTACAAACAACACACAACAATAAAATTTATCAAGTAAACATACTATTCAGCTCTTAACTACAAACAACACACAGAATTTGTCTCCAGCCTTTAATCGTAATTCTGTTCATCACTGAAAAATTTCCTTCAAGATTTGTGGCATTATTGCTCAAACATAGTTTAGAGATGTACTTGTGAATGAAATAACAGTAAATGTACAACAAGATGATATCTTTTGAAGTGTAAGATATAAGAGTTTATTTCTTTGTTGTATCTCAAATAAGAAAGTTGACTATGATATTTCCTAGTCCAATGGTTCTACTGATATAAGCAAAGTAAATATAGGTAGTTATTTAAAATGTAAGTATATAAAACAACCATAACATGATGGAAATGAAATTTAATAAATGATTTTAATTTATATTTGAAAGACTAAGCCCAAAGGTCATTTTCTACCTTGGAAAAGTGTTTCAATTGCCTGTTCTTCAATTAGCTATTCAGAGTAGGGCGTGGAAAGACTCTAAAACCAGACCAGGGCATTTTCTGTGATATTGTTTCTACTACTAATGTCAGAAGCCACATCCAGGAAGTATTAATATATTTTTGTCCAAATATGAGCAAAACAATACAACAACAACAAACATGTCGAAATAAAGAAAGAAAAGTCTATGAGCCTCAAACCCACACAAACAACACACTACAAGCATGTAAGGAACACTAAGAGCAGGAGAAATTGTTTTTCTAAGAAAAAAATCTCGCAAATTTGTTACATAGTTCAAAATTGTCATCCCTGAAAACATAGATTTAACACTACAAAGATTGAGCAGGATATATTTAGAAATATATATACATATATATATATATGGATAATGTTACAAATATCAGTATTAGATATAGATATAAATAGCTTGATATATGCATAGAAATATATGTATGCAAGAGAAAATAAATAAAAATACCATTAATTTAAAAAATAAAAGGAGAGATTTCTTTTATATTACTCCTAAGACATACTTTAAAAGTCTTCACTTTTGGTCTCTCATGAACTGGAAGGCACCCAACGCCTCAGGAGCTATGTACAATAACCTAAAAAACTTATGGCACATGCCACCTACAGCACTTAGTCCAGGACAACTCCAAGGTTCCCTGCAGAAAGGAATGAAGAAATGTTGTAATAAAAATTTTAATATCAAAATAATCTCCATGTAGGTCCCCCAATAACTGGAGCAAAGGCTCTGTCTCATTATGATCTCTGCCTTTGGATCCTGTTCCTATAACTGGACTGCCTGGTCTGGCCTCAGTAGGAGAGGATTCATCTAGTCCTCTAGCTATTTAATGTACTAGAGCCAGTTGATACCCATGGGGGCCTGCCCATTCTCTGAGGATAAAAGGAGGGGAGAATGCATGGGGAAGGTATGTGAGTAAATGACTCAGTGTAGCAGTGATGTAAAGATATCAAGATGTAAAGTGAATAAATTAATGGAGGAAAAAACTAACTAACTAACTAAATAAATCTGCAAAAAGTTCAATCAAGATGAAAAGAGACATCAAGATCAACAATTTAATTTCTCAAATTTCCCAGAGGTATAATCCAATACTATTACATTATTAACTTCTTCTTATGGTGTGTTTGTATTGTTGCTGTGTATCTTTTATTGTGTCTCTAGGCCCCTTTACTCCTTGTTTTGGCCTTTGTGCAGGAGAAAATAACTTAAACAAAATACCTAAACAATTAGCCCTCTGCTTTATTTAAATCTTTTATATTACTCTTAAGACATACTTTAAAAGTCTTCACTTCTTTTGTCAGTCTTGGGTCATATAGAGCTCATATACTACTTTGTCAAAATATGAAAAAATGAAGTTAGCAGATGATATGATTTTATACATAAAATATTCTAAAGACAGAACCAGACATCTACAGATCATAAATACTTTCATCAAAGTAAAATGATAAAAATTGACACAAAGAAATCAGCAGTCATTTCATGTAAGAAATAATATTATACTGAGATAAAAATTATGGAAATTACCTTTCACAATAGCCTCAAAACTTGTCTTGGAGTAACTATATCAATGAAACTGAAAGACTTGCATAATACAAACTTTAAGATATTATAGAATTTAATGGAAGAAAGCATCAGAAGATTGAAAACCCTAGTTTTTAATGCATGAGTAGTGTTTATATTTCTAGAATGCACACTATAGGAGGAGAAAAAACAATTAATCTCAAGAAGCTACAAAACTTATGACCTACAACACTGATCTGTTGGCAAGATGCACCAGTGCAATAATGCTACAAATGTTATGGAAGAAATAAACCACTCTATAAAATTACGTTACACTTAACTTACTGTGTGAGATAAAACCTACACTTAACATTGAAAAGGAGGCCTGTATGTCATAGGTCCTAGTGTAAACATTGATAATATTCTCTTGGGTTAAATATAGCAATAAACCCTCTTGACATGTTCCTAAACCCATATATCTTCACACCATTCTGCCCTCATCAGAGAAGCTACTACTTGCATTACATGGTAAGTAAGACAGAAACCTACAGTTGGAACCTTGCAGAGTGTTAGAGACCTTGGGGTACTCACACATGAATATATGTATTATGTGCTACCTTCAATGCTCATCGATCTATGAGGAGGGTCATCTCAAAAGACTGCAAAAGCAGACATGGCAGACATAAAGTGCTCTAACGCCAATAGAGATGATTGACAAATTAACTCCTAGAGACTGTGACATCATGCACAAAACCTGCACAAATTAAGCACAAAATCTTATCTATAACCAAGAAGCTACTTTTATTTAATACCCGAGAGAAGAGAAAAATTAGATGTTTTCTAATTAAGTATGTAGGGGATGGCAACAGTGTTTCGAATGGTCAGTTTTGTGTTTTTGTTCTGCTGGTTTTTGTTTTCTGTGTTAAGGATTTTTGTTGTTGTTGTTGTTGTTGTTGTTGTTGTTGTTGTTGTTTAAGAGAGGAAAAAAGTGGAGCTGGGTGAGTAATGAGGGAAATTTTTGAGAAGTTGGAGGAAAAGGAAGAATATGATAAAAATTGTATTTTTAAATAATTAAAATGTAATGATTAAAAAATAACTTTTTAAAAATCTGATTTTATTAAGCTCAGCCTTGTGTTAAAAGGTGAGATTTCAATTTTTACAGTTATGGAATTTGGAAAAGAATTGTTTAAGTAATAATGTAGCTAACAGAAATTGTTTCTTTTATAAAAGATTAACAGATCCACAGGTATCAAAAACTGCAAATGAGAATAAGTCAAAGTCTAATGAGACATGGGTGATTTTAAGAAATTGACTCATCTGCTGTTATCTCATCTGAGTAAACTGTTATGGCCTTCTTGTTTCATTGCATGCTTCTTCACGAACATAGTATTACTCCTTGAAAACACATAACTCTTCCCACATCAATATTCTTTCTTTCTTTCTCTCTCTCCCCCCCACCGTGTGTGTGTGTGTGTGTGTGTGTGTGTGTGTGTGTGTGTGTGTGTATGTGTGTGTTTTCAAGATATGGTTTCTCTGTGAAGACTTTACTTTCTTGGTATCACTTTACTTTATAGACCAGGCTGGCCTTGAACTCACAGAGATTGCCCTGCCTCTTCCTCCCTGAGTGCTAAAATTACAGACAAGTGCCACTGCACCCAGAGTAATAATTCTTTTATATAATTAAATTACTTTCACGTGTTACATCTATATTCCTCTGGACAGTTTGCATTCTACTTTTGTCCTTAACAAGGTCAAATTTATGGGATGTTTCATCCTTGATAGTGTACTTCCTATCATGCTAACGCTTATTAAACTCCTGTGGAGATTCACTCTGACCTCACACTCCTTATTGATAGATCATCACTCTTATCTAAATTTAGAATTCTTGAGGCAGGATATACTAGTAATAAGGCTTGCATCTGCAAAGCAGATGTTTTATCATAGGTAGAAATCAGCTCAGTTGGAAACATGCCAATTAATCCATACTACAGTTCCTCATCAAGACAAAGATCATAAAGCTAGTGTTTGCAGAAACAGCATAGTTGCTTTCAGGATATTAGTGCTTTTGCAAGTATAGGGATCTTCTTACCTAAACCTGAATCAATCAAAAGTAATAGGTAAGGATTTTTATTTTAGGCTATTAAACGCACTAAAAAGATTTTAATGCAATTCCTCATGATGCTTGGTTCTCACAAATGTAGGTGAGTATTTATGTATCTATAAATTCTATATTGCTCATTTACATTTTCAATTTTTTTTTTTTGCTTTTTTCTAAACAGTGTTTTCTCTGTGTAGCCTTGGCTGTCCTGGACTCACTTTGTAGAACAGGCTGGCCTCGAACTCACAGTGATCTGCCTGCCTCTGCCTCCCGAGTGCTGGGATTACAGGCGTGTGCCACCACGTCCAGCTTGCATTTTCAATTTTAATACCCTGAACTTTTACCTTAATTTTCAAACAAAATGTTTGTCACATCAAACTAGTCTTTGATTATGAATGCCATTCCTAATTATTATTTTCCCATTCACATTAGTTTTTCTTTATCTCTCTTGTGTGTCTAGTTCTGTGAAATATTCTTCTCATAAAACCTAACATGAAACATAAGGAAATATGAGTACTTCACTTTATACGTACAGTTGGAGACACTGTATCAAACATGGAGCATGGAGATCACTGGATGAGGCATCTCACTTCAACCTCTCTACTCTGTATGCACATACAACACCCAACAGAAATACACATATAACTACTGTTACACACACACACACACACACACACACACACACACACACACACTCACACACGCAGAGAGAAAGAGAGAGAGAGAGAGAGAGAGAGAGAGAGAGAGAGAGAGAGACAGACAGACAGACAGACAGACAGACAGACAGACAGACAGACAGACAGACACTCACACACCCAAAGAATGTGCAGAGGGTAAAGAATTTATTTCACCAGCCGGGCGTGGTGGTGCATGCCTTTAATCCCAGCCCTCTGGAGGCAGAGGCAGGCGGATCACTGTGAGTTCGAGGCCAGCATGCTCTACAAAGTGAGTCCAGGACAGCCAAGGCTACACAGAGAAACCCTGTCTCAAAAAACCAAAACCAAAACCAAAAAAAAAAAAAAAAAAAAAAAGAATTTATTTCACCGCAGAAATAAGGTAAAGAACACTACTATACAGTCGCTTGTGTATTTATAGATATAGGCAGTGTTAATGCTTTCACCAGTTTCTATGTAGTTACTGACTGTCGCTATATTCTCCTGCCAAGTGCTAGTACAGGGTGTCTCTGAGGTATGACTTCCGTGAGTGCAGCTGTCACTGTACCTTCATGGCATCGTCTTCTTTTTTCTTGTCTTCTACTTGTGGTGCCATTTTCCAATGAGCAGAACCAGTTTGCTACTACGCTGCTTTTATTGATGTTTGTGCTGTTTGTTCCTCGAGGCTGTGTTTTAGTTGCAAGGTCCTAGAATGGTGCGTTCTCTGGTAGTATTAGGGAACTTTGACATAACTCATCTCTCTTCTGAGGTTCAGATGAACATAATTTTAGTGTACGGTTCATAACATATGTCCACAATATGGAATACTAAAATCTTCTGTTTCAGAATTCTCAGTGGTGAGATTTTCTGAACACTCCAGAAGTTGAATAATAACACAGAAATGTACTAATATTTGGGGAGACTCTCAGCTAGCTCATATAAATTAACCTGAATAATTCCAACCTAATTCTGACACACGGGCCATTCTTTATGCTTCACTCAGACCTGGTATATCTGTTCCTTCCTGTGTCACCTGGCAAGCCTCTTGTGTCTGATTATTCTCCCAGAGACTCTCTCAATCCAGAAGTCCTGCTGTGCCTATCATTCTTAGCTACTGTTTGTCAGATCTTTATTAATCCAATCAAAAGTGGAGAGAAGAAGGGTATTTTCATAATATGATGCTTGTGATGATCCAAAAAATAACAATACCAGAATCTGGCCAGTTCTCAGCTCTCTGCCAGTACAGCAATCAACAACTGAATATACAGAGACAACTTTCACACAGTGCACATAAAGGTTGCCTCAACAGTTTTCCCCTCTAAGAGTCAATTCTGTATTCCAGGACTTAGAGACTGTTCTGCAGATACTTGATCTTGGTTGTAAGAGAGACATATGAGACTTTTGTCTGTAGTATCACCTAAGAGTGAACTCATAAGGCATCTGGCCACCATGCATTTCATACTTCAGAATGCAATTTCCCAGCACCCATGTGGTGTACAAATTCCCAGTTTCTAGTCTGGCTAACTGGAGATCAGCTCAGTGGTGCTCTAGAGGTAGTTTTTGATTTTGCGGTGGTACTGTTTGACTCTGACTAGATATCTTATTTTCATTCTGCCTCTGGTACTCCTTCTTTCTCTCTGTCTCTGTCTGTTGTCTCTCTTTGTCTCTCTCTCTCATTCTCTCTCTCTCTCTCTCTCTCTCTCTCTCTCTCTCTCTCTCTCTCCTTTTTCTTTCTTTCTTATCAATCTGCTTTATTTTTTCTAGTCTTGTCTCTAAGTAGGGTATGAATTTTCTGAAGCTCTCTGTATTAGAACTATTTTTTAATACAGTACTCCTTAGTTTTGGCAAATCACTCTCAGCTGAATTTGTGGAACTGGATTGTCTCACCAGTTCCATGCACTATTTTCTTTTCTGTTCTTTTTTGTTATTGTTTATTTGTTGTTGGTTTTGTTTTGCTTTTTTTTTTCCTTACTGAAATAGGTTTTTGGTTGTTCACTTGTTTCTTATGTTTTTTTTTATCATATTATAAGATAACTAATTTCTAAATCTCCTTGTTCTTTATAAGTATCATTTCCTATCTGATTTTCTCTTTTTTCAAAAAATTTTATGAAAATATATTTAGTTTTGCTCTATAGCTATATTTAGTCAGATATATCTAATCTATTCTCATAGTTACTTCTTTCACAATAATGTTGTGACTCATTTTTAGTATTTAATGAGCTTTCAATCCAAGTGACTTGCTCACTTATAAAAATTTTCAGTAATTAAAACAAGGCAAAACTTTTTAATCCCTTTAAAAATATTTTAAATTAACCACTCTACATTCTATTTGGCAAAAATATAGATTTTTGTAAATAAAAATAATTAATGATTGTTACTATGTAACAAATATATGCAAGCAAGTATTTCTCGTATGGTACAGCACAATTGGGTGACTAAATTTACCATTGTTATATGGTACATCTAACAACGTTACAAGAACAGATTTTAGGGATAATTAACAAATAATTTCGTGGGGGAGTAGTTTGATTTTTGTCAGTGCTGTAGCTACTGGTATGTTGTGTTTGCTCCTATATATAATTTTCCACAAAACTTTCAACTCAGTGGATGAAGCAACAGTAAAACGAAGAGAGACACTTTAGAAAAGTGTTCCACGGATAAAGGAGTGAGAGAGGATTATGGTGGGTCTCCAAAAGCTTAAAATTGATTACACAAGAGTTTAATACTAACAATAAAACATTACCACTTAATTGCTTTTTAATGTATAAGTAACTATTCACACATTTGGAAAGTCTATATATTTTATTTTAGTCAGTTACTTAACAGTATGTAAAAATATTGAAAGATTGGGTGCTTCTCCACTTGTATTTAAATTTTACACCCTTATTCACAGGGTAATACTAAATTTAATAAAGATAATAAGGAACAATATTGAAAATGAGAAGAAAGTTCAGAGTGTCAATATTTATATTAATAATATTTATTAAGATGCTATGGAACTAAATTAATAATCCATTAATATTTTTCTTATACTGGCAAGCTTAAGAAGTAAACAAGAAGCAATAGTAGAAGGGAAGGCATACCATAAAGAGGAGGAAGAATTATAACAAGGAGAATATGAAGAAATAAATATTGTTACTGTCAAACAGAAATAACATACAATTATCCTTAACTTTTCTAATTGTAGACATCACAGGAAGACAACTTTACAATTGATATATAACACTGAAGCTAAAAGATTATGCACATTTAACTTGATAAGATGTTAAAAACTCAGTGATTTATTTTTAGAATCCTCCATCTCTTATAATTAGAAAGGCAATCAGAAATGCTAGGGTATAAATATACACATTTTCAAGTAAAAAATCATATCATAAAACATTAGAAGATATTATAAGCATAACTAGAGATACTATGCCAATATATTTCTAAATATTTTAATTAGTTTTATAAAATAAAATATGATTTCCAGTTTAAAATTTTTCAAATGTTATTATTTTATGGAAAAGAAATATACATAGAACTTGTAACTAACTTCCGATGAAAATAAGCATCTGTAACCTAAGAGAGCCATGAAATACCTACCTAATCCCCTTATGGAAAATGGGCTATTTGGGGTGAATAACAAGGTGTACTTCCAATACTTTGGAAGTGGTATTGCAGACTGTTAAGGATAATTAAGTAATACAAAGTAATTGTTAGTTGATCAAATCATGGTAATGTCAATTACTAATCTATTTTATCTCAAAAATATACACCCTATGTTTAACAGATATAATGATTCTATAGTTATATAAGGTAAAATCGTTAGATAAGGTCATCAAACGCCTTAAAGACCTACACAATATGGCATTTAAAGATGTTTTTATATTTTAAAGATTCTTTGACAAGACAGGTTAACTCCAGGTAATACCCAGCCTACCTCAAAGAAGATGATGAGCATCAAAGAACCTCCTGATGGAGATGGCTTTAAATGTGGCAAATGAGCCACTGAAAAAAAAAAAAGCTCCTTTTTCTCAAACAGACAGAAATCTGCCAGAAAATGGGCAAGCTTGGATGTAGGCAGAGTTGACTGCCAAACTCTGCCAAGACAGGGTAAGTAAACCTTCAAAAGATCCTGCCTCTCAAATATGTCTGTCAGATATATCGGACCAGAAGACCTTAGATGATGCGCCAATATTAAAGAGAGTTTGGTAGGCTTTTCAGGCAGGAAACTGTCTCTTTCACTTTTTTTTTATTTCCATTTTGGAAGCTGCTAACCTGAACTTAGTCTCACTCAGGTAATTAAGTTATATTCCTTCTCAAGTCTTTGATGGGGTTGAAAACCAGATAGTTTAGTGTTACAATTAAGCTAAGTTCTTTAGGGGTTAAGATGTTATTGGATGTAGATAGATGTTTTAAGTTGATAGTGATGAGATATGATAGACATTGATTCTCATCCAGAATTTTTGATGCACCAAGATAGGAAAGATGTTTTCTCCCAGACTGTCAAGTAGAAATTGCCAAATCACTATCAATGTAGCATTTATATACTTCCTGATTGTTTCCTGGTTCTTCCTGATGTATTTAGTTTCTCTTATTTATGTGTAATAATATAAATGTGTGTACAAAAAAATAAATATAATAAAAATCATTAAAAATAGATTTATACCCTTAAAAGATTCTCTAACCTGGTTAGTTCCCCACTAATTGATGCAGAGAGACTATTATTTATTTAATAAACTTAATGCACTAGATCTGTGCAGATATCAACGCTGTAAGATATTTATTTATCTCTCAGCTACACATCCCAAGTTACTTTCCAATGAGTCATTCTGGCTGGCTGGATCTTCCCATTCAATATATCTTCATGGCCACAGGCTCTTGGTCCACAGTTTCCCATGGCTACTTCCTTCCCTCTGTCCCTCTCCTCCTGCTATATCATCTGCTCCTCTCCTACTTCCAGTCTCATGGTCTCTCCGAGACCCCAAGCCCTGGACGCTAATCCCTGCTCTTCTGAGTTCTGCCAAGGCCAGGCTGTTAGCAACTTTAGTAACCAACCAGAGAGCAGAGTTAAACAACATTGCTTGTTGTGCTTGAGACTGTGCTCTTCCGGGTGTAACCAGACCTTGAAGAGGCAGTGATTAACAATGAAATGCATTAACAGCACCAAACCAGTCCCAACACTGTTGAACCCATCTGTTGGCTTACTTATAGAGTACAGGAGAGGGATTGGTTAGAGAAACATCAGTCATCCAGTGACAGCTGCAACAACAAAGTGTCATTTTGGATGATATTCTTGATAGGACTGAAGCTACATCATGGAGTCTCATTCTGTTACATGTACTCCAGCATCTCCTAAGAGTACTTGACAGTGGGAGTAGCTAGGAAGTAGTTAAGCATGAATTTCATGTGAGGCTCTTCTGAACCTCCATCTGCTCTGCCTGCACTTCCACTGGGTATGAGAAAAAGCTTATTACTATTACCTAAGTGATGCTGTGCTTTTCTCTTTGTACAATTGCCAGGACTATGGAATCAGGGTAACAGCTACACTATAGTGGAGAAGGGATAACATAATATTTAATTTTTCTGCTATAGTAGAATGCCCTGATACAGAGCAATTTATGAAAACAGGATTCGATTTACTTACTAATACAGTTCCATATGGGTTCACCATGATAGAGAAAGCACAGACTCAGGATCTTGAGTCTACCTTAGATATGAGAAAGAAGAGACAGAACAGAAGAATGTTGCACAAAGTTATAAAACCCAAACACTCTCTACAGGAACCTACTTCCTCCAGCAAGTCTCCCTATCTTAAGGTGCCACAAACTCCTAAACAGCACCACGAGCAAGGGATCAGTACATTAAAGTCAGGTATAAGGATGTAGTAAGAAAATATGAGGCCAAAACATGAACAAAACCAAGCAAGAAAATGCTTGGTAGCTCTGTGTCTTGTTGTTCCATTCCTGGTTGCTGCTGGCAGTGTAGCCTTGCCTCTCTGTCTCTGTCTTCTCTATCTTTGTGTCTCTGTCTTTTAAGTTTCTGAGTCTCTATCTTCTCTATCTCTCCTACAAACGTTTGTATTATTTGCTTTTCTTTTACTTTTATAGAATACCCTGACAAAAAGCAACTTAAGGTACACAGGAACTTATTTTGGATGAAAGTCAGAGACACAATACAGACCATTATGATAGAGAAGGCAGGGCTACATCTGTATGAGTTGTGTAGTTTCTGACCTATTTTTTCAGAATCAGAAAGAAGAAAATGAATAGAGTAATGCCAGGTGTAGGACCTCAAATTCCACCTCCAGTATCATAATTCCTCTAGAATTCTTCCCATGCTGAAGGTTTCACAACTTCCCATACAGTATCACCAGCTGTGAAATATCTTTTGTACTTCTTGAGCCTACGACAGCATTTCAAATCCATAGCTCAACAAATGATCATGTTATGAACAAAGGAAAAAGGCATTCAATAAATGCACATTGACTAAGAAATAAGAAACTAATGGTCCCAAGTACACACACACACACACACACACACACACACACACACACACACACACACACACGAGCTATTTTTACAGAATGCCAAAAACCAACTTATGCAATTAGTAATTTAATTTCTAAAGCTGTTTTATAGGACTGATGTAAATAAGAAAGAAAAGAAAAGAAGAAATAAGATCTAGCCAATGGTCAGAACATTCTCCACAGTTGAGTGGAGAGTGGGATATGACTTTCTCACGTACTCTGGTGCCTCACATTTGACCATGTCCCCCGGAGGGGGAAACCTGGTGGCACTCAGAGAAAGGACAGCAGGTTACCAAGAAGAGGCTTGATACCCTATGAGCATATATAGGGGGAGGTAATACCCCTCAGGAACAGTCATAGGGGAGGGGAATAAGGGAAAAATGGGAGGGAGGGAAGAATGGGAGGATACAAGGGATTGGATAACCATTGAGATGTAACAAGAATAAATTAATAAAAAAAGAAATTTAAAAAATTTAGCCAGAGCAGTAATAGAAATGAGAAACACATGGTCTCCTATTTTCAAAGTAAATCTAGGTAATGCCAATGTTCAGTTACAGTAAGAAATTATTACTCATGTTTACACCTTATTCCGTTTTTCAAAGAAGATCAGCCTACAACTTATTGCCACTTTGAAAGACTTTGAATGCATTTGCCAAAGAGGTACATCAATTTGCTTTTGCAGATTCTAAGTTTACATTTTAGATTCCATTTTTTTCCTGAGAGAAGAGTCTCCAAAGAGAGCACCATCTGAATACCTTAAATATGCTCCCTTAAGGTCAGCATGAGATCCTTCAAAACAGTGCATCAGATCCCTACTTAAAACACTTAAAACAAAGAGCTGTGATACAGAATAATGTTATGGATTCATAAATATGTAGGTCAAATTGTAACTTGTGAAACATTTTGTGAGATTGGGAAGTTTCCAATTTACACATACTTTATTCAGCTTATAAACTATAGACCATGAAATTACCATATATACATATATATGGATGTATGTGTGTGTGTATATATTTGTGTGTGTGTGTCTTTGTGTGTGTGTCTGTGTATGTGTTTGCCTGTGTTTATAGTAGGTTAACATTGGGGTATCATCTTCAGCCTTCTGACCCAGTATACCTGACATATATATTTGCGAGGCAGGAATTATTGAGGACTTGTTTACCCAGGCAACTTTTGGTATAGTTCTCATGTTAAAACATATAATCCTTCTTTGCATATATGGAATTATAAATGTGACTCACATTACTGTTCATCAATTTACTTAAAACTACACTGCCATTTGACTACATTTAGATAACTAAACATTTAATATTTTACACATGTATGCTGTCATCATACATTGGATTTTACAAGGGCAAGAAATTCATAAAAAACTTTGTGTAGGAAATATCATTGAGTATTGGAATAAATTCAATGGCTTATCATTCCCTTTCTCCATCCTCTTCTTTGAGTTGAAACATTAAAATCTTACTTTAGAAACACAAAGACGTAGAATCAGCAATGATTTTCAAAATAATTCATTGCACAGGTACATTCTAACTGTATACTGAAGGAAATGGAAATTTCAGTTGCTGTGTACACACTTTTTGATTCTTAAGGAACATGCAGTTTTTTTGCAAAATACTTCTATTCATCATTTTATTTCAGATCACCAATATTTTAATGAAAATACCTTATATCCATGACCTTGGGCAAGTGATAAAATAGGATAAAATAAGAGAAGGCATTATTCACATGTGCAGAAATATACTGGAGAATCAAGACAATATTATGCCACAAACATTTTCATAATTTAATAAGAATATGTTTGAAAATCCAATATTATGATTTTGGAGACATGCATACTTATTTGAATTTTCAAAGGTAGAATTGGGTGAGAATTTTTATATTGAAATGTTTAAGGATCAGAGCACATAAAGTCATATCTGAGTCTCAATTAACATTTGTGAACTTAAGAAAGAAATGTCTTTAAATTTTTGCCATTATTTAATTTTCACTAACAAAGTAAATCTGTGAAATTTTTCTCAAAATATAGCTGAGAAACTTTATGTAATATGATGTATAATACCTACAACTCCACTAGTAAAATATCTGGGAGTGGATACTGGTTTTATAGACCTCAAATCTTTGGTAATATACAGTGATAATATCTATAATGAGTTATATTACATGGGCACATTGTCATTTACCCACAGTAAGGAAATACACAGGAAATTATAAAATAGGTAAAACTGGTGTTTTCATATGTCACATATTTATTATATTTGTATTCATGTATTAGTACAGGATTTTATATATCCATTTATTTTTAATAGAGAAGGCATTTAAACACAAGAAAAGCATAAGATATCATAAGTATTAGTATTTAATAGCATCTTTTTAAAATTGAATACTGGTGATCAAACAGGAAATGCACACAAAACTTCTAATTATATATCAATATTGTGCTCACTGTTTATTTATATATTTCAGTCTTTCTACTTGAAGCTATCTACAGGTTTGCAAGATTTCTTTGTTAAAGTATTATATAAATATGTCACATAATGAGCATGTTTTAAATCGCTTTCAGGAAGAGTGATGGCTGAATCTATGCCAACAGTCAGGAAAGATTTAGAATCTCTGCAAAGATTGGAAATTAGAAACAGAGCATATAGATTCTGCTTGGAACATTAACTTTATCTAATTAAACTTCTCTAGAATATGGTCCAATTCCAACCCTCAGTTTCTTACTGCTTGAGAGATCAATTTATTATGTCTTATTTCAACAATGCTATGAACACAAAATAAGCCACGTAATTTCTCCTTTAATACCATATAGGAAAAAGATACATATTTGTCAAATGTTAATTGCTCAACTTTTGAATTTATTTGAGAAAGGAAAATTAGCCCTCCTAGAAAACAACTAAAATGACTACTTAAGAAAAAAACCAAGGATAAGTAATGTGTTCAATTAAAAAAAAAGGATGAAGAAGCAATCTAACAATACAGTAAATATGGAGATAGAAAAGTCTAGAGCACACTTACCTTTGGAACACTTTTGCTATAGTTATAATGCATTTCTTCTGAAAATTAGGTGTTTATCATTTCAATGATGTTGAGAGTTGAAACTTTGAGAGATCAATCAGGTCATGATACTTTTTTTTTCCTTAATGCATAAAAATTTGACAGAAAAAGTTGGTCTCCCAGTCATCTGCTATGTCATCTGCAAGATGGCCCACAGCAGACCTCATTCCAGTATATATAGTATATATATATAGTATATATAGCAGAATGTATAGCATTTATTTCAGAAATAAATAATATTTTTATAAGAAATATTCTTCAACAATGTGCTATTTAAATAACTGTACTAAAACTTAAGGATCATAGTCTATAATGTACCTTCTTTAAATAACCAACTATGATTTTAATCTTAGCCCAATTCACATCATGCTGACATTCTACATATTCTCTTATATAAGGTCTGTAAACCTTTGTGTAAAGACCTGTATAGGGAATAAATTGGTATTTCTAATTTTCAACAAATTCTATCTATTAGTTTAAACAGTGAATAAGTTATAATCACATAAAATGTTTAGTAACATATATGCTTAAGCTTGTCTTCCATTCTCATTTCTTTTCAACAAATAACCACACTCTCATTGACCTAAAGCGGAACTCAGTGATTATGTCATAGTTCTAAAAATCTGAAGTATAGTGCTTTAAACATCACAGAGTCAAAATTATCAGTAGAGTGGTTCTGTCCTAGGCCCTGGAGATGAATAGCTTGCCAAACTCAGTGATATTCCTGGCCAAATTTAGTCTTTTCACTTATAGGATTAATGGCCCATGTCCTTCCAGACTAGCCATAATAAACCCCGAGCCTTATTCCCAGCAGCTGACCCCACCTCTTCTCTATTCTTTTCTGACACAATCTCAACTTCCAATTATGTGTATGTAATCTTACTTGATATTTTACACGAGCTTTTAAATTTATGTTTCATAAAGTCAAGTAATGAACTTAGTGACATAAAAGAAACTGGATGACTATAAGTGAAATAAACCAGGAATAG
This sequence comes from Acomys minous, assembly GCF_964271855.1. Taxonomy (NCBI): domain Eukaryota; kingdom Metazoa; phylum Chordata; class Mammalia; order Rodentia; family Muridae; genus Acomys; species Acomys minous. The sequence continues at coordinate 11,061,987 of NC_140501.1, read as the reverse complement.
AAAGACAAATACCACATTATATCACTTGGTTTTGAAACTCATAAAATTAAGAAACAGAATGAGTAACAACAGCTTCAAGAGAATTAGAGAAACAGTGAACTACTAGTAAGCTCACTGTTTATGTTTACCATGAAAATGAGCATCAAGTTTGATTTTTGTTCTTGTGATAAAGGGAATGAGCAGACCAATTTGGGTTGGGAAGATTTCCTGGTCTCAACTTGTCACCTAGAAAACTCACAGGAAAAATTCAAAGCAGGAGCAGAAGCAGAAACGATTAAAAAAAATGTTATGTTTTGGGTTAATCTTTGTTACCTTTCTTACACATCGCCGGCCCTTCTGCCTGGGCCTAGCACTTCCCATGGTAGGCAGGACATTCCTATATTAATCATTATTCAAGACACTTCCTTTCAGAAATGGCTGGAGATGAATCTGGCTGGAAATGATCAAGGCAATTCATCAGTTGAGATTTCTTCTTCCCAGGTGCCTCTCCCTTAGAGCAAGTTGACAATGTAAGCTATCCAGCACAGGATTTTACTTAGAAATTACTCATAAAGTACATTTAAATTGATCTCAACACACAGGCACACACATATATACAATTATTTATTAATAATACATATTATTAATTTTTTAGCTTTTCTACTGTGTACATATCAACACACCATGATATATACCATATGTTTATATAAATTTTTAATTATAAATAAAATGAGAAGTAAAAAACATTAATTAAATTAAGAGGATGAGAACCAAGAAATGACTTAAAAATTAAATCTTTATTTTTCAGAAATACCATCATTAATATAACCTCTGTTTATTTTTAGCTGTTTTTTAATTATTTAAAAGTTTGGTTAGTTTTTCAGCATTATAATAAATTTTCAGTCCCATGTATCCTAATGTCTATAATCCATTTCCTAATTCAAATAAAATGTCATACCATCTTTCAGTTTCCTTATAGGGAAGCCACTTACATTTCTTTTCTCCTTTCATTTACATTTCTTCAGTCCACAAATAGCACTATTCAAAACCAAGCCAAAATTGAATAAGTCCTTGATGAGAAATTTCACTCTATGCCCTTCAAGTCACTTAATTTAAAACTAAATATGAGATGCATACATGATATGAACAATAAATAAGCATTCTCATTTTAACTGTCACTGTATGCCTATAATTAACTTTTCATACAGTTAACTGTATGTATTGTCTCACTGTGCCCTACTAATATAATCATGGACCATTTAAGAATATGGATAATCAAATGAAGAATCCACCCATGGAAATGAAAGTACGGCAAAGATATGAAAGTTGATAATGCTGGAAGTTTACCAAGTGCAAATGGAATTAGCTGACCAGGACAGTAAGGGAACTGCTAGAGGACTCTGTGAAGGTGAATCCTGAAGCATGTGTGAGGAGAGTGAGACAGAGATGTCCCAGAGTGAGGACCGCCAGCTAAAACCATGTCCGTGAAGCTACAGAGATGTCCCAGAGTAAGGACCACCAGCTAAAACCATGTCCGCAAAGCTACAGAGATGTCCCAGAGTAAGGACCACCAGCTAAAACCATGTCCGTGAAGCTACTCGAGTTATCTCTCAAAATTCAGAATTGTAAAAGACAGAGTATCATACGTGATCCAAATTTAGGAAACACTGTTACAATTTCCAAAACATAAGTACCTTGTCATTCTAACTTGTCATTCCATATCTAGAATAACGTCCTATAAGAGGAAGGCAAGAGACTTTCAATTTACTTGTTATTGGTTTCTATGAGTAAATATACTGCTATAAGTAAATCTATAAGTAATTCTCAATGTTTCAGGACTACATACATTAATTTTGGTTATTTTCACTCTCTCAGACATATTTAACTGACAGTAGAAAGCTTTATTATTTTTAGAAGAAAACATATATGTCATCAAACCACTGCTGACCAGAGAATGATCTGATTTCACTTGATTTGGGCTTTTACTCACTTCTTTCTTTCTGGGTATGCGTGTGATTTCCTTCCTACATTTACTGCTTCCTTCCCTCTTTTGATTCATGTACTCACCTTCAATTTCAAACTGACATGATAATCACTATATCCCTCAGACTAGATTGAAACACATGACAATCTAGAATCCTCCTACCTTGGCTTCCTGTATTCCAGAATTACAGGGCATGTACATAATTGTCTTTTTATTACACTGTTAAGAGTGGAATTTGTCTGAATATCATTGTGATATTTCATGGGACATATTTTTATTAAATATTTTTACATACACATACACACACACACACACACAATAAATGACCTACAGCAGGAAGAACTATGACACAATCAAGAATTATATAAATGTTACATTCTTAGTGTTTCAGCTAATCGTATATGGCAGCCTTGTAGAAAACGTCTTTCCTATTTTGATGCATCTAAAATTCTGAATGTAAATCAATCTCCATCACATCTTGTCATTATCAACTTAAAACATCTATCTAGACCAAAAAATATCTTAATCCATTTTATTTATAAATGTAAAGGATCTTTATAATATTTTAGATTTCCATTGAATTTTAGAGAAAATTGTAATAATTTGCTTAACTCAATTAGCTTATAATTCTTTTAAATGTGTATTGATTTAGTAGAAATGCCCATATCTGTGCAATATGTCTCCATCTAGGCTTCTGTGCCCCCTTTTATCATTTATTGAATCTACTGTGCTATTTACTTGGGAATGTACTATTAACTAATGGAAAATTAAGACAGTAACATAAGGATAAGGTGAGTGGACAAAGAAAAGAAGTAGGAAGACAAGGAAAAGCAAGATCATCCCTATGATAAATACATATTGAACACACCAACAATATATACATATATATCTTCAGGACACTCCAAATTGTTTAACTAATATACACTAAACCTCACTCTCAGCTAAATATGGCATAAAATATACACATTTTATTAAATACAAAACATTCCATATCTGAATGTGTAAAAATATTAGAAATGTTATAATATAGGTGATGATAACTTGAGTTTAACGCCTTTTTTCCACAGGTGATTATACTGTATATTTGTGTTGAATTTTTAGCATTTAATAGTTTAAAATTTTGAAAATAAAATTTCATTATATGTTTTCTTACTTCTTTCCATTGAGCCCTTTGGTGATATTTTCATTCCATCCTCCCCATTTCCTCCTCCACCACACCTATGTCCTACTGTCATTTCTAAGTCTTCCTTTCTTCTTTCATCACACATCTTTTTATCGCTGTCACTACAGTCACTTACAGTGACAAAGACTGTTCATTTATTCATTTACAGAGGCAATGCAATCCTTAAGTATCTGTATGCACCTTTACTCTTAGGAAAGGCTTAATTTGCTACTTCTTTTCATTCATAGTGTTGAATGAGTTGTTGTAAGTATATTATAAATCATAAAGTCCATGATCCTAATAATAACAGCACAAGTAACATTTAGGTAAAATTCACTAATCTCATTATATAAACACTATCTGGAGTTCTACTTTATCATAATTCAGTTGTTTTTAACAAAGGAGATTCCAAAACTAACATATTATTTTAATAAAACTCTGAGATGAGAGAGAGAGAGAGAGAGAGAGAGAGAGAGAGAGAGAGAGAGAGAGAGAGAGAGAGAGAGAGAGAGAGACCATGTGTGCACACACTTCTGATATTCAGGATTAGATAGTGTGAAATTATTTATTTCCTATTATTTTTGTAGTTAAACTTCTTAGGTTGGAGTTTTTCTTCTAGTGTCTTCTGTAGAGATGGATGGAATTTTGTATATATATTGCTTAAATTTGGCTTCTTGATGTTCTGTGCCTGGTCTTATTTTAATTGTTATGCCATGTTCAGTTGATATTCCTGGGAGATCTACTGTTCTTTGAAGGAAAAGGGAAGAGGAGTAGATCTAGGGGAGAGGGGAATTTGGTTGGTGACAGAAAGGAGGAAGAGTGAACTGCACTTGGAATGTAATTCATAAAAGAAAAAAAAAAGAAAAGGAAAAAAGAAAAGAGAAAGGAAGGAAGGAACACACACACACACACACACACACACACACACACACACACACACACAAAAGAATTTGGGAAATTGAATGTGAGGAAACAGAAAAATAGCAAATGTTCATATAACTACATCTCTGTCTGCTAAGTTTTTCTCCACTTTATGCACTTGATACAGCATCTGTCACTGATACCAGATCTAAGCTGCCCCCACCACTCATGGGGAAAGATTATGGATGAAATTGTGATCACCCCTGATTTTATTTCCATGTGGATTCAAAATGTTTGCATACCAAAATTTGTACAGTAAACACTCATATCTGATAAGCAACCCTCCACTATATATTTAAATACAATTTATTTTCTGTATTATGTGATTTGAATTATGTATATTTGTCAAATAATTAACACTCTTAAATTGAGAAACATGATGGAGTTTCTTAAATATTTTAAATATTTTTGATGGTAACTGTGTAGTCTTCCTAACTATTGCAAATGTCCGTATTTCTTTGAAAATAGAGATTGACAAATATTTTGGTCAACATTTAATTAGCTTAAAATTCACAATTTTAACACCAGTGCTGCTTAGGATAAATTTGCAAAACAAAACTTGAAATAATACAAAATCAAAACAAGAACAAGAAATTGCAAGACTATAACATATTAGCTATTTGATTATATAACCTAATATTTTCCTCACTGATATGTATTCAATAATATTTTTCAGCTTACTCTTGGTAAATTTAAATGGAAAGGATGAAATTATAAACACATGGAGCTTTTTAGTATGGAACCAATTCCTCATCCACAGATGTGTTAGGTGGATAATTTGAATGATAACGTCATATTCATTAAATGTTTCTGAAGTATTGAGTTTAAATGAAGAAAATGAGAGCAGTGCACTGAATTTAAAAATGAACAGTTTTAAAGCTCTTACAGTGTAATATAAATCATCTGTGCACATACTGAGTAACTTCCAAAGATGATGTCATATCATTGGTACCTCAATTAACAAGGGTTCCATTTGCTAAAGAACCCTGAGTGTTCCAATAGTTTTCATCTCAGTCCATTCAAAATCACAAGCAGGCAAAGGGAATTTTTAAAAGAACAAGTTAATGGAAGTAACAAAGCTGTGATATTTTAAAATCTCCCTCCAAATACAGATACATCAAACAGGAATAGACTATTTCATTCAACATTTAATAATTTATGGAAATGATGCACTATATCGTTTTCATGTTTATGCATCATTAGCTTCTATAACTTTAACCCATCTTCTGTGATAAAAGGAAACATTGATAAAAGTATCAACCACATTAAAATATTTGAATAATATTGTTTCTTAATACATATTATATATCTGAGTAATACTTTCAGATAGTTAAAAAAAACTTCAGTGTGTATAATTTGGAATAGAAAAGCTTACAGAAATACACTGAAGTGGAGAGATAATTTTTCTGCTCCTATTCTTTATGCTACTGTTTAGTGAACTACAGAGAAGTAAGTTGAAAGTCTCACAATAATGTTAGAGGATCTGTCCATACATAGAAGAATTTAATAAGCTGAGAGTGAGAATGTACAGTGGCAATATCAGGAGGCTAGGTTATTTCTTTTTCTACATTAGTTCTTAAAAGAACCAGTGATTTATAACTTGGCTGATGTCAAGACACATTCATATTTTTTTCTTTCCAATTTTTGTGATACAATTTTCATGATACTGTAGTAAGGCCTAAATTTCAACCCTCAAGAAAAGAACACTAAGATTATATCATTACCTTAGAAGCCACAACAAAACAACAAAAATGGTAATTGTGCAAATTAATTCATTGCATTGTAAAACTTCCATAATATATACTATCCATTGGTTGTTATTTTTCAACTTTCTTATCTTTTTTTCTCCTCTACCATTCCCTAGCTCATAAGAATGTCTTTTTATTTTAATCATTGTTCTTTAAACTTCTCTATGTGAGAGAAAATGGGCAATATTTCTGTTTCTTTCTAGGAGATGTGGGAAGGCTGTATATAGGTAGCTAAGAGGAATGAATTCATTAGGAGAATGATAGTTCTCTTAGACATAAGTAAACATGATGAAGCCAAGAGCCAGTGAGACATATTTCAATTTTGAAAAAAAAATCCTTCATTAGGGGAGATAGTCAACACAAAAGAATAACAGTTTAACTGAAGTGAAAGAGGAATATATTTGAGTTTCAAAGGATACAAAGTGTTTCAGACTTTCAATAGATTTGGTGTTTGGGTAGGGAAAGATTCTATATCATGCGCATGTGCATAGATTTCACAAGTCAAAAGTCAGTATGTATTGTGCAGGGTGAAAATATGGATGTATTAGCATTTTTCTACATATAGAAAACCAGTTAGACCAGCACCATTTGTTGAAGATGCTATATTTTTTCCCTTGTATGGTTTTGGCCTCTTTGTCAAAACTCAAGTGTCCATAGATGTGTGGATTGGTTTTTCTGTGTCTTCAATTCAATTTCATTGATCAACCTGCCAATTTCTATGCCAGTTATCATGCTATTTTTTTTTATTATTGTTGCTCTATAATATAGCTAGAGATAGGGGATAGAGATTCCTCAGGAAGATTTTCTATTGGTCAGGATTGTTTTAGCTAGTCTAGTTTTTTGTTTTTGTTTTTCCATATGAAGTTGGGAATTGATCTTTCTAGGGTTGTAAAGAATTTTCTAGGGAATCTAGGGATTCTAAGAAGTTGATAGAGATTGCATTGAATCTCTAGACTGTTTTTGGTAAGATAGCCTTTCTTACTTTGTTGGTCCTCCAGATATATGAGCATGGGAGATCTTTCCATTTTCTGATATGATCTTTAGTTTCTTTCTTTTTTACCACTGATAAAATTTATTGTATTTATTTTTTACATATACATTTATATTATTACACATAAACAAAATGCTACATACAGCAAAAAGAATCATGAAACATTCAAGAATTATATAAATGTTATATTCAATTTCTTTCTTTGGATACTTGAAGTTTTTACCACTCTCTGGCCTATATCTGAAAGATGCTCCACCATACAAGTACATTTGCTCAACTATGTTCATATCAGCCTTACTCATAATAGCCAGACTCTGGAAACAATCTAGATGTTCCTCAATTGAAGAATGGATGAAGAAATTGATACAATTACACAATTCAATACTACTCAATGATTATAAACAAGGCCATCTGGAGATTTGTAGGCAAATGAGAGGAACTATAAATGATCATCCTATGTGAGGTAATCCAGATCCATAAAGACAAGCATGAAATATACTCATTTATAAGTGAATATGAACCCAACATAGATGTCCTCTGATAGACTCCACCAAGCTGGGGATCAGGAAAAATGCTGGGACATGCTGCCAGACTCTGGGTGGAGTGCTCAGAGTGATATGGAAAAATGCAGAAGCTAGAAGGTCCAGAGGGTTCAGGATCCACACAAGGAGACCATCAAGCAAGCAGATTGGATCAAGGGAGACCTGCACAGACTGTTGTACCAACCAAGAATAATGCACACAGTAAACCTAGACCCCCTTTTCAGATATAGCCAATGTACAGTTCATTCTCCAAGGTTGTGAGGAGAGCTGGGGCTGCCTCAGACATGATGAGCTCTAGTGTCCCCTATTTCACCACTTCCCCTTGGTTGGGAGGCCTGGAGACACAAAGAGGAAGGGAAAGCATACAATCCTGATGAGACCTGATGGCCTCTGATCATATGATGGGGGAGGAGGTCCACTTCTCTCAAAGGTCTAATGGTGGAAGAGGGAGGAAGGGTGGGTGAGTGCATAACATTCAGGATATAATCTTAAGAAATTAGAATAAATTAATTTTTAAGTCAGTATGTTATTAATTAAAGCTCTTTAGAGACTTTTTATCACGAGAGTAAAGCAGATCACAGCTAGTAATGTGATCACACTTACAAAACAACATATAATTTGTTTACTACTGCTGGGGAGAGACTTCTAGAGGATTTGTGTTTGTGGAGCAATGTTGTTGTATGTGTGGTTGTGGGTGCATACGGGGTGGTGAAGAGTGGTGGATTTAGCACAGGCTCACTTGTTGATTTTCAATTAATTATTTTAATTTGTTCAGGACTGTATAGACAGTACACATATTAGCATAGCTTAATAGATGTCATGTTTTTCCCTTTTTGAAACAGACTTTCCTTTTGTCAGTGGCTCTGGGTAAGTTTTTCTTCCTTTATCAGCTGGCAGTGATGAGAGTGGTCTCTTATGTTTTGTTGCTGATCTCAGAGTAAAATCTAAAAAGTTTACTCAGACCAGTGTGGTGTTGGCTGTGTACTCTCACAATCCAAAGAGGACTTCAAATGTCCAACCTAAGATCTCCCATTTCCACACAGAATGGTACGTGAGAAATATTATAGTCTTATTCTATCATAGTAACATTTATTGTTCCTGTGGGCCAAGTTGTCCTTTTGACCTTTGTTCTGAACATTTTCTGCTTATCCAGATGGAGGAAGAACATTGTAGGGTTTCTATCTTCTTTACTTCTGGGAACAATATGATTAATTATCAAGCTAGATAGGTCACGAAGTTCTGGTATTCAACTGTGCAGTTAAATGACTATAGACACTAATAATTTCACAAAACAGGAATAAGCAATTTCTAATATTTATATTGTAAAGAATGAACACTGCTATAAATGATTATTGAGAATAACCCTGTTTTCTTTATGTAATGTAGAAAGTAGCCAGTTTTATTGAGTAACTACTTAATAGAAGAAGGTTTTAAACAATTATTCATCATTTATCACTCTTCTAGACTTCTTGAAATACATTTTGTGAAATGCATTACTGAAAATATAACTTATATGATATTTTCTTTTATATCAGTGAGAGTAAATATTTAGTGTTATACCTGCTTTTTTCCCTTTAGTTGTAATAACTTGATTTCTTAAAATCATGTTCAACTTTGTGTTTGACTCAAGAGCCAACAAACTCTGATATATTTGTACTTCTAAAATTCACATACTAAATGGAGTATCTTGCTAAAACACTAACTTTGAGATGTTTGACGCTCCTTGAATAATAATATTATAATATTATAAATATAGTAAGTAATAATATACTCATGATTTTGTAAAAAATATATTTCTTATGTGAAATTACATAAACTTCATCTTCACTTAACATGGTTTATTATATTTACAAACTAGTTTCACATAGTTTACTTTAACAGTGTTGTTACATATCAATAAGAAGGTATAGCTTATGTGTGATTTTTTTCTAAGTTTAAAATGTTTCTTAATGAATATCTTTACCCAACCTAATACCACTAAAACTACATACTGCTGAAATTCTTAGACAGGAATAATTTTTTTCAGAGAAGTATATCTCCAATCCAGGGTTGACACTATAATGATCCTTTACAGTTCTAAATATTTCTTTTGTAATACTATTTGAGTTCTCCTTGCAATGATTTAGGCTAGTTCACATTTGTAATTCTGATATTTAGTGTCAGAGAGCAAAAATTTTGACAGCTTAGTCAATATGTAACAGAAGAGGCATCATGATGTCGGAAAGTGAAAGGAATATCTGTTCAGCAAATAAGTGGAGAAAAAACACCCTGAAATTCTAGTAATGTCTTCTACGGTCACTGACAAAGAATGGCGTATGACTTTCAGTTTAAGTTGTGTATTTGTAGATATAGAGCTATACAAGACTGTACTACAAAGTGAAAAACATATTAAATTTTTTACCAAAATAAAAAAGATACTTTTTGGAATTACATGCATTAATTTCCAGAAAATGCAGACATCCCGCACAAATGGTTTATGTCAGAAGCAGCATTTATAGGATGCTGTGTTAGGATGTCATTAATGTGTCCTGAGGCCTCAGAATAAACATTACTAATGGGAGAATATTAACACTCTAGAATTAGGTAAATGTGCTTGTAAAGGGACATGCTGTAATCAAATGAACTCAAGCGATTTCTCTTTTTCCCCGAATTGTTAGAGACTATTTTAATATTTGATAACGTCTTTATATATCTAGTTCCGGGCTGAGGATGTAGAATGCAAATTCAACATAAAATGAACAGGATTCCTTGAAAACTATGGATACCATTTATTGAGTAATACTTCAGTATCTTAAAAGAAAGCAGGTGATAGTACCCAGAATGAAAGCTATTAGATAAATGGTAGGTAAAGGAGAATACTGTTCACTTTCCATGAAAATATAAAGTTCCTCAGTTTATTATGATGAAGAAGATTCAGAAGGGATTTTGTAATATTGCTCAAGGAAATGAGGTCATACAGAAAACTGTAGCTAGAGACTTTCTAGACACAAACTTATTGACAGTATACTGATAAAGTAGATGCTATAAAGCCGAATGACTCAGACCCAAATTTCTCAATCAATCAAATGAATCACTGTTCAGGTTTCAAGTTCAGATGAATCAAGGTTCTTATAAGTTTTATTTGATATTAGACAAAAACATTTGAGTTTTTAGCTATTACTTATGTACAGGTATTCAGTTACTTCCAATGAAAATTAATACTAATTTAATGAACAAAAACCTTTTAATAAAACTAAAAATAAAATTACTTGTACAACCACCTTTGGAGAGCAATCTATGCTTTGAGAAGCCAGGCAATATTACAACTTAGAGTCTAACAAACAATAAAATCTAATTCTTAGTTAAGAAAACATGAATAAGGGTAGGTTAACCTTGATAACTGCAATCCCTTTTCATTTTGACTTGAACTCTTGTATACAGCATTCATATATGTTTATATGCACTCAATATACATTTTCATGTGATGTTTATTATAACTCAAGGGACTATAGTGATAGTTGAAGAAAATAGCATAGAATTATTAGCATTGATATATGTAAACAATAGTAGATGAAAAAGATGAGAAGAACCTGAAAATTGTTACATGCATATGATGAAATACCATAATGAAATGAGTACTATTGGCAATAAAAATTTCCTTGTTAATTAGTAATTGTAACAATATAAGCAAAAATAAATGCCATGTGACAAAACCAGTAAAGAAACCATGTGAATACAATTAACATTTTCAGAAGACAACAAGACTGAAATAATTTTCTTTTAGTGTTCTCATTAACAGTAAGAATGACACTTATCAAAATTATATCTACAAGCATGCATATTTTCCTAAATAGTCTCACTTATCTTACTGAGACCAATAGAAAAGAAAATCAAGATAGCACATTCAGGCACTAATTTTCACTGCGGTTAATTTTTGAAATATTAATGAGACCCATTGTGCTTTGCTGGCTATCTCTAATTTGAACTTGTTCAGCAAATTTGCCTGCATTAGTAGCCATAGCAACTTTAGGATAAATATTGAGTGCTGGCCTTCCAACTGTTACACACATCTAAGGCTCCTGTAAGTCTATAGTATATGAACAGAGTGAAAAGCTTCCTGGACAGTGGTAGCTTTTAACATAGTTGCAAGGAATTAATGTAAAATGTCATGTGCAGTCTAGCTTATTGCACAATTAAGTAATAGATAAAAGTGCAAAGATTAAAGGAACCCCCCACTCAAGATGTTTGTAACAAATGCCAAACCTCATAGCAATTATATAAAGCATTTAAGTGAATAGACCATTTACATGGTTGCATACTTAGCTGCTAAGGGACTATTGAAGAAAGTGTGGAAGAATTAGGTAGCAGAAGATGAACACAGTCTCAACAATGTGACATTCGCTGGGTTGAAAATTTATGATATATATTTTTTGAATTCTTCTTAAGGGAGCTAAATTGCCGAATGTGAATACCTTTAAAGTTTTATTGTAAGATTATAAATAATTTGAACAAACAGACCACCTTTTTTTTTCACAAAAAAACACTGTTATGCTATTTGTATAATATCAGTACTCTATCCAGGCAAGATGTTGTACATACGTGTTGACAATGCTTCTTAAGCTAGTAAATAAATAAAAGATGTGATTACATTTTTTTCGAAACATATCTACCAAAATATCTTCAGTTTTACAATGTTTTTAATTGAATATTTTTTATTTCTTACATATACATTTATATTATTACACATAAATAAAATAAACTACCTGCGGCGAGAAGAACCATGACACAATCAGGAATTATATAAATGATACTTTCTTAGTATTTTGACTATTTGTATATGACAGCCTTGAAGAAAACATCTTTCTTATGTTGGTGCATCTCAAATTCTGAATGTATATCAATCTCTATCATGTCTTATCATTATCAACATAAAACATCTATCTAGACCTAAAAACATCCTAACCTCTAAACAACTTAGCTTCATTGTAAAACTAAGCTACCTGGTCTTCAAGCCCATCAGAACCTTGAGAAAGAATAAGCTTGATTACCTGAGTATGCCAGGAGTGCAGGTTAGTAGCTTTCCAAATGAGAAGATGACAGAGACAGTTAACTAAATAGTCACCCGAAATTCTCTATTTTGTTGGAGCATCTTCTTCAGCTTTCCAGCCCAATTGATCTGCCAGACATATTTGTGAGTCAGGAACTATTGAGGATTTGCTTACCCTTCTTGGCAGAGTTAGTCCATCAACTCTGCTTGCATGCAAGCTTGCCCTTTTTTAGAATTCTGTTTGTGGTAGAAATGAGAACATTATGCCCAGTGGCTTGTTTGTCACATTTGAAGCCATCTCTGTAAGGAAGCTCTTTGATGCTCTTTGAGGTAGGCTGGACGTTGGCAGGAGTTAACCTGCCTCATTATCAGTGAATCCTTAAAATAATAAAAACATTTTTAAATACCATATTCTCTTTGTCCTGTAGTTTTTGAATAACTCATCTAACTATTTTCCCTTGTCTTTCTACAGAATCATATATATCTGTTTCCCCTAAGATGTATGTTCTTGTGATAAAAGTAGACTAGTAATTGATGTGACCATGAGTTAATTAACAATTAAATTGTATAATTTATTTATCCTGACCAGCCTGCAATAGCACTTCCAAAGAATTAGAAGTAAACCTTGTATTATAATGAAGTTAGATAGGTACAATACCTCATATTTGAGTCTGTGTGTGTGTGTGTGTGTGTGTGTGTGTGTGTGTGTGTGTGTGTAATGTGTGTAAACAATAATCTTACATTTGAATTCTATAAGACTATATCTAGAATTAAACTTATTTTGGATCTATATACAAAATTACATACCAGTGAATTAAAAATACCCTAGTTATTGACAATTGAGGAATTACGTTGAGGAGTAGATTCACTAATCTACCTTTTGTTCTATCTTCCCTATATATTTCTATATTTCCCCTTCTCTCTTTTCAACCCCTTTCTCCAGACCTAAGAATGTAATATAAAGGAAATGAGAGACATCTCTAAGTCTAACCTTGTTTTCTCTCTAAATAAGAACAATAATAACTTATAGCCAACTCCCATTGATAATAACCCTCTATATCCCAAGAAAGCAATCAAAAATTTTCCTGGACCCCCTTAATAAGAAATAGGTTGATGTTCTCTTAAGCTGTCTGCTGGCTGATTTGCGATCAATAATACCTTTGTAGGAGCCCAAATAAAATTGTTGAAATGGTTAAACAAGCTAAGAATAGCATTTGTGGTCCAGTTTCTAAATGTTGAGAAATTCTAGGCTTAATTAGAGTCTGGTGTGGGACAGTCTGAAATCCTGGACCAATTGGGAATGTAAGCTTTCTTTGAAAGTGTCCTGGGAGCTGTCTTGTTCTGATGAGGTACAGGAATTGAAGCACTTTGTGCTAGAACATGAAGGATACAGGATGTCAATGTCCAGCATGCTGAGAGGAATGTATCCTGTCAGGTCTGATCCAATGTCAGTGTCCGGTTCTTTTGTTCTGAAAGCATAATCTCACAAGCATCATACTGTCCTAAAATTATAAGTGTATATAAGGTGTGTGTGATCCACAGAACAATTGGGCTGGTTTTCTGCTCTTTGTATTAGCAGAAAAAAAAGATATCTGTAAATCTTCATTCGTGCCCTATGAAGAATGGCATCTAATAATAATTCTTAAGGTTTCTATACCCAACAAGAGACCATGTCTATGCCTAGACATACATGTCTCAGCCAGTTTCAGAGCTATTCCCATGTAGTTAAATTAGCAACATAAGTTACCTGCTTGTTCTGCAGTTTAAATTCTTCACATTCTGATTGTATCCCCTGCTTATTTTCTCCTGATCCCCCTCCCTCCTTCCCTTAATCCTCAGAAATGAGAGGCCTCCTCCTCTAACATCTGGCCTCAGCCTATCAAGTCTCATCTGTGCTGCCTGTAACCTACTCATCTGTAGCCTGGTAAAGCTGTCCTGCCAGGAGGAATGATCGAAGTTCGGTGGACAGAGTTGCATGTCCAAAGTAGTCCCTACTCTCTATATGTGGGACCCACAGGGAGACTGTGCTACTACATCTGAACAGAAGGTCTAGGGTGTAGGGTCTACAATGCTTTTATTAACTGTATTACCTTGGTATTCCATGTGAGCTTCCTCTTCCTTGAGCTACTTGGGGTTTCCAATTACCACAAGCATAGTGTTTGGTGGAAGCATCATCATGTGCTGTCTAAAGCTAGGTAATCAAAACAGAACACAACTTTTGATATTTCCCCTGATATCTGATGTTATATCCCAGATATATCCATATCATTAGAATTAAAAACAAACCCACTTGAGACAAAACATAAGAAGAAAGCAGATGAAACGTTCAGACCATTGAAAATTTGACTATATGCCATCAATAATTGCCAACAATAAGAACTAAGTTGTTTTCTTAGCCCTCATATCTTAAGTCCTATTAGATTAGGTGTGTTCCTGTATAAGAAAAAGACTTTAATAAGAAAAACAAGCCAAGTGTTGCTTATATAATGATGTATGCCGCAGAATTCTTGAATAATAAATTAAAAAATATATAAACTTTGCTTTTGTATTAAATAATGTGTGATTGTGATGAAATAATAGTAACCAAAGAAAGTACTAGCCCAGTTAATTTTTCTCTTCTTTACCCTAATTAATTATCTTTTTGCTGTAAATATAAAATTAATTTTATTCATTGTTAAATTATTAATGTATATGTGTACATATCTTTATTGCATATGTCACAAGCATCAAAGCTGCCATAGAACCAGAAGTTATCAAATTCTCTGAATCAATATTTACAGGCAGCTGTGAGCCATCTGATATGGGTTACAGAACATAATCCCAGTCCTTCAGTGGATCTGAGAGTGTACTTAAGTGTACTTAACCACTAAGTCATCGTTCCTGCCCTTATAATTAATTTTAAAGGTTTACTTTTCTTTTGTAATATCTACCTTTCTTTATTCAAAAGTACTATGAATAAATGTGCTATTTTTTCACTTAAAAAGAAGTGCTATTTAATTATTATCAAAATCTACCTAAAATACAAAGAAACTTCAATTTACAGAAATGATTTATACTATTGAGAAATATTAAGGAGAAATTTTCCTTTTGTTATAGTCAAACTCTCCTTCTGAAAGTGTTGGTTATCTGTCTCCCCATTCTCATAGCTGATTTACATATAGCCCAACAGAATCCCTTACTATCCGTGCAATCCAGTTATCAGAGACAACATTAATTGCAAAATCACATTATAATCTATCTGGTAACATGGTCAGATATACTATCCCCACCCCTTCCTCGGAAACCTGTAAAAAGCACTCACACTCTGCCACATGGGCCTGAGGGTCCCACTCATCACCTCACTCTCTGCCTGTTTTCTATAGGGCTAAAATTATTCTAATATACATTTTACACAAAAGAAAAGAATGGAGAAGAAAGAGGTAGAAGAGGAAGACATAAAAAAAGAAAATATAGAGATGAAGTATATAGGGAAAAGAAATGCTAGAAACATGTAAGAATAAATACATTGGTAATAATGAAGGAATTTACTATGACTACCTAGATTTTTTTTATTCGCTTTACATCCTGGACATCGCTCCATCCTTTTTCTCCAGCCAGTACCACCTACCCTCCCTCTCCCTCATTTCTCCCTCCTCTACCCTCAGAAAATAGGAGCCCTCTTCCCAACCTATTTTTAAGGAATGAAAAGATAAAAGCAAAGCTAGAAGAATTAGACAAGTTGTGAAAGACTGTGGAAATTATGTGAACTATGTAAGAGATTGGGGGACTTAGAGTAAGCAGCTTCCATACACTGAAATGAAGTGCAGATCCTAATTCAGAGCTTTGGAGAGCCCAACCTAATAAACAACAAACAAACAAACAAGAAACAAACAAACATACAAAAAAATTCAGCCCATGATACTCAGTCCTGGGATCTAGTCTATAGGAATATGGAAGAATAAATATCTGATCTCTGTAGACATATAATTTGTGGTAATCTGTTGGAGGAACCACAATAAACTAGTGTCTTCAGTAACCAAAAAAAGTATTCTCAATTGTGGTTTTTGGATAAAATTAAAATCAAAATCAAAATCAACAAAAAAATACAGTTTTATGTTAATTGTCTGAGAAATACATGAGCACTTGGCTTTAGCAACTTCGATGATTCTATTTAGTTTATATCCACTTGTTAATCCACAGTACAGTTAAAATATTAAATGTTCAAGGAGAACAGCTATGAAGAAATTGTGTTTAATATTTTACATTTCTAGAGATATAGTTTGTTCATAGGAATATTTTTTACTTCTCATAGTGTGGTAGAATAAAGCTACTTGGGATACTCTTAAGAGTGACAGTGCAAAGTGAAGTGGCTCTTCTCTTCCAATCTCATGAAGAAAAAGGCTGAGTGTTGACAACAGGAAAAGGGTGAATGCCAGCTTTCACTAAAAACTGTTTTGAACTTCTGCTTTTCTCTCAGTTACTTTGCATTATTCATCATGAAACAAATGCATATATATTTGAATTTATTCCAAAATCTATTGCTTTTAGATGACACATGTTATTGATTTAGATAGTGAACAGAAACACATAAATATACACTTACTTCAAATGATCAGCCAACAAAGCATATATACAAGCAACATACAGAGTGAGCTGGCTTTACACATAAATATATATGTATATACGTATAAGCATGTAACAAATATTTTAAAAGATCCCACTACTTTAAAACAGAGAAAAAAGAAGTCTAAGTCTATGAGAAGACTTGGAGAGAGGAAAGGAAAGAGCAAAATTATATAATTATTTTTTAATCTAAAAAAATAATTACAAGTATTAATACTGAGGAAATTGCAAGTGCTTGAATGCTTGTAAATTAAGAATGCTTTAAGAAATGATCTAAAACATTTAAAACTCTGTAGAATGAATACTGTTTGTTGAAATTTCAAACTTTATATTTTGTTCTCTGGAAAAGGTTTTTTAGTTCAGTGTTCATCATGCTGAACCTACAATGGTGATGTGAAGTCGAGACTGGTGAGATTTAATTAATGGAAATGATGAAGAACTGAGGGGGACAAATTGCCTAACTTGCATTTCTGATTTAAGGTCAGGAAGACTAAAAGGAATAAATACATTTCAAATGGAAGTTTAGAAATTGAATCATTGGAGTAAATTTGATTAAAATCTATTGAGATCAGCTTCAGATAAGTAGTCTTTATGGTCTCTATTTTTTTTTTTTTAACAAGATATAGAAGACTATGACATTCGCTTAAAAATTTGGGACTGTGACCAGCTAAGTGACAGAATTTAAAAACTGTGCAGACTGTAACCTCTAGAACCTGTGTTTGTTCTTAACATGGTAAAGGGACTTAAGATATTATTGAGTATTGAGTTGGAAGGTCACTCTGACCTCTCTGAATGGCTTCAATGTATCAGGTGGATTTTTGGCAGGAAGGAGAGAGCAGAGAGTTCTCAGACACAGTGACATCAGAGCAACACAAGCTAAAGAATAGAGAAGCCAGGGAAAGTTGACAAACATAGGTAACAGCCTCCTGGCAGTCCAGAAGGCACCAAATGGGGAAATTAATTTAATAGAATTAGTTCTCCATTTCTCATTCACAAACATGTAAAAATATTTTTATAATTGAAATAAGTGCTTGGTATGTTACAGTATGTACATAAAACTTTTAAATTTAAGATTTAAATTTTGCCATTAAATTTTTTATAGTATACATAGATAGTTGCATGGTAATTTGAATTAACTACATGTATTTCTAATAATTAGTTCAGTAATTTAATAATTTCCTTTGCAGAGAATACTACGGTGTTTCCTCAACACGTATAGACTGAATTTGTAATGTTTATGTTTGAGTGCTGACTGTAATAATTAATATAACATAACTTCTTGTGAACAGTGAAGGCAACATTGCTAATGTTGCCTTCATCTCATAAAGAATTAGATCGCGAGTCACATTAAACCATTTTACAATCTTATATCCTATAACCTTTAATGTTTCCCTAAAGCATTTCTGGTACTATCCTGTTATGAATTCAGGATTCAGTAACATAGGAAAGAAAGTATAATTAATTCATGATTACATTGAAACTTATGTCTGGTATACAAATCTCTGAAAAGAATGGGTACACTTAATGTAATGAAGAAAAAACTTAAAATAGAAAGTTAGGCTTCCTAATTCTTAATACAGGTAGCATGGAATTCTCTCTCTCTCTATTTTAAATTGAGAATAGATTTGTCTCATCTAATATTTCCTAACTAGTTCCTCGCTCTAAGCTCCTACCAGTCTCTCTCTTTTCTATCCCCTGAAACCACTTCCCCTTTGTTTGATCTTAAGAAAAGAGCAGGCCTCCAAGAGAAGGCAGCCAAAGACAACAAAACAACATGCAATAAGGCAAGGTAGAAGCTCTCATTTCCATGCTGGGCAAGGCAACACAGTAAGGGGAAAAGAGTGCTGAGAGCAGGAAAAAGATTTAGAGAAATGTCTGCTCACAATGTTAGGAGTTTGACAAAAACAAACGAACTAATCACCAAAATATTCATGCATAGTACCTGGTGAAGTCATAAGCAGGCCCTGTACTTGCCCTTTAAGTCTTTCTGAACCCATATGAGCCCTATTCAATTGATTTAGTGGGCCATGTTTTCCTGTTGTCCTATTTCTTCTCTGACTCCTACAGTCTTCCTCACCTTCTTCTCAGGATTCCATGATCCCCTAGGGAAGTGACCAAATGGAGACCTTCAATTTGGACTCTGAATCTACATCATGTCTGGCTGTGGGTCGTTTCACTTTCTCCCATCTGCAACACCAGGAAGCGTATGACTGTATAAGACATAAATCTGTGAGCATTGCAGAATATCATTAAAAAGCATTCCACTGATATTTTCCAAATGATATTTGATTTTACCTTAGGTCCCTGTGCCATCCAGTCTCCAGTTCCTGGCACCCAGGCAATGTAGGTTGTAGGCTCCCTCTCTTGGAATAAGCATCAAGTTGAACCAAACATTATTTGGCCTCTCCCACAAGTTCTGTTACCCCAGTACATCTGCTGGCAAGATAGACTGTAGATGGAGGGTTCTGAGGCTGTGTTGGTATCTAGATTTCTCTTTCTGTAGCCTGAAGATGATATTCTTCTGCGAAATAGACTAGAATGTAGAGGTGAAGGCTCAACACCCACACCGCTCAACCTCTCTATGTTCAATGAGCTTAAGGAAATTGTCCTCAGCAATGGGGAATGACTGTCAGTGTTCAGAGAGCAGTCTCTGTTCTAGCATAAGCTTAGGTTGTTTAGGAATATCCACCAGATGTCCTCAGTGAGCAACTCAATCGAATGTAACTGATATACCCACTGGACTACTTACCTGGCTATAAAGATGGCCACTTCAGACTCAGCATCCTCCATTACTAGGAATTATCACTAGGGTTACATTCTAGGGGACTGTAGGAAATTCCCCTAAAATCCTTCAATTCCAACTATCTTTCCCACTGATTCCTGCCACAACCACACTCACCTGCCTCCAGTATACCTGTATACCAGTATACCTGTAAATCTACTCTTTCTAACTATAGCCTTTGGTAAAAGGAAATTAATACATGGGCAGGTTTCTTTAGTCAGCTAGTTCCTCAATAATTAACAAAGAGAGACTGTGATTTATGTATAGCTTAAGAGCACAGTAATTAGGCATTATAAATCAATTTTATTCCTCCATGGCTATCTGCTATCTCCCAGCTAAAATCCCCATAATGCTTGCTTTTTGTCCCTCTCGGATACAACTTTTTCCCTTAAAGCTCCCTGTATATTTTCTCTTAGTGGCTGAATTTCACTTCCTCTCTCGTTCTCTTCCCCTCTCTGGAAAGGGATATCCCACCCTATTCTCTCTAATGCCCAGCTATTGGCTGGCCAGCTTTTATTGGAAAAACAGAGAACAAATATTTAAACAAACTTGTGACAGGTGATACTTAGAATAAATATTACTATGCTATGTCTTGATTTGTGTGATGTGGGGTGTGTGTGTGTGTATGTGTGTGTGATATATATATATATATATATATATATATATATATATATATATATAGAGAGAGAGAGAGAGAGAGAGAGAGAGAATAAGTGTTTTGTCTCCATTTATGTACATCTCTTTCATATCTAGTGAAACTGGAGTTACATTTTCTCTGAGCTGTCATGTGGGTGCCAGGAAATGAATCCCTGTCTTTTGGGAAAACAGTTAGTAGTCTTAACCATGCCACTATCTCTCCAACTCAGTAATTCTTAACAATTAGTTATTTTAAAATGTTCTACACAAAATTTCAGATTACGGAAATCTGATGTGAGGTACAAGTTGAGTGAATAATCAACCATATACGCTGTTCTGTTAGTGTGGTCCACTGGCATGACTCTCTAGAGACAGCTCTATGATCAGAAGTATCCATTAGCTTGCACATACTAAGTGAGAAAATAAATGAGCATATACAGAAAGAGAACATAGTGAGTCAGGGAGAGGAAAATGGAGGGTTAAGAGAAGACACATATACACCCAAGAGAAGTGAGAAATACATGATAAAGAACATGGTATAAAGAAAAAATAAACAAACACATAATTACTTCTTTAATTGTTTTATTTTTAAAAATTGATATTTTGAAATAATTTTCTGATAAATAGAAAAATGATTAATAAGATAAAATGGTTTCCATTACTTGTTATGACAAAAGAACTTCTATCCATATCTTTTCAACACATTATACCTTAAAACTAGATTTTCCATTTTATTTCTCTGTCTTTTGTCCTTCAGATAAGTATTTATTATCATCAAATAGTGATAAAGTAATGTCTTTTATCTCAAGTAAGAAAAAATTTTACCCTATGATCATATACAGGGGGAGGAGGTCTTCCTTAGTCACAGTCATGGGGGAAGGGAATAGGGTGAAAGTGGGAGAGAGGAAGGAATGGGAGGATAGAAAGGATGGGATAACAATTGAGATGTAATATGAATGAATTAATAAATAAATAAAATTTTAAAAGATTTAACAAGTGTATTTTATATATTATTTCCAGGGCAAAACAGGAAATATAAGACTATAAATGTGTGCATGATATTACGGTACCAAATACCACTTATTTTTTTCCATAAATTAATTTTGTATTGCAGTTAGTATGTTCTAAACATAGCAGTGTTGTAGCAGGATAAATAAGCTAATTCATTAACATATTGTAACCTGTGTCAACGACTTTGTATACTTTTCAAAATAAAAATGTTTAAGTATAGTAGCATGGGCAGTAGGGCAGGTTTTAATGGATATATGACATTTTGACTTAAGAGTCAAACTCATACAAAATAGCAATCAGCTCAATAATTCTCGCTCTCAACATATATTTTATATTCAAAATGACTTCTCTTCCTCTGCTTTCATTTGCCAGTTGGTTTGCATTTCCCTGAGAATTAAATAAAGTATTCTCTTTTATTTGGAAGTCTTACTTTCTTATTCTCTGTCTAATGCTACTAACTCCTTACTATATAAGTATCCTAAAATAATCTACATCACGTTTCTTCTTGTTTGTCTTTCTAGAGCTGCTCTATACCTTCTACATGGACTTGAACACACTGCAGTCTAGTTGTTTGATGCATTCAGCACATCTACGAAGAGGCACATTTCTCAGCATTTTTATGGCTTATTGACGCATCTTGAATATGCAATTTTCTATCTTACAGACCTCCAAAAAGCTTTGAACATTGTGCCTATCTTACACATGTGTGTTAAGTCAGCTCAGAGCAGGTAGCAGACACTGAGAGTTGGAGGAACTTAACCTAATCATATCTCTTAGAGATGAACTATAAAATCAATAAAAGCATTTTTCAGAAACCTGTTACCTTTACAGAATTAAATGTGACCTATGTTGCTAAGAAAAGTAGTGCCTCTGCAGAAGGGTGAATCAAGTTTCATGCACTTTGATTATATAGGAAAAAAAGTATACATAGAAAATTGGAAAAATAAGAGGGAACCCAGAAGTATAAAAAATACTAATATGCCTGCCTTCTAACACATAGAAATTGGAAAAGTGGCCATTTTTAAGCAACAAGATAATGCTAGAGTAATAAAGTAGACTATAGCCACTGACTAAAGCATGCTAATTGGGAAAACAGTTTGAATTCATTTTTTCTCTTTTTCCATTTTTATTACATACTGTATAATATAATATATTTTAACATGTTCATTTATATTATTTTATATTATACGTAAGTAAAATAAGCTACATACAGCAGGAAGAACCATGAGACAATCAGAAATTAATAAATATTACATTCATAGTGATTTGGCTACTTTTATTTGGCAAACTTGGAATAAACACTTTCCTTCTTGTTGCATCTAAAAATCTGAGTGAAAATCAATATCTGTCATATCTCATCTCTATTAACCTAAAACAATTATCTTGATCTAAAAACGTCTTAACCCCTAACCAATGAATTTGAATATATTAATAAGAATATGTGATTAAAATTTAAACCTTTGTGAGGAAAGTGGTGACTGGCTCTGACATAAATTTTGGTGCCTCTGATTTGATCTCTCCCACTTGGTGCAGAGGATGGAGATGCAGGCTTTTTGCATGAGACCTGAGAGACTGTGGTACTATGGTGGGGGAAAAGGTCCCCTCTGTCAGAGGTCTAGGGGAGGGGAATATGAGGCGGAAGACGGGGGAGGTGGGAATGGGAAGATACCATCTACGGGACAAAAATAGGGATTTAATGTGGATAAGCTAAAATAATTTTTAAAAGGAAAAAACAAACTCCATAATATATAAACCACAGTAATTATTTTCTGTTATGCTCTTTGATAAATAATCTAGAAACTCATTGTTTAAAGCAAAAATCTACAAAATTTTATATATTTAAATATTACCTTGGTTAAAACAGACTATCTATCAATATTTTCAAGGTATTGCACTTATGCAATTATTAAAAATATAATGTGATAAAAGAAAACTGATTGCCTTAAATCACAGTATTAAAATATCGCCAAGTATTTTGTTCATAGAATAAATATTACCCATGCACTCTATGCAGTCTATATACAGATGGAAAATGTCTGTAGAAAATATTGTTAACAGGATAATGAATTTATGACATGGTACCAATGTTTGATTTAACAGTTTTGGAAGATAGCAAATATCCAATTTGAAGAGAATAGTTTGATAATAAATAACAGTCACCGAAAAAAATCAAAAGAAACAAGGACAAAAAAAAGATTAGTTATCAATATAGCAAAAAGATCACTAACTCACACTGCCAAACAAGCCTACATTTGTTTCATTTCAAACAATGATGAGCTTTTCTATCTCTCAAACAATCTCTGTAATTGGTGTCATTTCATCAGTTTGCGAGTTTCAAATGGTAAATATTCCATAAAGCTTTTACAAAGTCCATCCTAATTGCCTATTGAATACCTAGCCCTTTCTCTGACCAAATGAATTATAAAGATCTGAGCAAAAAGAGTTTGTATTCCTTTTTTTTTTTTAGAGCTTGTATTCTTAAGGCAAAAAATTAAAATGAAAACATAAAATGCCCCAAAATACATAGAACTAATGTAAAGAAAACAGGCCAGCTGGCAAGGAGGGTATATTTGTTTTTATATTGGGTGGACAGAGTAGGGTTGTATTCTTCAATTAAAAGTAGTAAGGAAAAGTTTATATTTGTAGATTAGTTGCATCATTTCTGTAAACAGATTATACATGAGAAGTGTCAAGAAATTAGACACATAATCTAAGTGTAAAAAAATTTCAAGAATTTCTGTATAAACAGATGGTAATTTCACAGACAGATTTGATCGAGGTCAGAAATATGAGTGCAGGGAAAAATTATTTTTCGTATACTAAATAACAGAGGTTATTTTTTCACAGAGGACCTAACTCAGCCTATAACTCAACAGAGGGATGCAGCAAAGCCTTAGGAATGGTGGAAAGAGCTAGAGGAATAATTTAACAAACAGTTTTATGTGCCACCGCCTGCTCTGCCTGTCTTCCGACCTGTTTGCCATAGGCAACTGGAAGTGAGAGCCACTGCCCTCATGTATGGGACAGGACTAGTTAAAACAGATTTACAAAGAGCAAGAGAATTGAGAGTGGGAGTTACTCTAACTAAGCAAGTGAAGGACTTATTTGAAAAAAATTTCAAAACTCTAAAGAAAGAGATTGAAGATGACATGAGAAGATGGAATGATCTTCCTTGCTCATGGATTGGGAGAATTAACATAATAAAAATGGCCATCCTACCAAAAGCAATCTACAGATTCAATGCAATCCCTATCAAAATACCTACACGATTTTTTAAAGACATTGAAAGTTCAATTCTGAACTTCATATAGAAAAACAAAAAACCCAGAATAGCTAAAACAATCTTGTACAATAAAAGGTGCTCCGGAGGAGTCTCCATACCTGATCTCAAACTGTACTATAAAGCAATAGTAATTAAAACAGCATGGTACTGGCACAGCAACAGGCTGGTTGATCAGTGGAATCGAATCGAAGACCCAGATAGGAATCCACACACATATGGTCACTTGATTTTCGACAAAGAAGCCAAATCCATTCAATGGAAAAGGGATAGCATCTTCAACAAATGGTGCTGGTCTAACTGGATGTCTATGTGTAAAAAAATGCAACTGGACCCATATTTGTCACCTTGTACAAAACTCAAATCCAAGTGGGTTAAAGACCTCAACATAAAACCAGAGACACTATGTAATTGAATTATAGGCTTATGACCCATTTGATACTTCAAATGATTTTATTAAAATACCATGTACCAGGCTGAACTTTATGAAATAATGTGAAACAGCAAATTTCAGAAGTACTCCAAAGAAGATACAATGTTTTCAGAAAAAAGGCTTCTGTATCAGTAACTTCTTCCCCTGACATATAAATACATACATACATACATACATACATACATACATACATACATACATACATACATACATACACCCCACCCCACCCCCACCCGCACAGTCTGCTCCAAACCCACTCTTTGGCTATTTCACATAGCTATTAATAAGATTGTATTTTGCTGGGCATGATTAAATTAGGAAGGTAATCCATCTCAATTTATGAACATTAAGCTACTTGGGCAAATTCTCTGTGCAAGTTAAAGGTGGATTGTAGCCTTAACTTATACTATTCAATTTGGATGTGTCCTCTGACCAGTACAGTCCTCTAAGACATTTTAATAATACACGTTGGCTATCTAGAGACATATAGTCCTGGAGTCAGGGATCAGGGCTGCCTCAGAACATAATTTCACATTACTGAACGAATAAATTCCAAATGTACTAATGGTGTGTCAAAGGTCCTCTTGAAAAAGGCCTTCATATAGTGCTACAGTGGCTCAAATTCTGAAAAGATTGCAATGGCCTCAGAAAGGAGACTACATATCTGGATGTGCTAACACGTTCTATGTTAAAATATGCAACTTTATTGCTGAAATACATCCTTTAAAAGTTCTCCTAAGAAAACCAGCATGAAGCATTCAGAATCTCCATTTACAAATTTCCTTGGTAAATTTCACAATATATGGTTATTATTTTGTTAGTTTTCACTCTTTTTTCTTAACAAGGTAATAGTTTCATGTTGCATTTACTGGGCCAAACTCAGCTATGCTTTCTTTATTATTAAAACTGTCTCTTTATTTTCAGTGAGGATGATTTATTATATACTTGTTCCAACAATGATGCTTTGCCCATGACACCAAATAACTCCGAGAACTCTATATGTACAAACAATAGAGCTAAAGTTGGAATGTGAGCATAAATGGTTCTAATGTTCGGTAATAAATCATCTCCTTCAAGTATTTTATTATTTACTTTTGACACAATGGTATGAAAAACAAATATAATTGTCCATTTACATAATAATAAGATAATCTAGAAGATAGATAACTATGCTCAGGATATATGGCCATAGAAGGTTTAAAGGAACAATCTTGCTGCAATAAAGGAGCTCCACCACCTTCCCTTTATATTTCATAAAGATTGAAGTCTAAAACTAAAATTGATGGTGATTATTGTCTCATTCTACAAAAGTAGTAATTATACATGTTCCTGTACAAAAGTTCTATCAATGTAATTAAGCGATGTACAAAATATAATTTTAATGACAAATATGTATTACAAATTTATATAAGTGTAAGGTTTTCTTTATTGTGTGTCACTACTAAGTATAGTAAGAATATAACTTCTCTAATTTGTAAAACTTGTATTACACTAAAGTAGAAAATATGAAAAAAATATGTGACCTTACACATGGATTGATTTTACAAAATCTACACATAATAAGATAGGTTTTGAACACATCTATAACAAGAAGCCAAATGGAAGCAGTAATAAAGTATATTCTACCAAATTTATTTCATTGATTATTTCTACCAAATATCAATAGAAATGAAACTTGAATATGATAATTTTACAAAATGGAAGGAAGAAATTCATTCTTTTTATAAAATTAGTACCAACTTGACTGTAAAAATAAAGATGAAACAATCAAAATGAAATTACTGAGAAAAGTACATAGAAAACTTAAAATCATACAATTACATACATAAGTTCTGTTATTTTGGTTTTGTGTTTTGCCTCTTTGTTGTCTGTGTCATTATATCTCTATTATATTATGTGTTATGGATGTTCTGTAACCCTGTATGTAGACCAAGCTGGCCTGGAACTGACAGAAATCCTTCTGACCCTTCTTGCTGATTGCTGCTATTAAGGACATGTACAACTACACCATGACTCACAATGATATTTTACTTACTAATTACTTTATTTGTATTTTCTGTGTATGTGTATATGAGAGTGCCTACATATGTCTGTGCACTGTGTGTGTGACTGGTATGCATAGAGGCCAGAAGGGGACGATGGATCCTCAGTAACCTGAGTTACAGACCACTGTGAGCAGCCCTGTGGTTACCAGGAAGTGAAAGTAGGCCATCTGCCAAAGGCGGTCAATGCACTTCATCACTGAACTATATCTCAGTGTCCAAAATACAATTTCACATGTGGGAATATGTTCACAGCAGACAGAAAATTGTGTCAGATCAGTTGGAAAAAGAGTGACTGCAAATTTTGAGCCACCTGATGTGTTCCTATAACTGAGCCCAGGTCTTCTTTAGAGGTAGTGAGACCTCCTAACTGCTGAGCCATCTCTCCAGCACTTGAATTTCACTTTTTATGTGATTATGTGATTAACTAACAGGAATTTTAAAAGTTTTCAAATATTGAATTTCATGTTTGACTAAATTTTATTTGAGAAACAAAGTTTATTGCAGATTCAATAGTTTTATTTTATTCAGGAGGATAAAACAACATCAAAGCCTAGAACAAAACATGATGTAATAGTTTTTAACTTGAAAGTTCATTTTAATTACATAGTTAAGTAAAACATGTATGTAGAAATTAATTCAATGAACAAACACAATTCTATGCATATATCATCAAATGCCTTTAAGGATGTGATATATGATATAATTTAATTATTAGAATATTTATTCACATGACAAGTGTAAGATAAGATGAAAGGGAGGTGACTAGTGTAAGATTACAGGAAAAGACACATGCATAACATATCACAGTGGCACCAATTGTCTTTTATGAAGAAACTGTGATAAATTGTGAGATAAATATATCTCCTGTAAAATTAAGTTATGGATGTCAGGTAAATAGACAAACTACAATATTGTTCTGGAAATAATTTTGAATGGCACTATTTAAATATATCTTAAAAAAGCAAAATATACTCCATATATGTCTCTTAAAACATTACAGACTTTTGTGAAGCTCTGTCTTTCTACTTAATGTGAACTCTGTCCCTGAAACTTTTTTACACGGAGCTTAAATTCTATTACATTTCAATTCCTACATAGAGATACATTGATAAGTTCACCTGGCCAACATTCTATAATTACATTCTAATAGACACTATTGCTATTAGATGTTGAGACATATTCTAAAAGGCAACAGCTAACAGGACTGTAAAGTTTGAAAAACTCTGTGATGTTTCTCCAGGATCAAAGTGCTGTTCAATAAATGAGTGATGACTTGAAATCCTGTAATATGAAAGCTTAAATAATTCTTTATTTAAAGAATCATAAACATTTTAAAATATAGCTTTTCTTATGAAGAAAAACATTCAATTAAAAGTTTACTCTATAGGTTGTAATCCACGTCCATTATTGTAAACATTGTGTAAAACCATGTTGGTAGAGATCACAAATCCTAGACTGGGACTTGATTATACTATTTACCAATGTGCTATGCTGTTTGGGGGAGGGACTTTAGAGAACAGCATCAGGGGTTCTTCTCAAGGACATTATGTTTCCTTATTAAGTGTTCTTTTAAATCCTATAAATAGTAAGATTAATATTCTTTTTTGAAAGAATAGCACTGCTTTAAAATTATTATAACTTTTATGTTTTGGGACATATATCTCATAAATATCTATATCTACTTTTTGAAACACAATCTCTTTTCTTCCTTGACATGCCTTATGAATGTCTGCATTTATCACAGTTCTTCAGTAGAGCATAAGTAAGTAGATATAAAGTTAAGGCTTTTTACTGTAAATGTTCCATTAGTGGAACAAACCTTTAGCAACAAATTCTTAAGCCGTGCTCACTTGTATTAAAGTCTACTATATTGCCATAATGACTAGAGTGCTTTCTGTGAACTTTCTATTTACCAACTAATAACTATAAAATAGAGTCTCTTGACTACACCACCTCCATAGAGTGCTGTTGTTTTATTAACCCAATTATACTGTACCCTCTAAAACTTAAGGCTGGATTCCAATGATTCTACTAAATCATTATTTGTGCTTGGAATGATGATAAAGCAAACCGCAGAGATCTGTTCCTCTGCTTAAAACTAGAGAAAGAAGTGTGAAGCCGACCTGCCAAGGCCACGTTGTGGCTCTTGTTTGTAGCACTTAACTTTTTGTTTCATAGAACAAATATAGACTATTTTATTTGAGGTAAGAAGCTACATTTAATTATATATATTATAATACATATAATAATTTAATATATATATACACATATGTATATGTAAATTTTATTCTATCAGGTAGTCATTGGGCTCAAATTTTCAAATTCAGTTTCTAACGGAGTTACGAATCAACTGTGAGTAACAGGAATGTGGCTAGCACAGTATAATTTATGGACAGTGA
This sequence comes from Acomys minous, assembly GCF_964271855.1. NCBI lineage: Eukaryota > Metazoa > Chordata > Mammalia > Rodentia > Muridae > Acomys > Acomys minous. The sequence continues at coordinate 11,032,446 of NC_140501.1, read as the reverse complement.
CAAACCTGAGAATCTCTGTATGATGACTTGCCACACTGACACAATAAGGAACTGAAAACACATTAGACAGAAGTGTTGAGTTGTAAATTTCAACAACTTGCTGTTTTAAGATTGCTTGCAATTCTAATTTGATTTATACTTCCTACTAAGACAAGTTGATAAATATCAATAATTCCCCAAATAATTTACCACAGATAACATTTTATTTCAATTACTTTTTGGAGACAAAGGGGGCAATAATATGAAGAGAATGCTTATACAGAATCAAATAAATGTTTTAGCAACATATTTTGCCAGAATATGGTTATAATATTTTATTAATAATTCATATTAAATAGATTAAAATATTACATTTGAGGTAAGAAGCTACATTTAATTTTATATACATTAGTACAGTTCTACTATATATATTAATTTTACATCGCATTTTGCAAATAACCATTATGACTACCTCAGTAACATAATATAAATCTGATTTAAAAATATACACTTTGCTGTAAAAATTTAAGAGATCTGGCTTACTTTTGTACAATGGACTATTAAGTTGTAACATTTCAAAGTTATTTTAATTTGCTCATGCTAGTATGGTTATGAAATATTGCTAACTATGACTTATTCACACAGGCATAGATATGCCATTGCAAGCATTATCTAAGAGCATAGGCTCAAAGTAGTTTTCATTTCTTACTAATCAAGGACTGGTGTAAGTTCATTAAACATTCTAAATGTCAGGGTTTTATATAGACTATGGTTAACACTCTAGTTTTTTTTTTTTTTTCTCAGTGCCTGGCATAGTCTGCTCATTTGGTAACTTATTATTAATACAATAAAGTATAGAGGAAAAAATCATAAATTAGTGACATAATTTAAAATGGTCTTTGCTTTCTTACAGTTAAGCTATCATCCCAATCTTTATGAAATAATATAAAAAATAATTGTTAGCCTAAAGTAAAATGAAGATGATAAGTCTTTTGAAGAATAATATTGGAAAGTAAATACTCAAGTGAGATGTGGTTTTGATTTTCTTTGAATCAACAAGGAATTGTAAATTCATTTCTTTTACCAGTTATGAGGTGTTTATTCATTAAGTACACATCAAAGAATCACTGCATATTTACATTTCCTGTCCTCCATAAAAGATTACGAATAGATGGTAAAATAGTTACAAAATAAAATACAACTGGATTAGAAATAAAACAAGGACAACTAGATCTTTGCACAACTATACTATAGAACACCGGTGTTTCGAGCTCATGTTTTGGTTATGAAAGAAATTCAGCCCTTCTATAAGAAACAAAAGCACAGTGGCCGAATCGTGTGAACCCCAATCAATTATTCTTAGCAGGCCTCTTAATTTTTCTGTTCCCTGATTTCCCGTGGTCTGTGCCTAAGTCTTGAACACGTAACCACTTCCGGTGTGTTGGCGATAGATGGGCTTCAGAGGAAATGTCAGCAAACACAAGAAAGCAATTCAGCCATAACGATGTAGGCAGTCCACCTAAACTGTAGAGCCACGGGTCTGTAGATAAACCCAACTACTGAAGAAAAATGAATAACTTCCTGAAACATCTGTTCAGCTAGCTTCTGCCCCATGTAATCCACCTGGTTCGGCAGTGAGCTCAGATGTTCCAGTGTAATTGACAGAGAAGATCAACACCGACAGTAAAACAAGGGTAGCCGATTCTTTTTTAAAATATTTTATTAATTTATTCAATATTACATCTTAATTGTTATCCCATCCCTTGTATCCTCTTGTTCTTCCCTCCCTCCTGCTTTCACTCTATTCCCCTTCCTTAGGTCTGTGACTGAGGGGGATCTCTTCCCCTCTATATGCTCATAGGGTATCAAGTCTCTTCTTGCTAGTCTGCTATCCTTCCTCTGAGTGCCACCAGGCCTCCTCATCAAGGGGACGTGATCAAATATGGGGCACCAGAGTTCCTGTGAAAGTCAGTCCCCACTCTTCACTCAACTGCGGAGAATGTCCTGTCCATTGGCTAGATCTGGGTAGGGGTTCGATGTTTATGGAAAATGGAGGAAATAGAAGGATCCAGAGGGATCTGTAAACCTAGAAGAAGAACATTGTGACTGGTGGATCTGGACCCATGGGTTCTACTCAAACTGTGCCACCAACCAAGGACAATAGGGAGGCCGATTCTTTTTTTTTTTTAATTAATTTATTCATATTACATCTTGATTGTTAGCCCTTCCCCTGTTTCCTCCCATTCCTCCCTCCCTCCCACTTCCCCCCTTCTCCCCTCCCCTATGTCTGTGATTGAGGGAGACTTCTTCCCCCTATGTATGCTCTAAGATTATCGAGTCTCTTCTTGGTAACTTGCTATCCTTCTTCTGAGTGCCACCAGGCCTCCCCATCCAGGGGACATGGTCAGAAAAGGGGCACCAGAGTTCACGTGAGAATCAGATCTCCCTCTCCACTCAACAGTGGAGAATATCGTGTTCGTCGGCTAGGTCTTGGTAGGGGTTCGAAGTTTACTGCCTATTTCTCCTTGGCTGGTGCCTTAGTTTGAGGAGGACCCCAGGACCCAGATCTGCCTGTCATAAAGTTCTTCTTGTAGGTTTCCAGGACCCTGTGGGTCCTATTATTTCCCCATTCTTCCATGCTACTCTCGCCTAGAGACTCAATAGGATGTCCTCTCCTCTGACCCACTTTCTTGGTAAGTAAGGTTTTTCATGGGACATACCCCTGGGACTAGTGTTTTGATATAAATGAGTATATACCGTTTGTCTCTGGAAGCCGATTCTTAAAGCTTATGGATTGCAGAGTGTGACACTGAATGTAGCCTAGCCAGGCTGCCGAGCACCTGTGTCCGAGCAGTTCAATTTTTTTTACCTTTGTACATTTTATACCAATTTTCAATTTTGTTCACACTATCCTATTGAATAATTATGTACTATTAGATAAGAAGTTAGTTTATGAATATTGCACTCATTTGAATTAACATGATACCAATATAGATTTTCCATATTTAGCCAATAGTATAATAAAATTTTAGCTAATGTGAAAAAATTATTGCAGGTATGATTTATGCTTTCCTTAACCTCACAGTTCCTGAAAGAAAAACACCATTCTTCCACTAAATAATTTTAGTTTTTAAGAGTTTGTTTGTTGGTTTTATTGACTCTTCATAGTTGTCATAATGACTATTGATAAGCTACACTCCCATGAACTGTATAAATGATGTCATTTAACTGCCTTCTTGGTAACTGTCATCTTTTTTCTTTATTATGAACAGAATCTAATTTGGTAGGCTGGAGGACACACATCCTTTAGGTGTTAATTTCCATTTTATATAATATTAGTGAAGAAGAAATAGCTTTCATCAATCTTGCAGTCATTTATATGTCTACCCCATGAATATAGATTAGTAATAATGTTATGTATTTAAAAATTATTAAACAAATAAAATTAAAGTTTTCATAATAAAATTAGAAACATGTGGATGAAATGTTTGTTAATTAACTTGAAAGTACAATTCTACAGTGAATGTCTAAAAAACCTCTAGAGAACATTCCATAAACATAATTAAATTAAGAGTACTTATGGATTAAATGTGAGTCATGAATGTGTTTAAAATAAATGCGGATGCTGACAAGATGATTCTGCACATAAATTTACCTGTTTCAAAGCATGACGCGTGAGTTCAATCCCACGCAGTTCCCAGAATGGTAGAGAGAGAGAGTTGAAACGCCCTAGTACTCTTCTGGTTGCCACATGCATGCTGTGCAAGCACATGTTCTGTCAACACACTAATAGAGCATAAATAAAAAGTAAAAGAGATGCAGGATATAATTGAGAAATGCTTTTAGGAATTCTAAAATGTAAACTAAGCTTTGTTTGCCTTTTACCTAAACACAGATATAATTAAATTTTGGAAGTTTTATTGCCTCTTCAATTAAGATCCATCAAAAGAACCAAATTTATAGATAAATTTCACAAACGTATACATAAAAAACTTTAGGAGATATGTACATATATGACACTATAGATCTATGTTAATATCTGCTTTACTACCATAAGCTTGCAAATGACATGAAAGAGAACTGAGTTTTAGTAACTGGAAAATATGGTTGAAAAGCATCTTCCTTTCTTAAGTAGGGCTTGAAATCTGCTGCAGGGATTGTTAGAATGGGGAATGGAAGGTATAACAATTATTTTTGTTATCCTGACTTGCTGTGTTCATACAAAGCTGAAAATTTCTCTTTTCACGGGCCGTGAAGAACTGTGTTTCAGTGCTTATGGGGATCTTATTAAACTTGTAGATTGTTTTTGGTATGGTGAGAATATATACTATATTAATTCTTCCTCGCCATGAGATTAGGAGATCTCTCCATATTGTGATACATTCTTCAGGTTTTTTCTGTAAGACTTGAAATTTGTATCATACAGTACCATGCATTTGGTTAGAGTTACTCCAAGATATTTGATATTATTTAATGCTGTCATGATGTTGCTATCCTGATTTCTTTCTCAGTCACTGTGGTTTTCTAAGTTAATTTTTATCCAGCTACTTTGGTAAAAGAGTTTATCAGTTATAAGAGTCTATTCATGGAACTTTAAGGATGATATGTATACACTATTATATCATGTGTATATAAAGATACATTGACTACTTCCTTTGCAATTTATTTCCCTTTGATCTAACTCATCTGTCTTATTGCTAGAAAAACTTCAAGTATTATAAAGAGTGGTCAGTCTGTCTTGTTTTGGATTGTAGAAGGGTATTCTTTTGAGTTTCTCAATATTTAGGTTGATGTTGGCCATGGATTTCCAGTAAATTTGCCATTGCTATGTTCATGTGTATCCATTTTTTAAAACTAATTTTGCCATAAATTACCATCATGAATTTTTCTGCATATAATGCAATGATTATATGTTTTTTGACATTCAATCTGTTCACATGGTATAATACATTTATTATTTTAGTGTATTGAACCATCTGTTAATCTCTAGTATGAAGACTACTTTGTATGCGGTCTTGGATGGAGTTTGCAAGTGTTTTACTGAGAAGTTTGGAATCTACAATCATAAAAGAAATGTGTCTATAATTCTCCTCTTTTATTGGGTCTTTATGTGGTTTGTGTTATATAACTATTGTGACCTCTTAAGCTGGACATGTTCCTTCAATATCCGTGTTGTCAAATAATTTGATCAGTATTTCAGTTAACTCTTTGAAAGTCTGTGCTACATCCAGATGGCCCTATGATTTGTTTTGTTGTTGTTTGTTTTGTTTTTGTTTTTTGGTTGATAAACTTTTAATTATATATTATTTTCACTGTGGGTTATACACAATTAATTGCTTATATGATCTTTATTTTACTATAGGAATTGGTATGTACAAAGAAAATTATTTATTTCTTTTAGATTTTTCAGTTTGGTAGAGGTCAGGTTTTTAAAGTATGTACTCGGTTTTCACCGGACTTTCTAGGTGACTGTTGGTATGCCCTTTTGTTAACTCAGTTAATTTCTGTTTTGTTTCTCTGCATTTTACTAATCTGGAAAACACAGTGTTTTTTTTTTTTTATTTTGTCAAAGAACCACTGTTTTATTTCATTGATTCTTTGATCTGTCTCTATTTTATTAACTTCAGCACTAAGTTTGATTTTTTTTTCTACTCTTTTGGTTGTGATTTTTTTCTCTCTGTTATAGAATTTTCAAGTACAGTGTTAAGTTATTATTTAGACACTAACTGCTATAAACTTCCTGAAAAATAAGAGATATTATGGAGATATCTCCCAAAAATTAAAATCATAGTACACACATATATTAAAGATCAAATCATAGTATTAGTACCAAGCAGACATGTTGATGAATTGAATCAAATAGAAGACACAGACACATGTCCTCCCACCTCGGGAAACATGATTTTTTAAATAAAGAAAACAAAATATGTACTAGAAAAAAGACACTATCTTCAAGATGGTACTGGTAAAACTGACATCTTCATGTAGTTGAGTAAAGACAGATTCATGAATATCCTACTTCATAAACTCAGTATCTAATGAATCAGATGTCAATGGAAAACCACATACACTAAACATGATAGAAGAGAAATTCAGGAATGTCTTCTAACACACTGATAGAGAAATGTGCACAGAATTAAAAATTCTGAATGAAACACCATTAATACCAGAAATGAGTTCAAAACTTGGGAGGTAGAGGCAGGAGGATAGCTGTGAGTTCAAGGCCATCCTGGTCTACAATGCGAGGCCAAGGCATCCAAGGCTAACACAGAGAGACTCTACCTCAAAAACAAAAGAAAACAGTGACAAATAAGATCTTATGAAACTGAAAAGGTTTATGTACAGCAAAGGACACCATCATTCAAAGTGAAAAGCTACAGAATGAGAAAGTATTTAAACCATATAAATAATTGATAGAGAAATAATATACAAAGTATATGAAAATAACTAGAAACTGTAATTAAAGAAAGCAAACAATTGGTTTAAAATAAGGTAAAGATCTAGCTAGAGAGTTAAAAAATACAAACAAAAGAAAAGAAACACCTCTAATCACTAAGAAACTTAAAAAAAATAGTCAATATCATTGTTCATCAAGGAAATGCAAATCAAAACTATTTCATATTTCATCTTACACTATCAAAATGGCAGCTCATGTTAGCAACTCATTCGTTTCTATGGGAGTGAAAATCTATACAACCACTATGGAAATCAGTGTGATAGTTCCTCAGGAAGATGAGAATCAATTTACATCAAGATCAATGTTACCACTCTTGGGCATATACAAAAAACTCTACATCATACTAAAAAGCACTTGCTTTACCATGTCCATTGCTGCTCTGTTCATTAGAGCTAGAAATTTGAAGCAACCTAGTTGTTTCTCAACAGAAGACTGTATTGAAACTGTGCCCCATGTTATAGAGAGTTTTCGGTGACTATTCAGGCTGCAAACTGTCTCAGTCATGTTCTCAATTGGAAAGCTGCTATCCTGCACTCCTGGCATATCCAGTTAATCTTGTTTACTCCTTCTCAGCTCTCTGATGGAGTTGAAGACCAGGGAGGTTAGTTTTACAATGAAGCTTAGTTGTTTAGTGGTTAAGATGTTTATAGGCCTAGATAGATGTTTTAAGTTCATAATGATGAGATGTGATGAAGACTGATTTACATTCAGAATTTTAGAAACACCAAGATAGGAAAGATGTTTTCTTCAAGGCTGTCAAATACAAATAGCGAAACCAGTAAGAATGTAACATTTAGATAATATGTCATGGTTCTTCCTGCTATAGATAGTTTATATATATATATATATATATATATATATATATATATATATATATATATATATATATAAATATATATATGTGTGTGTGTGTGTGTGTGTGTGTGTGTATAATAATATAAATGTATATGTAAAAAATAAAAAAATGTTTAATTAATTAAAAAATAAAAAAGTGACTTATATCTGTACTGAAAAATAAAACTCTGTCACATTTATACAACTGAATGTTGCTGGCCCATTATAGAAGGTTTCACTAGTCTGCACCAGTCCTGATCTCTCTCTTCCTAGTGCCTGCACGTATGGATATAGAACTCTCAAATACTTCCCCTGTTCTACCTCTGCTGGCTTGCTGACATGCTGTCTAAATTTCAGAAACTGTAAGGAAGCTCTTGTTAAATACCTTCCAAGACTTGACATGGTCATGGTGTCTCTTCACAGTAATAAGTGAATGACAAACAATTGTGGAAATAATATAAAATGATTGTATAGACTAAGTCATTATAAAACTTGCTGTAGAGACTACTGAGCAAGATGGACTAGGGTTCCTAAAGCTGAATACTTTAGAATGTCTTGTGTTAGACATTATATTGGGAATAATTTTTCTTTCACTATTACTTCCTACTTAATAGACTGTGAGATATATATGTTTTATATATAACCAAATTGACATACCTAACATAAACTGATTAGTGAGTAATATAGTATAATATTATGTGAATATTTGTAAAAATGTTAATTTATAGCAAATAAAATCATTTGTATTTTTAATAACATTTTTACTGCTTACTTTCTTTGTTATAATTTCAGTTACTTTCCACTAAGCCTTCAAGAATTTGTAGTTTCAGACTGACATTGTGATCCAAACCAAAGTTCCTGAAGAATTGGGACATAGTGATTTGTCATCGATGTCCACTGGATGAAGTAAAAAACAAATGCTAATTTATACAGGTTAACCCCACAGGGTCTTCTGTGTTATAGACAGACATGTTTTCATACTTACATTTGATATGAGTAACAAAACTCTCCTGATAGTTAAAACTAATTAGGGAAGAAGTAAAATAAAACTGTGTTCCATTGTTTTTTCCTGACATGAAGCTTCAGTTAGCCAAGAGTATATCTGAATTTCAAGTTCAGCAATATACACTTCCCCTGTTTGAATAATTTTTTAATTTCAGGCCAATGAGGTTCAAAATCCTGGTGATAATATGCAAATTAAGTGTTACTAGAAAAATATTAAATATTAAATTGTATTGGTCTTGTTTCTAACCTTAAGCACCCACCCTGAATCTAAGGTGTATCCGTGGACTCTATATTCCAGAAGGTGTTAGCACACACTTGTAAACTGCAGCATTGCCTTTCTTCTTTATACACAGTGAACATATCCAGGAAACTGGAGAGCATCACGAAGCTTGTGCATTCCAAGGCCAATGCTATGTAACTATTGGAAGGCTTAATTTGCTGTAGATTTCTTGTTGTACAATACATTGATCAAAGGTCATGTTCTATTCAATACCATGATAATAAATAAGACAAACTGTAAATCTGTGGGTTCTGAAAAAGCATTTCAGAAAGAGAGTACATTTTCATATGTATAGATAGTGTGTGTATCCAAAATTTATGTTTCTCTGGTGATTACTGTTGTACACTTTCAGTTTCAATGTATCTTTAGTAAAACAACATACTACATGGTTCATTGTACAACACTCTGTATCTCTTTAGTCTTTTCACGGACGTATAGGCACACTGTCATTCATAGAGTAGTTTCATATAGGGCCACTATTCTTCAAGTCTCTTTCAAGATTATGAAAGAGAAGTTTTCAATTGCTTTATATTCTCACCAATATTTTATTTACCAGCTCATTTTCTCTGTTTGCCAACCTAATTAATTCTGTGGTATCCACTGTGGTACTCATTTGGATGCCCTGTGTTTTCTCAGCACTTAATATTTCTCAAATTCATATCAACCAGTCACTTTTTTTTTACTTTAGAATTGATTCCTTCAAATTCTCAGTAGAAATCTTTAGTTCTCTAAGGGAACAAGAACACTCCACAGGACTGTGAAAGTTACTGCCAAAAGATAGATAATAGGGGGGAGGGGAGGGAGAGAAATTTGTATATCAAATTTCCATTACTTTCTGAGGGATTTTGTACTTGTGATCTTGAGAGATGTTGATTTGATCTCTAACTGTTTTTGTTGCATTTTAACTAATTAATTACTTTCTATGGGGATAAATTCCTGCTACTATGTGTATAGAAATCTGAGATTACAACTTGTTGACAGGTAGGGCAGGTCTTGGAGGAGTTCACAGGAAGAATTAGGGATGAAGATGATCAAAACACATTATATAAAAAACTCAAAGGATTAATAAATCTACTTGTTTTATACAGTGTTTTCACAATAAGGAAAGCTGTCATTTTTCTTATCTCTATGACTCTGAAAGAAGCTGAGAAGATATTTTAAATTACAGATTATGTACCCCTCATTGGGAAAACTCTTTGCAGCAAAGTTCACAGCAGAAAACCACAGACTATCAAGATGGAAGGCTGTGGAGGACAGTCCCCATGGTAATACTACCATACACACGAATCACAGAACAGTGCTGAAGATATGAGAAAGATGGGAAGAGCTAGATGATCATGGATTTTACTACAAGATAGTTTCTCCTAGTAATGCCATGTGATACACATATAAAATCTCAACAATATGACTGCCCAAACATGAGTTGAATGAAGAAAGACAATATTAACAGCCTTGTCAAAATAGAAGAAAAAAGCTCATGAGGCCTCTTCTCTGCAAAAGGAACTATAACCAACTGGTAAAAGCTGGGAACAGGAGAAGCCGTTTTCACTAAATAAGAGCACAACAATTGGTTGTCCAATGCCCAACAGTCAGCCCTAAAAACTTATATGCAAGTACCACTCTATGAACTGAACAGTTTTTATTGGGAACACACACATATCGTACAATCAACATATGCATACACACATGAAGTAACAATTAGTGAATCAAAGATAGTACGAATAATGAGCAAGGGTGTATGGGAGGGTTTGAATGGGCGAATTGGAATGGAGAAATATTGTAGCTATATCATGATCTTCAGAAGAGTCAAAATGATGAGTCAACCTCCCAAAAGACTCAAATGATTGACAATAATTCAGGAAGTCAGAGATTTGAGTGGCACTATGTTATATATCTTACATATGGTATAAGAAGGACACCACTGAAATTCTAAGAAGCTTCCTTTTTGAAGGAAATTTGCAAGAACTTTGTTTCAAAATGAGGACAAACCAAAAGAAAGGGCTTAAATTTTGATTTTTTATGAGAATTTATTCCAACTCACAAATGCCCTCCGTATGTCTACTAATTGATTAGAAGTAACCTAATGCTTACAGGTAACAAACTTTTGAACATTTACTATAGTGTTTCTGGTTGTTTTGAAGAATTTTTTCTCTTCAATGCAGGTGAGTCTTAGACTTGAAATACATCTAACTAAAAGTGTTGTAAGTATGAAGATGAACTCACTATGTACCAAGGAGCCAATGCGCTGTAAGCTCACTAGACAGTCCCTTTGATGTGATCATGTTAAAAAGATTTACTAATAATGATATTGTAAAAATGTAAAGCAATCCTGTATGACTGAGTAAAATTCAGGAGAACTTGAGACATGAGAAGTAAGAGACCGTGGAGAGTTTGTCTATTAATGAGCAGCCCACCTGACCCAGTAAATTAATTTTGTTGAATAATGACAAGTGTAAAACCACAATAATAATATTATATAGATATGTGTGTAGTTGTGTGTCGATTATAAAGATAGTGCACAACTGTTGTGATGAACAATAGAATATGAAGTAAATGTAAAAAGCATCACAATTGAAATATAATCCCGTAGAGTTCTTGTTCATTCATACAGTATCAAATAGATTAATAACATTGGACAAAGGAGAACAAGATAAATAGAGTCAAAGGAAACCAAATCTTTCCAAATTTTTATTAAGCCATTCTTTACAAGTTTTCTTAATCACATTAGGAATCAGATTTGCGAATATAAATTTGTCTTAGAAAATCATAAATTATTTTACTAATTCAAATGTTATAAGTGAAATATAAACTAATTAAAAAGAGATCCTGATTTTTAAGTAATAGTCTAAAATAAGTGAGACTGTATATTAGAAAACAAAATACTCCAACATGTCATTGTATTTGGCCTCATCTTTATGGCGCTGGATTAGCCTTCCAATTTACTCTTGTACTTCCCAGGGCCTTACCTGTAAGAGCACTTCTGACACAGCCTCCTAAGGCAGTACTCCTTGTTCACACAAATCTCTCTAGTCTGTTCTTCAGACTGAACTTGCTCCCAGCTATGGAGTTGTTGGAGAGAGTTCATAAACTATTCTACCCTGAAGTGAATTTGAAAGAAATATTGCATTCAAGGTAAAGTGATATATTCTGTGGATTCTATAATGGCACAATAAGTGTACCTGTGGGTGCATTTAACATAAGCTGTCTGGGGAAATGGAAAACCTATGTAGCCATTGGCATCAGGAACAGCAACTCTAGAGATTAATTAGCAAACAAAACACACAGACTTCAGAGTTTATGCTCCACAACGTTCTAAAAAAGCATTATAGAATGAATGGCGCTTTAACTATAAAAGAATATAATAAAATAATCATAGGAAAATAAACAGTTTATACTATGAATAATTCTTAGGAATCTAAAGACTATCTTCCTACTTGGGAATATATTTATTAAGGACATATTAAGTGTTTTGTTTGCATCTGTATCCTTAGCTGGGACTATTTCTCAGGTTGGTATACAGCCTATACATTTAACATAACATTAAGTAATCAACATAGTACTTTATCCAATACTGAAAACCGTAGTTAAATATTTTAAATTTAAACAGTTGTTACTATATTGTGTCAAACAATTTAATGAAAATTCTATAAATTCCTCATTTTGAGTCATTATAAATGTAAGAAATGTCAATATGTGATCAACTTCTAATGTATATTCAGAAGAGTGTGCTATAGAAAAACCATTTTTTTCCTATTTCTTTTTGTTTGAACTCTGTTACATTTGAAAGGCAACAGTACAGAGATAAGCAATTATGGAAGAACATTGTCTGAACTTATATGTGTGCTCTATTTTATGTATTTTAGCTGTTATGTAATTTAACTTATTTTAAAATTTACCAATATAACCGATGTTAACTTACTTTAATAAGTATATTGAACACCTGTATAGTTTCTATATCTTAAAAATGAAGATGCCTTGGTTGCCAATAGAATCATGTATAGTTCAAATTCAAAAGCAACAATTAATGCAAGTTTTTGACATTGTAACAAGGGTTTGGATATTTCTTTAACACAGTGGATTTTACTCGTTTTTAATATGTGTACTAAAATATGGTTCGAGAATTTTTATGTATGATAATTAGTTAGGATAACAATTTAGTATATATATATATATATATATATATATATATATATATATATATATATAATGTTGTTTAGAAAATGTGAATATGAATACATGTTATGATTTAGTGGGAAGGCCCACAAAGTAAATTATTCCAAAAACATAGGTTATGTAAAAACGACTCAAATCCATGATTTATGAACTAGAGCTACTTTAAGTGAACATCAAGTTGGTATCAAAATTAATGAAATCATCTATAGAGGAAATGTTCTTATATGGTATTTACTATGCACACTTCTATTTCTGCAACATATTTTGGGAAAAAGGAGGGCTTCCTCATATTATGACATTGGGCCAAATGCCATCCATCGAACTATATAAGAAGGTGAGAGAAGCACTTTGTGGTGTAAAATTGCGGAGCAGAGGTGGTAAAAGTGTAGTAGGTATATGATTAAAATTTAGAAATACATAAAAATCTTATATACAGAACCAAACAAAGATATAAGGCAGTAAGCAATAAAAAAAATGAACCCAAAATATTATGGTATTTTTTCAGCTGTTAGGAGAGTAGCATATTCATTTGCGTCCTTGTGTAGTTGATCTAAACATAGAATAAGCTATGCCATGCATGTGCAGGAGGAGTACAGGTGACACCACAGAGAAACTGGCATCACACTGTCTTTGTATAATGACACAGTGATCAAAAATAGTGTGTCCTGTGAAGTGATAGCCTTGTATGTAAATTGAGTATTCAAGTTCTAACCACCTTATTTTTCATGACTCCTCTCTGTCCCCTCATGGAGATCATATGTGACTGTCTTATAGTCTTTCCTTTTGCTGTGGTAAAATGTCATGGCTAAGGAAACTTATGGAAGCAAATACTTAACTGGGGGCCTGTTTACAGTTCCAGAGGTTGTCTGATGGTTATTATGGGAGGAAGCATAACCCCAGGCAGGTAGGCTTATTGCTTGAGCAGTTGCTCAGACCTCACATCTGAACAGCAAGCAGCAGGCAGAGAGTGAGTAAGACTGGGTTCTTAGGATTTTTTACAACTCAGAGTCCATTGCACCTCTCAATGAGACAAGTCATCTCACAAGACCACGTTTTAAAGCCTTTCCTAAAAAGTATATTTGGAAACTAAACATTCAAATATACGCATATCTGGGGTTCATTCTCAGTCAAGTCACCAAAGTGAACTACTTCTTATTTTTTCACTAGCCCATGACTGTCAACACACATTAACTCTATATTCATTTAGTATTAAGTTACAGGATGTGTGTTCCTTGTTTGGCTCTGTATCACAAATTAAGTTTTAAAGACATCTTGCCATCTTCATACAAGTTTCTTCTTTACCTAATCAGCACATGGTAATCCAAATAAGTCCTTTACACATATAAAATTCTTTCCTTTTTTTAAAAATAATTATCCTGTGTCTTAACGTTCTATGTTCCACAGCCTTATTTAGATAAGATGTTTCACCAACACCTTGCTTATCACTGTCAACTTTCTTTTATGCTGTACAAAAATGTACCTGTGGTCTAGTTCTATGGCTCAGTAGCTTCCCACTAAGACAGTTTTACTTATTTGTGTGACTAAATACATCATAGAGCTATTCAAGGCAACACTTTGCTGCCAGGTATTTCTTTACATCCTCCATAAGCTCCATAGTGCCAAGAAAAGGAGTATCTCATCAGGGTAGATATTAAACATGATGTTGTCAAAAATTTTTATAAGAAACAAGTTTTATTTTAAGATATTATAACTCTGATTCCTTCCAAATGATGTAACAAATTTCAATAGTTGTCCTAGTTGTAATCAAAGTAATCACAGAGTGCTGAAACTTGGCTCAGCTGTTCTCTAGAGGATATCTGCTGCAAGCAGTGAATAAATAATAGTGAATGTCACAACACATTGCCGAGCATAGAAACTACAGAGAGGTCATTCAGATCACAAAACTCATTGATCTCCTTTGCCATTTAGCACAGTGGGGAATAATGCACCAGGACTTTAGTGTTTCCTGGGTTCTATGGTCTGTCTGAATTTCAAAGTCAACCTTTTAGACTTGATAACAATAAAAAGGTATTACATACTACTTAGTAATCAAAATGGCATTTTCATTATTATCTGGGAGCTTTAAATACCTCCTTTGGGATTCTCTAAAGGGATTCAATTTCACTTTGACAAAATGCATTTGAACGGAGCATAAATAAAGGCATGGCAACAAAATGTTTCCAGAGGAATCAAGGAATGTAGGGTCAAAAACAGTCTTTGCTATGTAAGATGTAAATAAATAAAATCCATATTTTCTTAAGCCTGGCCTGGTAGGCTCTTTTGACAGATTTTAAGTTGCAGGATTGAAGAAAGATAAACAGCATAACTAAAAGAATATTTCATGTTTATCTATAATTCTAATGTAATCAAAACTATTTTCCTTGTACAGCAGATTTTGTATAATAAAATCTGTAGCTTTTATAATGATGGGTTTTGTATAAAAAATGTTATCAAGTCTTAAGATCATATCAATTTACCTTAGAATATCTTTTAAATTTTAGATCTTGATCCAGGTATGTGCTCTTTTTAAATTATATTTGTAATGTTCATTCACAAAGTAAGTGATATGTTCTTGTTACATTAAGCTATGTATGTATTTTATATGATTACAAATATATTTAAAAGCACACAAAGCATAATAAACTATTTCACATTTACTTGACTATTACCAAATGCTGTCTGTCTACACCTTGCATGAATAAACTAATTTTTGAAATATGTTCAATGCATATATTTGATCTTTTGACTCATATTAATATTTTAATATATTAGAATTTATGGCTAGACACTAATAAATTATTTTTCTAAATGTTATATAATAATGACAGACCTACCAAAATATTTCCTGGTACAACAATATGAGAAATATTATTCAAATGATCAACTATTTTCTGATTGAACTATATTCTGATTGAATCTATTTTACAATATGAAACTCATACCTGGTATCATTAACCAGGCCAAGAACTCATGGCTATGATGTCAAATAATGGCCCTAGTATATTACTACTATTATTCTGCTAAGTAGATATACTATTAAAACACTATTTATTTATTTATTTATTTATTTTTATTTCTAGGTATATCTCTCTACTCTCATCAGAGAAAGTTCTTTTTTTCAGGAGATGATGATTAATACAAAGGCCCATAACTGTGAAGGTAAATCATAAGAGATTTTCCTGGTTTCAGATCTAATTATGACATCTATGTAAAAATGCCCCCCAAAGGAGCATCATCATAGAAAAGGCGACATAAAGAATTTAAGACCTGGAAGTGAAGGATGCCATCAATAAAACAGTGGGGTTTTTTGGATATATGGGGCTGTGCTTTTGTGCCTTTTAATTTTTTTTCAAAATTATGGATCTCTCTCATACATTTCAAAATATTTTATTCAACCTCCTGTTTTTTTGAATGACTAAATTTATTCATCCATCTCACTGTGGTGAATATCAAGTGGCTTATAGTTGTGAACATCCAGCCCAGAACTTGACATTATAAACTCACAATTAATTATAACTTATAACCTGTGTATAGACTCAAAAGAAGTTTTATGATAAATTGTGTAGTGTTTTCAATATCTGAAAGCGAAGTGTTTTGATTGCAAATATAAATAAACTCCTTATATTTAAGTTAGTGTTTTATAAATTTCTGAATATGATTTTTGCCTCTAACTTTACCTCAGCTTATCATGAGATAATCAAAGATACTGGAGCTTGTACAAAGTCGTCCCACAGAGGAGTATGCGATTTATGGAAAACTTATAATTCTTTACTTTTTCCCACAGAAGTTTATTTTCACTTCTAAATAGTACCTTGTTATATCTCTCTCATAATTTAAAATTTAGATAACTTTATTTAAGTCTTTTTTGAGATATGGATGGAGTCAGTGAGAGGAATGTATCAGATGAGTTTTCTTGAATATGGATACTAGTGCACATTAGGATACAAAATATATGATGTGGACAAAAGCAAGGGGTGATAGTTAAGGCTTCACGAAAGGACAATAGCTAAAGTAGGTATATCACAAGTTACCTCCGCATCAGTTTTGTAGTTATTCATTCTAGCTTCCCTCTCAGAGCACACTACATTCCCATATATAATGTTCTGAAGTCTTAATAGAGTAGATTTATCATCCCAAGTGATTCTTATCCTAAGTTAGATCATATTGCAGTTACCTCTGTTTACAAAGGGCACAAACTTTTGAAAATGGCTATAAGTCTTGTGAACTTCAAATTAAAATCTGTACAATTGCAGGAAAGCATCCACATTTCACATGAGAAAGGGGTATTTTGTAATACTTTTTGAAGGTTTCCTTTACATGGGCTAAGCACTGAGAGTGGTATGGAAGAACGGGGGCAGAGATGGAAGGGCCAAGAGGCTTCAGGAGACCCACAAAGAGACCCTAAAGGCCAGCAAACCTGTACCCATGGTGGCTAAGCAAACTGGAACCAACCAAGGACAAGGCAGGCAGTAAACCTAGACATCATGTTCAAAGATAGTCTATGGACAGTTTATTCTCCAATTAGTGTGGGGATCAGAGCCTGCCCCTGAACTCTGGTGCCTCAGATTTGATCAGTTCACTTTGGTGGGAAGGCTCAGCAGACACACAGAGGAAAGGTAAGCAGGCTATCATGATGAGACTGTGGTCATATGGTGGGGAAGGAGGTTCCCTGCTGTCAAATGTCTAGGGGAGGGGAATAGGGCAGAAAAGGAAGGGAGGGTGGGAATGAGAAGATACAAGTGAGGGGATAACAATTAGGATGTAATCTGAATAAATTATAATAAATTAAATTCAAAAGATTTAGAGAATTAATAACGCTACTTAAAAAGAAAAAAGAAAGACAAAAATTCTTTCTGTACTATGTGATTCCACATATGACAAGATTTCACAGGCATGCCTTAGAATTTTTGGTGTGTTCTATTTGGTAGATAATAGTCATGTGAGTCTCTTAAGTAAGATTTTTACACTGAAATGTCAATAGAAGATAAGACATATATGCAACAAAATCTAAATAGATAGAACAGGAAAGTTGGTAACTTTATATATTAAGAAAAAACAGCATAAATTAATATAAATACTTGACACAATAAAGAAATCATCTACAACAATTGAAAATAATCATGGATAATATATTGAGCAGAATTAGACATTTTTGAACTCTAGAAAATGAATCACATTGATTTTGAGATATTTATAAACTTAAAACTAAGAATATCTATTATGTTTCACAAATTTGTAGACTTTTGAGGGCATTGTATAAAGATAAGACCCATGAATTTTAACATAAATTTTTGACACTGATCACCCCATTCTCTGAACCTTTTAGAAATATTGAGAATGAACAGATATCTAATTAAAAACCTTTTTTTATGTTCATACTTATGGTTTATCATCAAAACTTTTAAATACACACTATTTATCTTTAGATATTAAGTACATATTTTAGTGTTACATGCAGAGAAAAATATATGTTAACAGACAGATACTTTGGAATCTAAATGTTTTTTTAAATATTAATTTCATACATTGATAAGAAGATTTTCAAAATGTAATATACACCATAAATGATTTTGATAACCCTAAAATTTCACTATAAATCCTTTACACCACAAGGTTAAAAATGATACCTAATAAAAAAAGATTGTATTAACCAAACCTCGAATTTTTAAGTATAGTAACAATTGTCAAAGACATCACATGTAATGTTTAAATGTTATAGTGAAACAAGTAAAATGAACCAAATCTGTGTCAATCACTAGGGCAATAAAAAAATCAACAGTCTAACAAGGAAATACAAAAAGTTCTGTAACCCACAGCAAAGATCAATTAATTTCTAAACAATGGCCAGCATAACCTGCTTATTACTTCTTAAACAATGCTCAGGAAACTTTAATCGTAAATGTCGTAGGGCTAAAGCCAATGTTTTTACAAGATAGTCATAGCAAAATAGCTTGAGGTAGACATGCTCTAAAGAAAAAACTTGACCCACTTCCAGTCCCAGACCAACAGGTGTGCTATCTAAGCCTAGGCTAACTGCCAAAGGGTCCTCTATTATAAAATATCTGAAAAGAATGACATTTCAAGTCCAACTTCTATTACTCTCAAAGCAGACTCTAAGGAAACATTTCTACAGGTAACAGTATCTAGCCAGGTACCGTTATGTCTAGGTCTCTACTTTCTTACATGCAGTTTCTGATTGGGTGCTCACAGTCATAACAAAAAAATCCTCTATCAATGTCTCAAGCCTTTTGCCAGATGCCCTCTTCCAACATTCTCTATGGTAGAAAGTTTTCCTTAGGGCAGAGAAATAAAGAGAAGAAACAGTTTAAGTAGAAAGAGAATATTTCTAAACAACATTATACCTGGACCATACATCATATTTGGGGACAGTGCTGATCAGCTAGAGATATTTGGAACTTTGTCAAACAAAGCCTCAACAGCTGCTCCGGAATTCTAGAGATCATGCTGGACAGTCGGAGGTCTATGGAACTTTGTCAAGCAAATCCTGTATGACTTATACTCATGTCTGCAACAATTTACAGCTTTTGTTAGAAGAAGATTCAGCTGCCTTTAAGAAATTAGGGAAATAACACCCTTCATAATAGTCACAAATAAAATAAATTATCATGGTGTAACTCTAAGAAAACAGTGAAAGAACTGCATGATATAAACTGCATGTCACTGAAGAAAGAAATTGAAGATAGAAAATTCCCCCATGCTTATTGATCATTAGGGTTAACATAGGAAAAATGACCTTACCAAAAGCAATCCACATATTCAATGCAATTCCTGTCATAATTCCTACACAATTTTTTATAAACCTTGAAAAAGCAATTTCTACATCATACAGAAAGAAAAAGAAAACTATAAAAATCTTTACAAAAAAAAGGCAACTTGGGTATCACCATCCCTGATTTCAAGCTTTAATACAGAACAATAGTAATAAAAACCTCATGATATTGGCATAAAAACAGGTTGATAAGGAAAACAAATAAAAAACCCAGGAATAAACCTGCATTCGTATGGACACATGATTTTGACAAAGAAGGCAAAACCATTCAATGGAAAAAACAACATAGTCAACGAATGTTTTTGGTCTACCAGTATTTCTGCATGCAAAAGAATGCAGATACACAAAACTCAAGTCAAAGTGAATCAAAGACCTCAACATAAAACCAGATACATGAAATCTAATAGAAGAAGAGGATTCAAAGTTTTGAGATAGGAGACAACTTCCTGAGCAGAACACCAACATTCCAGGCACAAATATCACCAATGAAATAACGGTAATCACTGACACTATTAATGATACTCTGATATGCTTTCAGATAAGAGCCTAGCATAGCTCTCTTCTGTGAGGCTTCATCCAGAAGCTGAAGGAAACAGAACTCAGAAGTCTTGTGGTCTTGTGGGAGAGTAAAGGGAAGGATTAATGGAGCCTAAAGGGTCAAGGACACCACAAAAAGATCTACAGAGTTAACTAAGCTGTGTCCATGTGAGCTCATTGAAATTTAACCACCAACCAAAGAATATGCATGGGTTATACCTAGGCTCCTAGACATTTATAGCCAATGTGCAGCTTGGCCATCATGTGGGTTTCCTAAAAATTAGAGTAGGGTCTGTCTCTGATTCTGTTGCTTGCCTTTAGATCCCTTTTCTGTCGCTGGGCTGCCTTGTCTGGCCTCAGTGGGATAGAATACACTTAGTCCTGCTAGGACTAAATGTGACAGTGTGAGTTGGTTCCCATAGGAGGCCTCTTTTTTTTTGAGGAGTAGGGAATAGGGTGAGTTGTGAGGGTAGGACTGGAAGGAGAGGAATCATGGTCTTTGATCAGGCTCTAAAGTGATTAAATAAGTACATTAATGATAAAAAAAGAGCATTGGCATGTTGTACATAGGCCACAGATGAACAGGATTGAATGTTGATTTTATATGTCAGAAAAGGAATTTTTGGAAGAGTTCACCTGCTGGTCAATTTTTCTGCAATCTCATCATGGTAAATAACACTCAGAGATATATGGTGAAGCATCTTATCAGGGAGCATTTTGACCTTCAGTTATGACTTAAAGAAAGAACACTTCTGTTTCTGGACTAAAGAAAAATCTGTTGGATTTGGTAAATGGAACATGCTGTGGTGGAAGGCCACAAACTTGTGAATGTGTGGATAGCGCAAAATGGATTTGTGGGGAAAAAAAGGGCACAAAGATAAGTATATGGGAAGCAGAGGCTTCAAAGAATGGATACAGGAGAGTTGACAGAGAATTAAATATAGACAAAACACTTGGTACGACATTCGCAAAATAATAATGAAAAAAAATTAATAAATGTCATAGAAATAGAAACTACTAGTCCTTTTACGTAGGGTTGTGTTTACAGTTTTATTAACTAATTGACTTGGTGAGGGTAGTTGTGTGTGCTGTTTTCAGTCTGCACTTCATCAGACAAACACAGTGGACGATGCATCAGGAGAGTCGATTCACTCCGTTTACCATGTGGATTTGGGTGATCAAACTCATGTCATCAGGCCTGATAGCAAGTGTTCTCGTGTTCTCAAGTGCAGAGACTTCTACTCTATTTGCTTATGAAATTAAAAAATTTTAAATAAAACATATGCAAATCCACATAACTGAGATAGCTCACAATGTAAACCATGTGCTCCCAAGCTTAACGACCTGAAAAACCAAGTAGGAGACAAAAATCTCCAGAAAGTTGTTCTCTGGATTCCATGTATACTCAGGATAGCAATTGCAGCACCACTCTTGGAAAAAATGTTTAAAAATGTATTATTAATGAAATACATGTATCTCTACTCTTTTATCTCTTTTCCACCTAACTCCCATTCTTAGTTATTTCCTTTTAAATCTTTATGCTATTTGTGTTGTACTACGCTCCCTCCCTTATCCTTTCTTTCCTACCAAATGGTTCCCTTTTAGTTTGCTATATTCTATGGCGAATTCAAATTAAGAAAAACAATCTTTAAAAAAATGTGCTCACTTTACATCCCAATTTTAATCTCGTCCTATTTTTTTCCTCCTGGTCCTACCCGATCTCCTTCACCTCTCTCTTCTACTACGCAAAAGCAGTGATCACTTCATCCCCTAGCATTTGACCGCAGCCTATCAAGTCTCACCTGGAATACCTACATCCTCTTCCTTTGTGTCCTCCCATGGCCACCCCACCAGGAGGAAGTGATCTATGAGTGAGCACCAGAGTTTATTTCAGAGGTAGTCCCTAGTCCCCATATTATGAGACCCACAAGGAGACTGTGCTGCCTGTCTACTGCATCGGAGCAGAAGATCTAAGTCCTTACCATGCATGGCCCTTGGCTGGTGCATCAGTCTTTGCAGGACAAACACCAACCCCGGGCTAGATCTCTTGGCTGCATTGGTCTCCTTGTGGGATTACTTTCCCCTCCGGGTCCTTCTATCCCTCAACTCTTCCATAAGACTCCCTATGCTCCACCACCTCAGCATACGCTTTGATCCCCCATGGGTGTAATCTTTCAGGGGACATAAGGGAAGGCTCCTTTCCTGTGTCTTCTCTTCAACCACTTCTGGTGACACCTTTAAGCAAGCCAAAATTAGATACTTTCTTTTACAAGTAAATTTGGTCTTGCTGCATTTGACAACTATAGAAGAATAAATAAGAAACATAGTTGTATAGTTTCATCATATTTTCATTTTATTTTTACCTATTTTTAGATTTTTTTTGAGTTAGGGTTTTCTATGGAGTTTTGACTGTCCTAAAACTAGAGCAGGAGTAGATATAGACTAGAGTGGCCTTGAATTCCAGAGAGTCTCCCTCTACAGCTCCTGGGGTGTTGGGAGTAAAAGCTATACTATCCCTAATGTAGCCACAGTATTCCAGATTCTAGCCCTCATATATAACACAATTTTCTACATTTTAAAGAAATCTTGCTTATGTTTAGCTGCTCTAATTTCTGATTGATGGGGCCAGATCCCAAACTGGTGGAAACTTTATAGTAAATTTATATCAACACATTGATTTCTAAGTTGTACAATTAAACATATGACCCTAAGATATAGGTCTTTAATACTCAATATGTTCTGTTTCACAATTGGCTATAACCTGTTATTTATTAATGGAAAAGAACAGTTTATGAAATACTGTACTTTTGAAGTTGACAAATACCAGGAGTCTAAGAAGCCACATACGTTGGATTTCAGAGAATTTATGAAACCATCAAATAAATGTGTCACTACCAAAATAACCAGCAAACGCTGCAAAGGATTACTGCAGCCATTGTTCCAAACAAATAAGGTTTCATAACTAGACATATACATTCAGAAGCTTTTGGGTTTTGTTCTTATTTTTTTGCTTTATTGTTATGTTTTATTTTGGATTTTTGTTGTTGTTTTGTTTTTCTTAGCATTCTATCAATCAGAGGCTCAGAGAAACCTTGTATAGATAAGTCAGAAGGTAACCTTGGGAGGCTAGAATATATTTTTGCTACATGTGTCTCTAAGATTTTATTAGAAAACATAATTTGTACATTTTAGCCTATAGAAAGTAGTCTGCAATTAGTATAATAACTGAGGAAGCTTTTAAAAATCACATTTGAAGATTTTTTAAATCCCAAGAGCAGAAGTCCCTGACATATTTTCTAAACACCATTTAAAATGTTGTAATGGTAAATTCAGATAGCTCCCATATTTTCTAATCTGTGACCAGAGAACTCACAAATTTACCAATCTTAGTCATTTATTTCAGAGGCTTTAAGGCTATACTGATGATGAAATCTGGAAGGTGACATTTTCCTGTCATACTTTACCATACAGGATAAATTACATATGAAGAAACCAGTTCTCCCTCCAAAAAATGCATTTATTACATATGCCTATCCTGTATTTTCCTCAGTTTCTGTCTTTCATCAGAGAAATATTAAGCTTTCATATTATACTGCTGTTTCTGAAAACTATACTTTTCTGGTAGAATTTCTTACATACATAATCCATTTTTGATGGAGAATGTCTCCCTAAAGAATAAATATCTAAAGCAGCGATAATGTTATTTTTACATCTTTCAATCCAATCCTGAAAAACAGGCAGTAGAAGAATTACTGAGAAGAATTAATATTTGTCAAATAATCTGCCTTTATACTTTACCCTTCCATAAGAATAATAAATGTTCATGCCATTTTCTTACGTACTTGATGTTCTACACAATCTCTTCTCCATGCCTCATGTGCTTATTGAAGCTTTCCAATGCATGTTCTTCCTTCTCTACTTTCATATCACCTGTTCTCCTATGCCTGCTCCACATTAAATAAAGCTTCTATTTTCTATCTCATTCTATTACTTTCTTAGTTTCTTCAACCTACTCTTGTAAAGTTAAATAAAAATAGAAGACGGTATCTACATTAGGAAAGAGCACATTGGGTGCGTCTTCCTGAAAATGTGTTATCTCATATATTTTCCATTTATATCCATTGACTTACAAATATATGGCTCATAAAATTTCACTTTGTAGGTATCACAAAGATTGCTTCTCCTTGTATTAAAAAAATTTAACAATATAAGTTTTTAAAATTATTATTATTATTATTCCGAAGATTTAACTTTTGTTCATTGACTGTGGGCAATGTGATTGTCTTACAAAATGTGATTATCTGATATATTGTAAGTTCATTTTAAAATCATCAGGAAGAGGTACCTTAGCCACTAATAACTGTTTCCACATGAACAAATAATACAATACATTTACACATGTACAGACATTCTCCTTAATTTGTACAATCTAATTAATCAACCAATATATTTTCAATTATTTAGTGAGTCTTTTTTTAATGATATGGACTTGGACTACTTTTGTTAATTGTGTGTTGAAAATTTTCAAATGTTTACTTTCCAAAGCCCTATGAGATTCATACTATCTTTGAGAAAATTATTTAAATGTATTTTTCATTCTGATTTGATGTGCTTAGTATTTGGCTGTCTATGACTCAGCTAAAGAATTTTTAAAATGTCATACCGTATCTGAACACATACATAACATTGTTTTGCATATTATATATAAGAGTTGCAATATATTCATATGTATGTAGACATTTAAGAAAAATTAACTTCATTTTCTTGTATATTCTTAGATGTGGCTTTATATTAAACATTTTATGTTTGGGAATGTCTTGTATTCATTCTACTTGTTTATTAAATTATAGTCAGAGAGAATATTTGGTATTT
This sequence comes from Acomys minous, assembly GCF_964271855.1. NCBI lineage: Eukaryota > Metazoa > Chordata > Mammalia > Rodentia > Muridae > Acomys > Acomys minous. The sequence goes on along the minus strand of NC_140501.1, from coordinate 11,007,519 downwards.
TATTTTTATTCATTTATTTCTATTTTGAAGTTATATGACCAATAAATGTTAGTCTTTAAATAGCATCTTGTTAGGGCACACTCCTTTATTTTACAAGGAGACTTGAAGCAGATTCAACTCATTTATTTCTTGAGAGTTATGAATTTCCGTTTTGAAACAAAATTACATAAAGAACTTGTTTGTTTTTCTATCAGCTTCTAGGGTATTAAGAGATTACATTGTGCTATAAGTTTACCGAAGTCAAGTCTGATATCAGCAACTCCTTATCTGCTCTCTTAGTGGTAACAAGTGTGAACTGTTAGAACAAATTACTGTGAATGCTTTATCATATGGACATTTTAAAATGCTAAGACCAAGGATATCAAGAAATCAACTATATCTAGTGAGGTCCTGGTTACTTTTGTAATTTGTGTCTTTTAAAATTACAAGCCAGTTTACCTTTTATAAAAAATAAAACTAATCTCATTTGTAAATGTTTTGTTCTATGATCCATGCAGGCTCAAAAAAGCCTACCTCCTACCTATTACAGTTGAGTAGTTTGGAGTTTTTGACATTTAACTGGATAAAATACTCAATTCGGACAAACTGTCACTACTTTCATCTCTAATGCTCCATCCTCCTTTTTATCAATACAATTATTTTAATATGATAAATTTTCTTTTTGTGCATTTAGTTATTTAATCAGCCTCTGAATCAATATCTATTACAATGATTTCAATAACTGTCATAACATCTATATTAATCTTGTTCCCTTCTTCGAGTATCATAGTTTATAGTTCTTACTCTTTTCATCATAGAGAAGCAATCTGATTACTTCATTTTGTGTATCTCTTCCTTTCAATGTATTAGTATTTTAAATACAGAGTCATATTTTAGATTGCACATTATTGGTTTTCTATATTATATTACTAAGTCAAACATAATTTTAAAGATCAACTCATTGTGGATCAACATAACTGTTGCCCAGGGCTAACATGCATCTCACATATGATACAAGTTTTGTCTTTCTTAGGTCACTAAATTTAGTGAGATGGGGATATCAGTGGTAGACTGTCTTGAGTAATGATGTGGGAAGACTCCCCCTAAAACTGGGTAGCATCACTTCCTAACTTCGGGTCCTGCACTGTGAAAGCGTATGGAAAGTAACCTGGGAGTTAAGCTACACTCATTCATTCTCTCTCTGATTTAGGCTATGGATATGACTAGCTCTGTAAAGTTTCTGCTGCGGTCTTGGTACCCCTGATACGATGGTCTATAAACTAGAATTATGAACTAAAATAAAAAACTTTGTCTGACAAGTTGCTTTTGCTAGTACATTTTCTCACAGCAATGAAGGAAAAATATGGACATTAATATAACTCATAAGCCTATACTTTGAACAGGCTACATTGGTAGCCAGTCTGTCTCTGGTGTGGTGACTATAAACTGGTCACTCCAGTCTGGCAGAATCTGGTTACAGGACGGTCCCCTGTCTTTTTAGTCCCTGGGGAATCTGTTTTTATCTCTGTTTATGTGTCTTCTGTTCGTTCCTAGAGTGTCTTTGTGTATCCTTTTTGGGACTCATGGGTCTGATGACTTACTCTAAACTCCACAAGGCACCAGTGCTCTTTAAAGCCTCCCTGGGATCCTGAGCCCCGACACCACTGATAAAGTTTCTATTCCATGACCTCCATGCCCAGTGGCTGGAGCAGCCAACATGGAGCTTGCCCCCTTCCCCCACTTGCAGGGCTGCTATCTACCATGCCCCCCCCCAGATGCCCAGGGGTTGGCTTCAGTTAGCTCGCAGGCTTACTACATGTGGCTCCAAGCTGAAGGCAGAATGGAAGATGCTGAAAGATAGATGAAGGTTGCTGAGCCTCAGGCTTGGTGTCACTCCACTGCTGTCAGTCCCTGTACCCACTACAACCAGGAAGCACTACAACAAAACAAGCGCCAACTCCTGTCTAGATTCAGCAGGTGAGAGATAGTACAGCTGGAAGAAGTAAGTAAAACTGTCTCTTTCAAATGTACAAATATATGTATTGCTACTACCTATTTATTTTTGACTAGTCTTAAATACATAAATTTACTATGCTCTGTATGCCTTAGTTATAGATTATTGGTTTGGAGTATGGTTAAAAATGTGTAGTGTCTGTAACAAAAAGTTCAATTAAAACAGGTAACTAAGGTTGGTGAAGATCCTTTCCCAGTCTGTAGGCTGTCACTTTGTTCTGTTGACAGTGTTTCATGCCTCACAGAAGCTTCTCAGCCTCATGAGGTACAATTTTTTAATTGTTGACCTTAAGGCCTTGGTTGTTGGTGTTCTGTTCAGGATGTTATCTCCTGTGCCAGTGTGTTCCAGACTCTTCCCCACTTTTTCATCTAACCGATTTAATGTCTCTGGCTTGTGTTGAGATCTTTAATTTTTGTGCATGGTGACAAATATGGGTCTAATTGCATTTTTCTACATGTAGACATTTAGTTAGACTAGCACCATTTGTTGGAGATGGAAATGGAAGGATCCAGAGGGTCCTAGAAACCTACAAGAAAATATTATGATGGGTAGATCTGGGCCCAGGGGTCCTGCTCAAACTATGTTACCAGCCAAGGACAATATGGGCAGTAAGCTTCGAACTCCTCCTCAGATCTAGCTGATGGACAGGACATTCTCCACCACTGAGTGGAGAGTGGGGACTGGCTTTCACACGAACTCTGGTGCCCCATTTTTGTCCACGTCCCCATGAGGGGGAGGCATAGTGGCACTCAGAGGAAGGATAGCAGTCTGCCAAGAAGAAATTTTATACTCTATGAGCATATACAGGGGGAGGAGGTCCCCCTCAGTCACATACATAAGGGAAGGCAGTAGGGGGAAAGCAGGAGGGAGGGAGGAATGGAGGATACAAGGAATGGGCTAACAATTGAGATGTAATATGAATAAATTAATAAAATATTTTTAAAAAGCTGAATGTAGTGGCACACGTTTGTAATCATAGCACTAGGGATAGAAAAAGAAAAAAAGCAAAAAGCAAGAAACTAAGGTTTGGAGACATTCTGGGCAACAGCACATGGCAGGAGGGGACCAAGGAAACGGGTCCCCATATATAAATTATAATGGGATAAGGTTTTTTTGACAACATAGAAATTTGTAATTTTTATTCTTCCTCATTCTTTGCAATAAATATTTCTATTATGTTTCTTTTTCAATGTATATATCTATATTAATTACTACACATGAATAAAATAAACTACATACAGCAGGAAAACACGCAAGACAATCAGGAATAATATAAATGTTACATTCATAGTGATTAGGCTATTTGTATTTGGAAAAATTAAGGTAACCTCTTTCATATCTTGTTGGGCCTAAACTTCTGAATGAAGTTCAATATCTATCATATCTTGTATCTATTAGCTTAAAATATCTATCTTGATTTTAAAACATCTTATCCCCTAACCTACTAAGCTTAATAGAAAGGCTAAACTATGTGGTCTTCAACCCAATCAGAGGTTTGAGAAGGAATAAAACTTAAATACTGGAGTGAACCAGAAGTACAGGTTAGCAGCTTCCAAAAGAAAAATTGACTGAAACAGTTTAATGCCTGAACAGATACCCAACACTCTCTATAATGTTGGAGCATTTTATTCAGCCTCTTGCCTCAACATCTATGACAGACATATTTGTGAGGCAGGAACTATAAAGGACTTGCTTTATATGTCCTTGGCAGAGTTTGGTCGTCGACTCTGCCTGCAACTAAATTTGCCCATTTTTATGCAGAATTCTGTCTGTGGCAGAAACAAGGAAATTTTGACCAGTGGCTGGTTTGCCACATTTGAAGCCAGTTCCATAAGGAGGTTCTTTGATGCTCATCATCTTCTTTGAGGCAGGGTGGGTGTTGACAGGAGTTAATTGGTCTTGCTGTCAAAGAATCTTTAGGATAATAAAAATATTTTTAAATGTCATATTCTGTAGGTCTATGAGGTTTTTGAAGACCTTATTTAACAAATTTACATTATATCTATAGAATCATATCTATCTATTAGACCTAGAATATACATTCTTGTTGTAAAATTAGACAAGCTTTTACATGACCATGATTTGCAACAATATACAAAATTCAATACAATTGAACTAAAAAATAACCTTATTTGTGAGTAACAATAAAGGCATTGAGATGAGGAGTCAATTCAATAATCTACCGTTAGTTCTATCCTCCTCCCTCTATATTTCTATATCCCAATTTCTTTATTTTCAGCTCCTATGTCCTTACCTACTAAAGAAAAATAAAGGAAAAGAGAGACATCCCTGAGTCAACCTAGTTTTCTCTCTGTATGAGACCAATAATACTTATAACCAACTCCCAATTAAAATAAGCATCTGTAGACCAAGAGAACAAACAGAAACCTATCAAACCTCACTTAGAGGAAATGGGGCATCGTACTCTTATGGTTTCTCCAGGATGAATTAGGGCAAATAATACCTTTGAAGGAGCCAAAAATGGGGAGGGGAATGGTTAATTAAGCCAAGGATAGCATTTGTGGTCCATTTTCCAAATGCTGTGAAATAATAGGCTTAATATGAGTCCTATGTGGGACAGTCTGAAATGCTGGACCAATTGGGATAAGACGCTTTCTAGAATGCTGTCCTCTTCTGATAGTTAACAGTAACTAAGGCACTTGGGGCTGGAACATGGAGGATGCAGGATGTGAGCATCCAGCTTGCTGAGATGAAGGAATCCTGTCAGGACTGATCCATCATTGGTGTCCAGTTATTTTGTTCTGAAAACATAATTTCTCAGACACATTATACAGTTCTAACATTGTGATTGTATGAGGTGTGCCAGATGTACAAAGCAATTAAGTCTGTTTCTGTGCTCATTGTATCAGCAGAAGTAAAACATCTGCAAATATTCCTTTATGCCATACTAAGAACGGCCCCTAACTGTAAGTCACAGAGAATATGTGATCAACATGAAGACTTGTCTATGCATTTGTCATATAAAATTTAATTGTAATATTTTTGTATCTCATATCATTTGTCCAAGTCACCATAAATATTGTCATAAATCCTAGATCTGCCCAAAATGGCCTTGATCATTGCCATTTCTTCTGCAATTTAAATAATTACTCAAGAAAACTCAGCCATCTTCCAACAGGATAATGAAGGGTGTACCTCTGGCAAACAGAAGAATGAAGGAATATTTCATGTCAAACCCTGAAAGAAAAAAAAAGAAAAAATAAAACTACCACTTTTTTGCATTTTATTATTGAAGGATTCTTGTCCTCTGTCATTTTTATACAATGTCCTTTATTGTAGAAAAAAGAAATTCTCTTTGTATTTGACAGCTTTCTCAAGGTCAGTGGAATGAATCCTTTTTACAGTAAAACTTCACATATTTTTTATTTCCAAGGAGAGAAAAATAAAATAAGACTTCAAAACCTAGTGCATGTCCCCAAAATGCAGTTGTCATAAATGACCTACTCTCCCTTCTCAAAGCTATCAAGGTTGCTGTACCAAACTTGAACATGACAATGACAGCAGTAAGAGAAATGTGCAACAGAAAATGGAGAATGACTTGGAATCAGTGATATGCTATAAGGAAATTAAACCTTCGATAATTGATCTTGTCAGCTCCACTAGGACTTAACCTTAAAACTAAGACAAGTACTCTACAAAGTACAGTTGATTGGAGATATGGAAGATTTTCAGAAATGGTGTTATGATTAAAATAGTTTATGCTTCTGAATGGGAAAAGATGGGAAGAAAGAAACACAAAATAACCTTCATGCTAGATAAATGCCAGACTTCTAAAGGTACATGAATGTGTATAAGTCAAGAGATGGAATTATAATTAGGGTAAAATTTCAGGTTACATTATGCTATGTATTTCATTTTATATACATAAAATTAGTTACATAGAAGTAAAACAAAACTGAAACGTACTTATTTAGTGTTTGGAACTTTATTAAAATGCAATTAATTAGTAGATTTTAAAAAATTCTCAGCTGACGTAAGTATAGTATAATATTGTTTAAAGAAATATTATGGCTGTTATGGATGTTAATGTTACAGAATATTTCTAATTTTGGTGTAGTTTTCCTCCCTGCCCTAAGCTCGTAGTGTAATGACTCATGAGACTACATTAAATATTATTTACAAATACCTAGGCCATATAACAAAGCTCTTTTATGACTAGCTCATACCTTAAAATAATCCATTTATACCAATTAAATTCTGCCATGTTACAGGGTAGCTGGGTTCAGGTACCATACATTTGTCCTCTTCACATTAGCCAACTGAATCTCTAGTGTCTGGCTCTATCTCAGAATCCCTTCTGCCTGATGGATGTCCCAGCTTCTATTTCTGGCCTTAGCTATAGGCCGTAAGTTTTTAATCAACAAGTGTTGTATCCATATAATACACAAGAGATTCTTCCTACATATTGTACTATATTATTACCACATTTTCCGCAAGCATTCATGTTGTCACTAAAGTTTATTTGTTTAAATATTTAAATTAAAAAATTGACCTCATCTGGTATTCTGATACATCCTATTATCTTTAATAGCTCAAGGAATTTTTCTTAAACTACTAATATAGAATGCATTTTATTTTTGTCTATATCAAGTGGGTAGAAGAGAAATACTTTTGTAAAGGACAAATGTGGTGAAGCAAGTGAAACACAAAAAGCAACCTCAATAAAAGATACAATTAATCAACTCTTTAAACATTTAATTACCTTTAATATATATAGTCATTAACAGCATATCCTAATAAGAGATACATCCCTAGAAATATCCAGTAGGTGACCCAAGCATGGCACATCTGGAAGTCTTACTAGTTTCAAAAGCACATGGCTAAGGACTTCCTCAGCACCTAATCTGTGTCTCCATCTATGGCAAATGTGTTCTCTTGCCCACCAATAGGTGGTTTAGGTGCAACATTCAATCCACAGATAAATGACAAATGTTAAGCTTTCAGTTCTATTTTTAAAATGTATAATTATTTCTCAGGTTTTGATAATTAAACCTTTATCAATGATTATTCTCTCAGATTTTACTGTAACAAAAAGAACCTTGAAGTTAGCTACCTTTTTTACTTCTTTGTAGATAGTGGATGATGACATAAAGATGCTGTCAGTTTATAAGAGAAAGCTGTCTATTAAGATGAGAAGTTTAATTTGTACTGATTGTCCTCGCCTGATAATGAGATGCTTTTAAATGCTACTTGAAATGTTTTCTTAGCAAACTTACACACACATTGAGAAAATGTGTGAAGTACTTCCTTCAGGAAAATCTCTTTGAGAAAAAGGGGTCATCAAAACACTTCTAATTAATTCCCGTAAGTTAAGAGCTAGTGAATGGCATTGCCGTCACTGGGAGTACTTATGTTTTTATGAGATGTCCTATCTCTTTCATGAGGAAATGGTCGACAGTGGTATAAATGTCAATGCTGGGAAAATGGAAATAGATTGAGACTTGAGAGGAGCCAACATATAAACAATTCAAATTACATCCAGTTTTTTACGCTCAATATTTACAAGTTAGATCAGTGGTTCTCAACTTGTGAGTCTAGACCCTTTCACAAACGCTAATGCTACAAATATTTACATCATGATTAATAACAGTACCAAGATTACTGTACAAAAGTATGAAATAGCTATGAAAACAATGTAATGGTTGGGGTCACCACAACAAAAGAAACTGTCAAAGCCAGCAGTATAGTAAAGGTTGAGAAACATTGATCTCTTATAGAAATGAGACATTTATAATATTTATCTTTCCTTGGAGCACCACCACTAACACCCCTGCAGAGAAGCAGAGGTAAACATCTAACTTAAAATATTATAAGTACTTAGTGCTGGAACGTGATGGATGCAGGATGTCAGCACCCAGCATGCTGAGTGGAATGAATCCTGTCAGGTCTGAACCAACATCAGTGTCCAATTCTTTTGTTCTGAAAACACGTTTTCTCAAAAGTATTATTCATTCCTAAAATTATAAATATATGAGGTGTGTGGGACGCACAGAACAAGCCTTGATTGTTCTGTGCTCTTTGTATGAGCAGAAGAAATACGTGTGCAAATATCCACTCATGTCATATGAGGATTGACATCTAATAATATATCACATGTATTCTGTAACCAACAAGAAACACTATCTATACATAGACATTCATGTCTCAGCCAGTCTCAGGGTTATCCCACCATCCCTCATTCATTCCCTCCACCCCTAACATGTGACCACAGCCTATGAAGTCTCATCTTTAGTACCTGTGTCCTCTTCCTCTGTGGTCTGGCAGGAGCACCCTGCCAAGCGGGAATTGATCAACATAGGGAGACCAGAGTCTGTGTCAGAAAACATCCCTATTCTCCATATTGAAGAACCAACTAGGAAACTGTACTGCCTGTCTTCTACATCTGAGCAGAGGATCTATGTCCACGTCATACATGGTCCTCAGTTGGCACATAACTTTCTCTATTGTAGTGAGGTTATCCTGTATTATTTGGTTAATATCCAATTATGAGTGAGTACACACCATTCTTGTCTTTCTGGGTCTGGGTTAACTCACTCTGGATAATTGTCTCTAGTTCCAATTAATTGCCTGCAAATTTCAAGATTTCCTTGTTTTTGATAGCTGAGTAGTATTCTATTGTGCAAATGTACCATAGATTCTTTGTCCATTCTGCAGCTGAGGAACGTCTAGGTTTTTTTTTTTTCTCCAGATTCTGGCTATTACGAATAAAGTGGCCATGAACATACTTAAGCAGATGTCCTTTTGGTATGATGGAGCATATTTAGGGTATATACCCAGGAGTGGTATGGAGGTGTCTTATGGTGTAATTATTCCCAAAGTACTGAGATAGTGACAGATTTATTTCCAAAGCGGTTGTACAAGTTTGTACTCATGAAAGCAATGGAGTAGTGTTCCCCTTTCTGCACATCCTTACCAGGATGTGCTGTGCTTGAATTTTTGGTCTTAGTCATTCAGTTATGTGGAAGATGGAATCTCAGAGTCATTTTGATTTGCATTTCCATGATTACTAGGGATCTTGAGCATTTCTTTAAGTGTTTCTCAGTCATTTGATATTCCTCTGTTGAGAATTCTGTTTAGATCTGTACCCCAAGGTTTTAATTGGATTATTTGTTTTGCAGGCATCTACTCTTTGGTGATTCTGTTTCCTTTTGTTCTAGAGCTTTCAGGTGTGCTGTTAAGGTGCTAGTATGAGATCTCTCCAATTTCCCTTTAAAGGCACTTAGTGCTAAGAAATTTTCTCTTAGCGCTGCTTTCATTGTGTCTGACAAGTATGGGAATGTTGTGCTTTCAGTTTCATTGAGTTCCAGGAAGTTTTTACTTTCTAGCTTTTTTTTCTCTCTAATTTTGTTCTTTACCCAGCTGTCATTGAGTAGGGAGGTGTTCAGTTTCCAAGAGTTTGTAAGCTTGTTTCTGTTATTATTGAGTTCTTGGTTTAATCCATTATATTTATCTTTTGTATCTGTTGAGGTTTGCTTTGTGACCAAGTATATGTTCAATTTTAGAGAAGGTATCCTGAGGTACAGAGAAGAAGGTGAATTCCTTCGCAGTTGTATGAAAAGTTTAGGATATATCAGTTAATTTGATTCAAAATATCTACTAGTTTCATCGTTTCTCCATTTATTTACCAACTCAATGATATGTTTATTGGTTGGGGTTTTGAAGTCTCCCACTATTAATGTGTGGTGTTCGATGTGTGATTTTAGCTTTAGCAATGTTTCTTTTATGAATGTGGGTGCTCCTATACTTTTGGCATAGATTTTTATTTTATTTTTTTATTTTTTCTCCTTTATTAATTTATTCTTGTTACATCTCAATGGTTATCCCATCCCTTGTATCCTCCCATTCTTCCCTCCCTCCCATTTTCCCCTTACTCCCCTCCCCTATGACTGTTCCTGAGGGGGACTTCCTCCCCCAGTATATGCTCATAGGGTATCAAGTCTCTTCTTGGTAACCTGCTGTCCTTCCTCTGAGTGCCACCAGGTCTCCCTCTCCAGGGGACATGGTCAAATGTGAGGCACCAGAGTATGTAAGAAAGTAATATCCCACTCTCCACTCTACTGTGGAGAGTGTTCTGTCCATTGTCTAGATCTGGGTAGGGGTTTAAGGTTTACCGCCTGTATTGTCCTTGGCTGGTGCCTTAGTTTGAGTGGGACCCCTGTGCCCAAATCTGCCTACCATAATGTTCTACTTGTAGACTTCTAAGACCCTCTGGATCCTTCTACTTCTAGATTTGAGAAATAGTCTTGGTGTACTTTTCCTTTGAAGAATATGAAGTATCCTTCACTATATCTTTATATTAGTTTGGTTGAAAGTTTATTTTATTAGATACTAGGATGGTTACTCCACCTTTTTTCCTTTGGCCCATTTGCTTGGAAAAACTTATTCTAAGTTAATGTTTATCTTTATTACTGAGATGTGTTACTTACATGCAGCAGATTGATGGGTCCTGTTTTCACATCTATTCTGTTAGGCTGTGTCTTTTCATTGGGGAGTTGAGGCCATTGATGTTGAGAGATATTAATGAGCAGTGGTTATTTGTTCCTATTATTTTGATGTTGTTAGTGTGTGTATGTGTGTGCGTGTGTGTGCGTGTGTGTGTGTGTGTGTGTGTGTGTGTGTGTGTGTGTGAGAGAGAGAGAGAGAGAGAGAGAGAGAGAGAGAGAGAGAGAGAGAGAGAGAGATAGATAGAGAGAGAGAGAGAGAGAGAGATAGAGAGAGAGAGAGAGAGAGAGAGAGAGAGAGAGAGAGAGAGAGAGAGAGAGTCCTTATTTTTGTTTTTGTGCCCTGTCTTGTCAGAATCTGGCTGTCGACTCTGCCGGCATCCAGGCTTTATCATTTTTAGACAGAGTTCTGTTTGTTTCAGGAATGAGGATTTTGTCCAGTGGCTGATTTGTCAGATTTGTACCCATTTTCATAAGGAGGTGCTTTGTTGCTCATCATCTTCTTTGAGGTAGGCTGGGTATTGCCAGGCATTAACCTGTCTTGTCAAAGAATTTTTAAAATTTTTAAAATAACAAAAACATCTTTTAATGCCATATTCTGTAGGTCTCAGAGGCTTTTGAAGAGATTATCTATTTTGCCTTATCTATTTATGCAATCTATTTATAGAATATCTATCTGTATATTCCTGTGATAAAAATAGATTACTAATTGATATGACCAGGACTTGATGAACTAACAATTAGTTTGTATTACTTAATTACACTAAACAGCCTGCAATAGCACTTTCAAGGTATTGGAAGTAAATTTTGGATTATAATTTAGTTGTATGACTAAAATACCTCAGATTACAGTGGAAATATATGTATTCATGTATATATAAATATATATAATGAAAATTAATCTTAAATTTTAAGTCTATACCACTGTATCTAAAAGCAAACTCATTTTCCATCAATGTACACAATTCTGTACCAATGAATTAAAAATAACCTTGTGAGCAACAATTAAGACCTGAAGTTGAGGGGTAGACTCAATAATCTACTTTTTGTCCTATCATCCCTATATATTTCTATATTCCTCTTCTTTCTTTTCAACCCCTATCTCCAAACCTAAGAAAGAAAGATAAAGGAAAATAGAGACAGCCCTGACACCAACCTTGTTTTCTCTCTGAATAAGAGCAATATTAACTGATAAACAACTCCCAATGAAAGTAAATATCTATAGCCCAAAAAACAACCAAAATCACTCCTTAAGAGAAATGAGGCCAAGACTGGGTAAGTAAGTCCTCAATAGTCCTGCCTCACCAATATGTCCATACAGTGGGCCAGAAGGCTGACGATGATGCTCCAATGTTATGGAGAGTTTGAGTGACTGTTCAGTTACCAAACAGTCTCGGGCATTTTTTTTTCACTTTCAAAGTTGTTAACCTGCACTTCCTGTTTATTCAGGTAATTAATTTTATTCCATCTCAAGACCCCAATGGGGTTGAAGATGAAATAGTTTAGTTTTACAATTAAGCTTAGTTGTATAAGAGATAAGATATTTTTACGTATAAATAGATGTTTTAATTTGATAGAGATGAGACATGGCAGATATTGATTTACATTCAGAACTTTAGACTCGCCAAGATAGGAGATTTGTTTTCAAGGTTGACAAATACAAATAGGCAAAACATTATGAATCTAAAACTAATATACTTCCTGATTGTTCTGTGGTTCCTCTACCTGTGTGTAGTCTATTTTACTTATGTGTAACAATATAAATGTAGATTATAAAAAATAAAATATATTACAAAATAATAAATAAATAAATATTTGTGAAAGGAAAGCATGTGCCTGAGATAACTTACCATTGTACAAAGGCTCTTTTATTGCTTGCTGGAACCCAAGTTGATCTTAAATATCACCTTGCTACTACTAAGAAATTTGCCAAGAACAAATCGAGGCCTATCACTACAAAGAGTGCTGAAAATGTATCCCATGATCTGAAGGCTGTCGAGTATACGAAGTGTTTTCCCTTCACACAGAAATACCTAAAGAACGTTGAATAAGAAAATTTGGCTGCCATGGATCCTTTGGAAACAGAGCAGAAAAACAAGTATATGTTGCTATGAATGTCTTTCCAGAGGCTTCTATGAACAGCTGTAGTTTTCATCATAATAAGAGATATTTAAATAAAATTAAATATCATAATTTGTTTTGCTACAGTAGTGACAGACCCCTACATGTACCCACGTACATTCATGTGAGGCTGGTCCATTAACAAGGCCCTCCTTACCCTTCCAATAATAGTTAATTTTGAATACTTGTGTATAGGCTGAAGAGTGGTGAGTGCTAGGTTCTGTTTCTTTGTTGAAACAACAAGAAAAACAAAGTATGCTTGTAACTTTGGCAATGCATGGGCCACAAGTAGCTATGAATAACTGAATTTTCAATGTCATAATCTTACAATACATATATATATATATGCTTTATATATATGTATATATATATATATGCTTTATCTTGTTTGGGATATTTTTTGAGAACACACACACACACACACACACAAACACACACACACACACACACACACACATATGTATATATATGTTTGGAAATCAAGTCAATACTTAATTTCAAATGATTTAAATAATGCAAAGTTAATTTATAAGAATATATGAAGAAGTCTTATGTTCCTTCAAAATGTATAAGTACAAATAATGAGAAATTATTTAAAATCCATAGTAGAAAAGCAGTTTTCCTTGGATAAAATGTGAAATATTTGTAAAGAAGTAAGTAGACAAAAAGTCTAGTTTACTGTTAAGGGTGATATTCTCTAAACAGAGAGATGTTACTTTTATACCTAGCATATGTTCTTTGGGATGACAGGAGTAATTTTTTGGATTGTACATAAATCATGCATATTTCCTTAAAGGTGAATGCATAGAATGTCTCAATGTTGTATACTTTATTCAGGATTACATGATTATTTTCTTATTTGTTAATATAGGCTATTTGTCATATATATCCCAGAAACATCTATTAAGTAAACAAAATTGTTCTATTGCAATCTCCCAAATTAAGAAAAAAATCACAAACATAAATATATCTTTGAATTTGAGACTAGCAGGAATTCCAACTGGAATACACTCTTTTAAATCTGCACATTAAATATTACAAAGACTACATAACTTTGATCTGTTATGAAAAAAACACAAAATTTCCAACATCTCCTGAAAGCGTACCATAAAGTGTATGATTGACAGTTTTGTTGTTCTTGTTGGTTTTGGATTTTTAAAATGTTTTTATTTTTGCTTTATTTTGTTTTGTTTTGTTTTGTCAACTGGCACAAGCTAAAGGGATGTTGGAGGAAGGAATATGAACTGAGAAAACATCTCCGTCAGATTGGTCTCTAGGCATGTTTTAAGGAGAGGCAATTTCTTGACTAATAATTAATTTGGAAAGGCCCAAATGTCCTTAAAAGGCCTATAGGCAGTGCCACCCTTATGCAGATGTTATGGAGCTATATGTGAGAGCAGGATGAGCAAGCCATAGAGAGCAAGCCAAGAAGCATTCCTTCATTGCATGTACTTCAGTTTTTTCTTCCAGGATCCAACCTTAAGTTAAGGACCTTGTTTTCCTCATTGATGGACAGTGATATGAAAATGTATGCCAGATAGTACTTTCTGGTGTTAAGTTTAGTCTTGTTTTTATCAAAGATATAGAAAACAAACGAATGCTGTGAGCATTATCTTATCATAATGGTATAAATCATTTACTTAATATCACTATAGCAAAAATTATTACTAAGTGAAAAGAAAAAATTAAATCATGAAATTCATTGTTTATTGTTTAGATTTCTATGGAATTTGTAATCTAGAAATGCATCATATATACTCATTATTGCTGCTTTTCAATATAATATTAAAAATAAATTTATTTTATAATATTATTTATTAAACCTTTAATCGTCCAGGTAAAAAAGATATCCTTCTGGTAAATGACTGGATAATTTCTCAAAGGTACTTCTTTTTTGTGTTCTCAAAGTTAGTTTATTACCACTCAAGTACGCCCTACAAGTTAGAAACATTTCTGCTGAGGCCTTCAAGCTCAATTTTTTAAATATAACTTCAAGTCTTGTCAGCTTTACATGTAGGGAGGTGTAGGGAGACGCCTGAAGCATTATTAATGCTTTTCAAAGGCCACTAGAAAAAGGGAGATTGAATTAGTCTATGAGAAGTTGCAAGTCTTTTCAAATATGCTTCAATTAAGAAGTACTGGCTTCCCCCAGGAATACCTCCTTCCTGGTAGGAATTTAATAATGTTTTGGTGACTTTATTCCTCAGGCTAACTGTGGACTTTTCAGACATGCCAGAAAGCAAATTTGAAAGAAAATGTGTCTGTGGGGGTGGATTCTGAAATTCCCTGCTAACACCAGTAGCCCTGTGCTCAAGCTGACTTTCTTAGTAACCTATCCTAAGCAAAATGCAATCTCAAGATTCTGCCTTAACCTTGAGATAGCAAAGTCATCACCCTGTTCTAGTCATCTGTGTCTCCAGCGACACTGTGCTCATCAAGCAGTGCCTTCAAATTTGCTGAAAATACACTGAGCTTATTCTAATTATTAAAATACAGCTATATGTAGATTTTCTAATTTAAGGTGGTCATTGTTCATAGAATCAGTAGCCTTCTACAACATTATGTGATGACTACTGAGATGTGCGAAAGTGATTCTAAAATGTACATTAAGTACAGGACTCTAGGATTAAACAAAAGCTACCCACTAATAATGTCAACTAAAGAAGGGCATTATAGTCTTCGCAGAGTCATGTCTTACGTCATCTGCTCACCGAGTTATGCAGGTCCACTGCTTATTATTGTCCACATCATCTCCATAGAATTACAACTTATTTTTTTTTATATATAATTTAGCTCAGTCATGGGGCTAGGCTTTATTTTGACCTGTGACTACAGTGTATCCCTTCTCAGGAAATCCTCTTGGCATCTTACCATATTCCTACTTCTATCTCTCACCTCGGAATCTTTGCAAATCTTCAGTCTTACAAGTCTTCTTGAACCTTTTGTAGTTATTCTGTAGCATTTATTCATGTGTGTGCATATGTCTCTGTCTGAGCATTTACATACATGTGTACATACATATATGTCTGTATTTGAGTATGTACATATACATACACAAATATGCATACATACATGTGTCGATAGATACATATGTAGATGTTAGAATCATGTTGTGTGTGCCATATGCTATCTGTCCATTAATATTTGAAGTTAGTTTGGAATAAAAAGGCTGTTTGTGTTTATCTGTGATGCCAACAAAAATTAGGACTTGACTTATAACTGATAATGAAATAATGTAGCTTATGAATGTATTTTCATTTGATATATTTTGGCCTTGTCAAAAGTCATAAACATGTTGTTCTATGTTTCTGCTTGTGTGTTCATGACACCATATAAATTTTTTATAATTAAGCAATTTAATGCTGATCTAATTATATTAAAACATTAAAAAATTCTATAGTACATATATGAAAGTTAACAAATATGATAAAATGCTTAGAAACTTTAAAATATTTAGTATAAAATATTCACAAATTGCACAAGTCTTATTTGTTAAGGTTATAAATGGATTATTTTTACATTGCTAATATATATTTAATTTTCCTTCAAAATATGTAGCTGAAAGCAATTCCTTTTTAAAAAGGCTTAAAAGATGAATGGTCATAATTTTCATATATTGGTATTTGACAGGTGCCCTTTATTTTTGATTTATCCTCTTTTTCTAGATGGGCCAACACTTATAGTAGTATCATTAAGAGTACTGTGATACTCATTTAATTTTGTGAGTTGAAATATCAGAATACCTCAGAGCGGCCAAGTGTCCTTTCTCTTTCTTATGATCTATGATGAGCTTGGGCTTCCTCCTAGCAGTAGTTTCTGGCACATATATCCAGAGTACAAGGGTGACCTCTGACAATAATACTTAAAGCTTTGTTTTAGAACTCCAATAACTTCTGTTGCTTTCAAGTCTACAGTTATGATAGTCACAGGAGTCGAACAGCAGAAGGCTATGAGTGAGGTTATACCTCTTGATTAGAAGAAGTCAAGGTCTTAGATCTTATGGAATGGTGTTATTTTTGTTCTTCTGTAAGAAGCTAAACCCTTTCAAGTTAATTGCTGTGGGGATGAAGATTCGCCTAGAAGAGCTAGGCAGTCTTGACTTCTGACTTGGCTTGTATTGTTACAGGAATATCCTGAGCATAGCACAGGACCTTTGACTAAAATTCATCTCACATACCTGCAGGACCCTTTCTCACCTTATGGGAAATAGCAAGATATTTGTAGATTAATGAACCTCCACCCAAAGTAAAAGCACTGTAACAGGAACTGGATAGATTATGTGTGGCAGGGACCATTTTCAGGCACTTCTTTCTTAATTTTTTACATTTATTTATTTGTTTATTTATTTATTTTGCCTAGTACCACTAATCGTAAAAATACTGAAGAGTTGACCACAGTTCCTAGTCTATAAGATGTACACTTTGAACTTTTTCAGACCTACTTTATTTGGAGTTCTTTAATGCTTATACCTCCCTCTAAGCCTCCTACCCTAGATAGGAGTAAAAAGAGGGTAATGGGGGTAGGAGAAGTAGACCTTTTTTAGACTCAGTTCTTTAGAGTGATCCCACTCTTCATCTTCAGGACTCTAGTAGACCTGTTAAACAGCAAACCAGCAATTCAGCAAGGGTAACCGCCCCTGCAGTAGCAGCTGAACCTGGGACCTCAAAGCATTGTGTGGAGTGGTTCTCTCTAGGAGAGTCTCAAAAATGAACCATGAACAACCAAACAATAGGAAATGATGCCAAAACAACAACAACAACAACAAAAGCAAAGCCTCTTGTTCTTGGCATATATGTATGTATGTATGCACTAGGATGTTTATCCGTTTGCAAAGACCATGTCCCCACTAGAGGAAGTACCTCTTTAGTGGACAAACACCAGGTGTTCTCGCAAAAGTCTGTTAACAGGAGACAAACACATCATACACCACTTGGGATCAAAACAAAAACATAGTTATATGCACTAAAATTAGTTCTGGGTTTGACAGTCTTGAGAAACTGGCAGTGACAATGTTTTCTTCAAGGATGAGTCATAGATTAACAATGAGTACCTGAAACCAGTAATTCCATTGTCAGCCTCCTGGTTCTAAATTCCTGAACAATTCTGGTAAAATCTTTAAAATTAGTCAAAAAACATCTTCCACTAATGCAAATAATGTTAGTACCATATGGATATGTATGTCTGTATCTATATGCCTAAGGGTATAAGTACAACTTTCTTAGTCCATATAATGTTTCATATATATATATATGATTGGTTCTTCCCTGTGCAAGACTATTTCTCATGCTCTCAGCTTTCTTCAATTAAATTTACTTTTGACCAAGGTTGCACTCCCATGAGGTTTTCCTCTTCCATGTTAACATGTCTATTTTGTAGTTGTACAGATTTCATTTAGGCATCTTTATTGTTGGAACTTCATGGGTGAAACATCTCTAACATTTCTAAGAGACCCAGGTTAACAGGTGAATTAAATTCCATTAATTTTACAATATTTACCATCTTCTACTTCTTCAGTGCCTGTTATCAATAAGAGATAACTTGTTTTTTAATTTCTTTTTTTAATTAATTTATTCTTGTTACATCTCAATGGTTATCCCATCCCTTGTATTCTCCCACTCTTCCCTCCCTCCCATTTTCCCCTTACTCCCCTCCCCTATGACTGTTCCTGAGGGAGATTTCCTCCCCCTGTATATGTTCATAGGGTATCAAGTCTCTTCTTGGTACTGTCCTTCCTCTGAGCGCCACCAGTTCTCCCCCTCCAGGGGACATGGTCAAATATCAGGCACCAGAGTACATGAGAACTTGTTTTGTGCTATTTGACATGTTTTTGTTCAGTCAGAGTACTTGCCTGTTTCACATTCACATTATATACATGCCTGTATATAAGAATGTATATTTAGATTGTTATTAGGAATTATATTTAGTGAAGTGGTAATTGTAGGCTTTTCTTCAAGATCCAAGACTTTCCTCATCCTAGGTAATTGGTTAAGTTTCCAGGAACAGGTATGGGTTATCTCTTATTGATAGGCCCATAAGTCCAGTTGAAGCTCGTATTATGGTACAAGACATTTGTGTTACTATTGCACACTCAGGGTTATCATGAGAATCTGAAAATTGTTGGAGGTTTAGGTGTCATAGCCAGATATGACTATTGGTCACGTCGCTTTTTTTATAAGTTGGTATAACATAGATTCAAGTCAGATCCCTCAGGTCTTATGTTCAAAATGAATCATTTCCTTAGCAATGAGAGCTCACATTCAACTTCTGGGATGTAAACAGAAACAAGAGCAATGACATGAAATATTTGGAGAGTCTTCAGGATGCCCCTAAAGAACAAATTGAAAGGAGGTTTCTCATGCCTGGTATTAGGTAATATGATAAGTAGTATATAATTCTGTAGATAATTGTCAAGAAATATAGGAATTTTTATTTTAATTGTATATGTATACATATACACAGTATTATATGTATTAAATAAAATTAAATATAAATACATATAAGATATTATATAAATAGAACTACCTGGGTTTACTTTTTTGTGTCATTAAGTGTTTTATATCAAACATTATATGATGAAGAATGTTTAATTTTATAGTTAATTTAGTATGTAAAATCCATACATTTACCACTACGTTTTTAATCTGTATAACCCATAACTACAAATATGATGGTATATTAGCATAAGACCTATGGCGAGGATAAATATTCTCACATAGCATAGATGTTTTCCAGTAAAACAAAGAGTAAGTAATAAATTATTGCTTAGTGTTCTCATGTTCCGTGCTCAGCAAGGCACTCATGATACCTACCTCAGCACTTCCACTCTAAACAAATGAGTGACAAATACACAAGGAGGAACTTTGTTGTCCCTGTGTTTAGCATATAACATGTCTGTTTACATCCATTTAGTATAAAATTACTTTTTTGTGAGTAATTGTGAAAGTATTTTCTGAGTGAAAACATACATATCCGAGCAGGATCAAAAGAAACACATAAACGAAGGAGAACTGAGTTTTTTGGTTCCGTTTGTTTTTAAAACAGTCCTCTGCAGCGCACTTTCACAGTCTATAATGTAACCTCTTCCTCTTTTTCTGCTCACCCATTCTTACTGGAAGTAGCCACTTTTATAGAAATTAATTGACTACTATTTTAAAATGATTCTTGAAGATTCATTCATTAATATTATATATGAATCATATACAACCATTCCACTACCCCTTAGCATTGTTCCTCTGTCTCCACACACTCTCTTGTGAGTGTTGGAAGATAAAGAATGTTGATTCTACACTTAATTTAGTATGTGAAACCCATGTATTTAACAAAAAAACCCCCTATAACTATATATAGAATGGTGGATTAAAATAAAACCTATTGTGAAGGGGAAATGCCTCAGCTAGCATAAAGCTTGCCATTCTTTCAGTTTATTACTTTTTAAAAAGTTATTATAATATTATGTGCTCGCATACACACATACACACACACAAGGTTTTCTTTAACTATTGTGTGTGCTCAGGTATACATATGCCTGTGAAGGTCAGACGGAAATATGTGGGTCCCCAGGATAAAACTCAGTTTGTCAGTCTTGGGAAAAATTATCTATATATTTCCCAAACCTAAATGAATGCCATTAATCTTTTTTTGTGAAATATTGATGGTAAATTGCTATATCCTCTCATTATATTTTAAAATATCTGGGATTCTGTCTACTTTTCTGAAGATCAAGTCTCATTTTTACACATGATCCTCTCATCATCTTTACAGTAAAAATATAATTAGACATTCTAAACAAATGGGATAAAATGAAGAGTATATTAAATTTCAAACTACTGTAATGTATATTATGACAGAAGTACAAATCTCAGGTCTTAAGTATGCTTCCTTTATTAGTCAAGGCTAGTATATGATACCAATTCAATTACTAGAATAAAAACTTAAATAGGAATAAAGACATATAAAGATATCCCCATACATGTTTTTATTAGTCCTTTATTAGAGTTTTCAGCTTTATCTTGATGTTCAATAATGAATGCCATTTTTAAAACAAATGCCATATGAAGCGTTCTAATTATTTTTGGCATTATTTTTATGTCACTCTAAGATGAACTTCAAAGTAGTGTCATGCAATCATTAATGCTCTTAATATAAATGGTACTCTCTTCTTGTAAAAGCACACCATCACATCTGATCAGGAATGCATACAGAAGAAAAAAATCTTAAGTTGGAGATACATACTGAAAAGATAAACATGAAAATTAATATATCAGTAATACATGTTCAGAATATAAAATCAAATATGCTTTTCATTTTTATATTAATAGTTTTGTGCTATAAGAAGTACATTAAACTAATGAGTTGTGCAAATTATTTTTCTTCTGCTCAATTTTTTTGTTTCTTTATGAGAAAACAATTACCAAAACTATCTAAGGATTTCTTTTAGCCAACAAAATAGTCAATTATATTACTTGATGATTCTACAAAATACTTTAAGATACTGTTACCTTTGCTTTTAAATTACTTGAAGACCTACCTAGCTAAACTTAAATAACTTACTCATTTTTTTCATTTTTGTTTCTGATGTGTGTGTATGTGTGTATGTGTGTATGTTCATGTTCATGTGCATAAATAACTACTGCAAGGAAAAGTGGACAAAAACAGGAGAGAAGCAAGTAGTGACAAGAAGAGTATTGATATTATAAAGATGATATTCCCATTTACAAATAATAAGATTTTAGGTAAGAGTTCAAAAAGATTTAAAGAGGCTAATGGAAAATTGGTTTAGGGAAGACAAACTGGGATGATGTTATCCAATTCTTTAAAAACTTTTAGGTTGTTTTGTAATTCTTGACTAGGCAACATTGACAGAATATCACTTTCTACCAAGAAGAACAAATTCTCATTAAATGTCTCATAATTTTTGGAAAAAAATTCCTAAGAATGAGAGTGTCTCTCTACTCAAATAAACTTGATATAGGCTTTAATATTAGCTCCTCTTCCTATACTCTCCTAAATTACCATGTCCCGTGGAGGGGGAGACCTGGTGGCACATTTGACCATGTCCCCTGGAGGGGGAGACCTGGTGGCACTCAGAGGAAGGACAGCAGGTTACCAAGAAGAGACTTGATACCCTATGAGCATATACAGGGGGAGGTAATCTCCCTCAGGAACAGTCATAGGGGAGGGGAATAAGGGGAAAATGGGAGGGAGGGAAGAATGGGAGGATACAAGGGATGGGATAACCATTGAGATGTAACAAGAATAAATTAATAAAGTAAAAAAAAAGAAAAAGAAAAAGAAAAAAATTATGTGAACATTTTCAAAAAGCAATTGTTACAATTTGGAATTAATGCGAATTATTCACTGAAGTATGTATAATATCTTTTGCATAGGTCA
The DNA here is from genome assembly GCF_964271855.1 of Acomys minous. Lineage (NCBI taxonomy): Eukaryota > Metazoa > Chordata > Mammalia > Rodentia > Muridae > Acomys > Acomys minous. The sequence goes on along the minus strand of NC_140501.1, from coordinate 10,985,553 downwards.
AGTACACCTAACTTTCAATAATTTTAACTGTCAAAGATTAGCAAAATGAGGAAAAATTGGGTAACTTGTTAAATTCTGAGGTATTAATCTGGCATTACATATAAATGACATTAGTACATAAACTTTAAAATGTGACAATGATTTTTTTATACATAAATAAATGGCAGAGGATGTGGTAACACACCTTTGTAGTTCTAACGTTTTGGAGGCTAGACTAAAAAATTGCTGCAAATTCAAGACCAGCATGTGCTATCCTGTAAGTTCAAGGTTCAATTTGGGATAAACAATGAGACCTTATTTCAAACCTAAGATAGACCAAGTACAAAGCATAGCCTGTTTGTGCAGGCTGGAAGACAACCTTGTGTGGTGTCCTTGACTTCAACACTGCTTAAGAAAGTCTATCTTGCTATTCCTCTCTGTCTACAGCAGGCTGATGCACTTCAAGTGAACAAAGATTCTGCTTTTTCTTTCTTGCATCTTGGCACAGGAGTTTTGAGATTATAGACCTCTGCTACTGTCATCTGGTTCATGTGGGTGCAGGGAACCACAACTCATCACTTTTGTGAGGCAAGCCAATTACCTGATGAGGCATGTTCCAAACCCAAAATGATAACCTTAGGAATTACACTGAGAAATCATCTGTGCAGTGTGTGAAGTAAACATAGAAATGAAATATTCAGAAGAAAATATAAATTCTATTTTATATGAAAAGAATTTTCTCCATTTGTTTCTTTTTAGTTTTTCAAGACAGGGTTTCCCTGCATAGACTTGGCTGTCCTGGAGTCACTTTGTTGACCAGGCTGGCCTCCAACTACAAACTCCCTGAGAGCTGGTACCTCAGGTGTGTTACCACGCCTGGTGAATTTTCAGCATTAGTAATAAAAAAGAGAAGGTAATGAATCCATAGCAATGTAAATCACAAGAAAAAGCAAAGTATACCAAAAGAAGATTATTTTAAAAGCTCCTGTGAGTAAAAGAACTGTTACTTTTATAGAAGCACATTTAGACTAACAGCCATCTGTTATGCTACACAATAGAACACACTGAAATATTACGGTGCATCTTCTGTGTCTTTGAAATTTGAAACTGTTGATACTTAATCACTAGTGGTTGATTGATTTGTTTGATTTATTTCATATTTTATTAGCAACAAAAGACCAATGACAAAACAGGCATTTTTGTCTTTTTTTTAACATAGCAATGACAGATTATAAGATATAGGAGCTGAAAGTTTTAATTTGTATTTCCTTGTTGAATTAGTCATTTTTGATTCTTCTTCTGACAAATCACTTTTACGTAAACTTGTACTTTGGTTGAGATATTTGTTTCTTTGCTGTTTAAATATTTCAATATTTATATTTCCTAAATACTTCTCTCTTAGAAGTATAATAGCATAAATTTTCTTCATTCTGTAGGACTTCCTTTAATTCTGTTCATTGTTCCTTTGCTATCTGAGTTATATTCTGTTGTTCAGTGGTATATGTCAGTATTCTTCCCAATTAGCACCTTTAGGAAAGAATGTCACCTTTAAATTTAAGGGAAAAATGCGTAATAGGAAATAGTTTTATATGAGAAATTGATCAATTAGATAATGTATCTATAGCAGGAACTAAAAAGCCCTGAAGGTAAGAGGTCTAAAATTTCATTATTAATATGTATGATATGTGAGGCTATAAATAAACTACTGATTTAAAGGATATTATTTAACACAGATAAAAGTTGCAATAGGCAAAAAACCTTTCAGTGCCTAAATCCATAACCACATGAATTAAGTTGAAGTCATATTAAAATGTAAAAGCATCAAATTTAGAATGTGTTAGTTTCTTGTAGGATGGGATATAAGCTGGGGATGATGTTTAATCTTATGTAGGCTTATGTTCCTATGCCATTGATAGAATTTGAGTTGATGTTACAGATTTGGTTTTGTTGTTGTCTTGTTTGTTTTGTTTTTTTCCCATTAGCGTTTACTTCATTTTATTTTTTTCTTTGTAAAACATAAATTCTTCTCTCACAGAATACATGCCAACGACTGTTACCCTTCTTTCTACTCCCAGATCTCCCTCCACCTCTCCTCTCTTGGAGATTCAACCCCCTTATGTTTCTCCTCAGAAAGGATCATTTCTCTGAGAGACAACGACCAAACATGACAAAACAAGATACAATCAATCATGGCAAAAATTCTCATAGTGAGGCTCAATATGGCAGCCAATGGGGGAGGGAAAGTCTTCAAAGCAAGCAAAATAGCCAGAGACACTCTTCATCCAATGGTTAGGAGTCCCACAAAAATACAAAGCTAACAGCCAAAACAAAATATTCACAGAGGACCTGGTGGACCCTTGATGGCACTGTGATTGCCACTTCACTGTCTGAACCATTGTGATCCCTGCTTAGCTGATTCAGTGGGTCATGTTCTACAGCACATTTTTTAAATTTACAAGATAGAGTGTCTCTGTGACTTGGTTATCCTGGACTCCCTTTCTAGACCAGGTTGGCCTCGAACTCACAGAGATCCACTTTCCTCTCTCCCTGGGTGCTGGGATCGCAGCTGTGCAATACCAGGACCTGCTGTTCTACTGCACTTTAAATATGGGAGGTAAGTACACAACAGTCAAACCCTTTTTATGAAAGTTAGAAAAGAACATAAGAATTCGATATATGGTCAATATTGAGAAAAGTGTATGATTAAACTTCCAAATAAATGAAACAGAGGTAATAAATTTCAGGAATATCTACTTTGGTCTACATCAAAAATTATATATTACATTTCATTTATCCCAAGTTTATTGATAAGAGAAAATAATACAGCACATTTGGTGGAACAACACAAGAAAAAAATTTTTTTGGAAAAATCCAGAAGAGGAAGGAGAAGATAGATCACAGGATACGTAGTTACCATTAAAAACTAGGAGTGATTTTGCTTAAATACAAGCAGTAGCAAAAAGGCAAATGTAAAACGGAATAGTTTCTTTGATGTAAAATCCTTTGTCTAAGCTTACATAGATACATAATTTAACTCTTGAACATTATAATCAATTTTGTTATTTTCAAACTTTTACAAAGTAAACGTGAGTTGGTACATGAAATGCTCATTGAAGAGATTCATAAGTTAACACTGAGTTTAATTGTAACATTGAGACCCGAGTTCTGTAATAGATTGCTTTTAATTTCAGAATCACATTGGGTTTATGACCATTAAAGGAGCTATCAAGATGAACAAGTTTTCTTTTAATTGGGAAAATATCAGCACTGTTAGGATTTATTAGCTGTATAATCAGTATAAGACAATGCTATAGGTATAAAGAAAAGTAAAATACAGTCTCAATTATTGAATTAAAAAAAGGTTTCATTCAACATAGAAACTTCAGTTAAGCAAAAGCTAAAAGTCAAGATGTCTTTATAACCTTTTTTATATACACAAATACAAGTAAATATAAGAATTCCAAAACTGTTTTTTATTTTTATTTATAATAGAAAATATTATTACTTAAAATTGATGTGAATAATTGTCTTTTAAGTCTAAAAGTATTATATAATATTTTTACTTAAATAACTTATTAAAAAGTTTATTAAAAATTAAAGTTATTATTTTTAAATCTTCTTACTAGGAATTATAAGATATATAGTAAACTTTTATTATTTTGTTTATTTAATTTGGACATATGAAATTATTTCCATATATTACACTACTCCTATAGAATTGACTAAAGTTTACTTTCTTAGTTCTTATATTTCAAAAATGTGTTGGTTTATTTTATAAAATCACTTTTCTGTCATTAACCAGCGACAAATGTTCACTTTCTCGCCTATTTTTCTACTGCCAGTAAATGTTTTAACACTGGCCCATCTATAATATGTCATGTTATTTTGAATGCCTATTCTAATCCCAGATTAAAGAGCAAATATGGGGCATGTCCCAAGAAAGCCTTCACTTACCAGGAAACTGGGACAGAGGGGAGGACATCCTATTGGCACTCTAGATGAGAGAAGCATGGGAGAATAGCTAAGTAGAAGGATCCAGAGGGTCCTAGAAACCTAAAAGTAGAACATTATGAAAGGCAGATTTGGGCTCAGGAGTCCCGCTCAAACTAAGGCACCAGCCAAGGACAATACAGGCGGTAAACCTTAAACCCCTACCCAGATCTAGACAATGGACAGAACACTCTCCACAGTAGAGTGGAGAGTGGGATATGACTTTCTCACATACTCTGGTGCCTCACCTTTGACCATGTCCCCTGAAGGGGGAGACCTGGTGGCACTCAGAGGAAGGACAACAGGTTACCAAGAAGAGACTTGATACCCTATGTGCATATACAGGAGGAGGTAATCCCCCTCAGGAACAGTCATAGGGGAGGGGAATAAGGGGAAAATGGGAGGGAGGGAAGAATGGGAGGATACAAGGGATGGGATAACCATTGAGATGTAACAAGAATAAATTAATAAAAAAATAAATAAAAATTTAAAAAAGAACAAATACATTGCAATTGTAAGATATAATTGTATTTTATGTAATTTCTTTGTCATTAATTTACTAGAGGTAATTTGCATTTTATGTATCTAAAACAAGAATAAATCATATTACAATTTCTAAAAAACAAAAGAGTAATTGTATTATGAGAATTAATGTAAGAAATATTTTACTTCTTTCACTTCTTGGTCCAATTATACATGTAATTATTTTGACAGTAAATATCCCAGTCCCACATGCATTGCATGTGATTCCAGATACAGTTTATTTTTAATACCTTTAAAATATTGTTTGATACATCAAACTACTTTCTGTGATATTGCCATTAGACAAATTTGGAGGGAAATAACATTTCTGAAGTAATAAAAAAGTTATAGAATGTCTCAATTCTCTTAAAGTTTAAAGTTAGTTAGGTCATTGAACTGTCTGTATGATGAACAGAAAAATTTTATAGGAGTTGTGAATAGAAATCACTCACTGAACATGAAAATGCTGTACTGTTTAACCCTTCACCTGCATCCATTTCCAATGAGTTAACTTCAGAGGTTTCATTTCAGGCTGCTGTTCTTCATCCTAAGAAGAAGAAAAAAAAAAAAAAAGGAGGAGGAGGGGAAAAGAGTGTTCTTTGGGAATTCGTATACCCTTAGCCTATCTCTTGAACATAGGCTTACAAAAAAAGTGAAGCATTTCATTTGAATAAGAACGATTTATCTTCTGAGTGTTGGAAGGACATGAATACATTATAGATATCTTTTGCATTTGGCTTGTACTTGTCTCCTAGCAAGTAGATGGTTTCAGAGAATTCTTAAAAGCAATTCTAAAATAGATCTTGCATTTATTCCACTAAATTGCATAGATTTTGTAAAAAAAATTGAATGCGTTATACATAGGATTACAGATTACATTCATGAATTAGAATCTACCTAAATAAGTTAGGTGCTGCGAGCTAAACAATTCACTCTGTATAAATATACAGATATATATTGTTGCTAAGAATTTAATGAAATTTAATATTAATTATATTTGTGAAGTAGACATAAAAAGACCTTAAAAATATTGATTTTGATTCTATTCTGTGCCTTGAAGCCAGGAATTTGAAAATGCAAGGCAGTTATTTGAATGCATCCCACCTTTTCTTCTCTGAGACTTCGTTCTATACTGTAGTTCAATGCAAAGAAAAGGCAACATATTTTAAAGATACACCCTTTCTTGTACACATTACATTAGATGGAAATTTAGCAAAAATAAGTAATCTATTACTTGCATTTTAAGTAAATATGTAAGAAATAAATGACTGATTACCAATTTACTTTCTTATATGTAATTTCCACACATTAAATTTGTAAAGTTAAACTTATAATGTTGTAATAATTCAGAAAGAATTAGAAATTGTAAATTGTTACTTTATAATTATATAAAATTTACATTTTACTATATATTCTCCAAGGAAAAAGATACATTAATATTCCAAAAATTACTAATGATTCAATGTTTTCTATATATATTATATTCTACATATAAGGTTACATTTGAAAATAATCCATACCAAGAATACTATTAAGTATCTTCTGACTCAAATATGACAATTTAGGAATCATTTAAACTAAGAACATATGCAAAAGAAATGAATGTTTGAAATTTGCACATAGCATGTGATTCAACTGTATGATTATTTTTGTTTATTGGTTAATTATTTACCTGTTTTATTGGTAATTTGGATGAATATTGAGGCAGCACCTGAGCATATATCTCCTGTTGTCTTGGAATCTTCTTTGTACCTCAGACAATCTTCAAATTCACATTCTTCCTGGGTTACCCTACTCATTGCTTGGTTTACAGGTGTATGTCACCACATCTGGCCTACATACCTTATTTTAGAAGAGGAAGTAGTCATTCAATAGTAGCCAGTTTCAATGACACAATAGTCCTATATATTTCATTGTAGAGGAGTTAACTAAGAATTGAGGGTTATTAAACCCTACTTTATTCCTGTTTGTAATCCATTTTCCCCTAGAAAATATTTTTAAAGTTGTGAATATCTAAAATGTATTCATGGATCTCATTTTTATTACTTAATATAAGTATTTATACAGTCCAATTGTAAGATAAAAGCTGATAATTGATGACCATTATATAGAATCATATATATGTGTATACAAGGCCTTCTATACACCAGAGCTATGTAAACATAATTAAAAATAAAAACAATTGTTTTTAATTTAGTTAATACATAAGAAATAATGTGACTAATAATGTCTTCCCTACGTTTGCATTTGTTTAGTTTACATGAAATAATATTACAGAAGTATATCATTTAATTTTTACTAATATATTCTGTTATAGTAATGAACAAGAAGTTAATGCTCTACCAGGTTATATGAAGGGGAAAATTATGAAGCATACTCTGACAGGGGAATCAAGTAGAAAAACAATACAGACACATGGAGGAGAAGTAAATAACACCAAAATTGTTTTAAAAACTGATGAAATCACATAATTTATATTTAATTAATATTGTTTTTAAAAATATGTATATATAGTGTATATGTGTTTGTCCTCACTATAAGGTTATATATATATATATATATATATATATATATATATATCAATGAAGGCAGACAGCTACATTCTATAAGGGTAATTTAAGTAAAATTATAGTACCAGGCATGAGAAACTTCCTTAAAATAGTTGGCCAGGCTAGGCTATGTGACTCCCAAAACAATATAGGTTATTAATGTTGTCCTTGGGTGTCTCTTATGGTTCAGGAAACTTAGTATTGCTATACACATCACAGATTTAGTACACAGGATGTCTGTGGTTCAACACTGAACTAACCCAAAAGCATCCTTCCTATGATGTAACTTCCATTATTTGATGCAAGCCACGAAGAGAGTGAAACAATCAATAGCCTTGTCCATCTGTGATTTATGTAACATGAATGTCCTTCATGGTTAGATATCCTTTAAGGTGTAATACCAACACTTACATCTAGCAGTAACTAGTGGCCATTTAAAAGACTACACAACAGGAAAGAAGTAGGTTTAGTACTAGAAACCAAGGAAACTAACTGGGACTGATGAGGTCATGTATATTAGAAGACAATACTTTACACAACTTCACTAGATCATCATAATTCTTAACTGCATTCTAAAATTTATACACACAGATAGTTGTTAGCACTCACCTTTTCTTAAAGAAGTTTCTCCCTTTTAAGCAGTTACATGTGTTTAAGTAAAATTTTAACTGATATTTTCTCAGCTTCTGCCAATGTTGCAGGACATCATTGTCACAATATACATATTTTTAAATTTTAGAAAATATATCCAACAATGTATCTTGGATTGATTTAGGAGCATAAATATGTAAGCTCTAGGGAAAATTATCTTCTAAAGCCATGTCTTTTACCCTGCAAGGTGAGTGTGACTGAAGTTTGTAATGTGCTCTGTACATCAACCTCAGTTCCTCTGATCTGCACACATTGCATTTAACCCAGAAATATTGACGTCAACTAATAACACTTTAAAATTACTCATTTTCCGAACTGTATTCTTCCTCAGAGATATTCATTTTCATTGTATGAGAAAACCCAATGAGATAATTATTTAAATTTTAACTTTAGTAGTCTTGAACTGGCATTATAATAAGCAATAAAGGAATAAAGGTTACAATTCTTGTTAGTAATAGTATATGCTCTTGTTAAGAAAAAGGCATAAAGGGCTATGGTAAACAAGGACAAAGAGATACATGACCTGTTACTTATATAACATGCTTAGTATAAATCCTTGTCTCCTTGATTTATTATTCATTTCTCCTTTCACACTACACTAAGAAAAGCACAAAATCTGGAAAAATATTCCCTAAAGAAATATGCTATTGATTTAGAATTCTTCCTTTGCAAGTGCTACATGGTTTTAAATTTTTTCTATTTTGTTTCATTAGAATTCATGAAACATGGAAACCAAGCCATTTGAATATATATAATATATATTATATATATAGTATATGTGTGTGTGAGTCGGTGTGGGTGAGTGCATGTGGGTATAGGTGTGTATGTGTGTGGGTGTGTATTTGATGCATTATTTCAAATGTATGTGAGATATTAATTGTACTACTGTACAATATAGTTGACTTTCCACAAATATTGCCATTAGAAACAAAAATTGTAATGTGGGGTGGGTATGAAATACTACTGGGTGATATCTGAGTTTGCAGGCTTCTTTTCGTAGTGAGTAAACTAGACTAAACTCTTCACCCACTAGTCTTGTATAATGTCCATGCCTTCCAGTGGATGATACAGTGAAGGCCTCCGGTTTACTTGACTCACCTCTTCCTCTATTTTCCACTCTGTACAGATGCATTTTCTAAATCACACCACCTCTCTGTAACAAGAACACACACTTAGGTTGCATTTTGAAAAAAGAAATAAACTTTAACGTTTTGATAAAAACTATATATCTAAGTACAATGGTTAAGGTCACATAAGATAAATAATATTAGATAACTTTTCAATCTGATAAAAAAATTGTAAAGATTTTCAAACTAAAGAGTCGATATTTCTTACTTTTCACATTTTGGAGGTAATTTTGACATAGTGAAAATAGCTCACCATTTAGCTTATGGACTATGATGGTTAGTAAGTTGTGGAGGATTAGTCAACATGGCAGCCAAAATTTTCAACTCATCAGGTCTGGGTTTTTTTCTTAACTTTCACTATCTATTAACACTCAAGAGATAAGAGAATGCTACCAATTTCTGTGTATCGACTAAAATTGTATAATATTATTTAAATAGTTCAATTAGAGAAATTGATATTTACTTTAAGCAAGAATATTTAAAGAGATTTGATACTGTACATGCATTTAAATAAGCCACTTCTAAAACCCAACCTATTTAAACTCGGGTCCCATTGTATAAATGTTTTTAGTAAGTTGTACATTCTGCTGTACTTTAAAATAAGAAGAAACCTGTACTTGACGCTGCAACAAGTTCTGTAGTAGAGAGTTTTTTAAAGGGGATCTCACTTCACAACTGAACAATTCCCAAGTCGTTTGATGAAGCCAAATGCACAGGAGTGCTAAAACATTTTTATCATAGCTGAATCTTCATGTACGATTTAGTTACCATGGATATGAACTGCAGGCTGCAAACAATTGGAGTAATCATGAAATCTGTAGGGACAAAGTAGCTCATTTTACTTTTTATTGTGTAGAATAAAATATATTTGTTATAAGATATCAGATTTAACTGAACTTAAATGTACCAAGTATATTTATCTTTTATTCAATTTAGTGTTTCACTTTGTATAAACACATTTACGCATAAGAAATCTTGGTGAAATAAACATTTATTCAACTTTAAGTACAAGAAAGAGATCACTAGGGACATAATTTATAAAATAAAAAAGTCATGCACTGTTTATCTATTTGTTTTCACAACATCAGAAATATCAAAGTTCACTTTGAGCAGATGCTGTATGTCACAATATTAAATAAAAGAAATCAGATCTCTCTAATGTTGTTAAAGTATTTTGACTTTCGGTAATGCTTAGGATGTGTACTTAGTTTAATATATGCTATAATTGTTTAAATAAAAGAGCAACAATACTTTTTTAAACTTTCAGAGTTTAACAGAGATGATGGAGTTATTTTTTTCTAGAAAGAAGTCATTGCTTTGGGTCATAAATGCATGTTGTATATAATTCCCATACACAGTAGCTATTTTTTTATGAATTAGTTATTATTGATTATCTCCTTCATAGGTTTATGTAGTAGACGTGAACATGTTTTAGTTTTGATCCAAAGTTTGGAATGTGAAACAGACTTATGTGAGGGTGTGCAGTGTCTGTCCACTTGAAACACATGACAAACACATGATGTTTGTACACTAGAAGAGAAACTGCTTCTTTCAGGGGCATGGTCTTTGTCAACTGATAAACACCATGGTATGGACTCTGAGTGAAAATACATGCATACATACACACATACATATACATACATACATACATACAAACATACATACATACATATATACATACACATCACATACACACACATCACACACACACACACACATGTATATGTAAAATAGCCCAAACAAGAGGCTTGGCTTTTTTGTTTTGGTATTGCTTTCCATCTTTTGCTGTTCATAACTAGAATTCAAGACTTTCCTAGAGAGAAATAGAAAGAAATGCTCCAGAGTAGTTTCCGGGTTCTGGCTGCTGTGCTGCAGTCATTTTTGGTGAATTGATGCTTTGTTGTTTAACTGGTCTGTGGAAACTCTTCCTATGAAAGTAGAATTGCTACAAGAAACTAAGTCTAAAAAGGTCTACTTCTCCTGTTCCCATTAACCTCTTTTTCTCTCTTATCTAAGGTAGGTGGTTTGGAAGGGAGGTATAAGTTTTAAAGAACCCAAAAATAAAGTAGGTTTATAAAAGTTCAAACCCTACAGCTTGATGTGGCGGACACAGTCCCTAGTACTGTAGTTCTGAACGGTGCTGTGCCTCTTGAAGATGATGGCTTTTGATTGATGAGGGCTGTGTGTAAGATAGCCCTTGTGAAACTCCTTGGCTCTCCCAAGTGGTCCCTACATCAGTCTCTTGACATAGTCTGCAACATGACTAAAGCTACCAAATGCAATTTGGCCCAGCCAATCTCTACTACAGCAAACCGGAAAAGCTAACCGACCAATGGTGCTGCAGGCTTTTAAATTCTTTACCTTCCAAACTGTTAGTTAAATAATTGTGATGGTTTATAAGGTGCTTGTTACTGTAATGAACTGATAGACTAAAACCTCTCAGAGCAGTATGCTATCGCATAATTTGAGTACAGTGAAATTGTTGATTTTTTGACTTTCTCAAGTACTCTGGTGCCTCATATTTGACCATGTCCCCTGGAGGGGGAGACCTGGTGGCACTCAAGGAAGGACAGCAGGTTACCAAGAAGAGACTTGATACCCTATGAACATATACAGGGGGAGGAAATCCCCCTCAGGAACAGTCATAGGGGAGGGGAATAAAGGGGAAATGGGAGGGAGGGAAGAATGGGAGGATACAAGGGATGGAATAACCATTGAGATGTAACATGAATAAATTAATTTTAAAAATGCACTCAAAAAATAAAATAAAATAAAAATAAAACAGAAGTTTATTATTGTGTTTTACTATCAGTCTATGTTTTTCCTAAGCTCACAAGTCAATTATCAAAATATCTATTTTGATCAAATTGTGTCTTGTAATGAAAATTGGATTTGTAAGATAAAGATAAAAACTTTTCATTATATTTGGTTTTATGGTTTAACAAATGATATAATTTTCCTACAACAAAATGATTAAGATCACTTTACAGCTGCAATGTGATATAAGTCAGTTTATCACTTCGTAAAAGACATGGTTTAGTCCTTCTGAACATGTCACAGGGAAGTAAACTTCATAGTTTTAAGAACTTTTTATGCCTATTATTACAGAAAGATAGAAACAAACACACATTTCTTAGGGTGAAGTTTTAGAAAAGCTGCCGCACATGATTTGGCACAAAGATGCACACATACAAATAAGTGAATGAAGAATAAGTAAAGAATAAATACTGATAAAATGTCACCCTATCTTAAAAATGAAGCTTGAATTTTGGAAATTGTTTAAGAGGTTTAAAATTGAACAACATCTTCTCAAAACAACTACTTTGTCCATAGAAAAATAAAGTACAAAGTGAATTAACTGTGAATCACAAAGTATACAAAAATAATTACAAACATCTCTCCTAAGATAAAATTAAGAAAATCATGTAAAAGGAATATCAAGGAAGTAGTCATAATGCATTTTAATGCTATTAAGTGTACTATTTTCCAGATTGAATATGAGGTATATTTATAATTGTAATGTGTATACTTTTATTTACAATTAAAACATTTCAACAGCTAGACTTAATTTCATATATTTTACATGTAAAACAGGCAGAATTGGGACTACATTCATACATATGATTTTTTTTGTCATGACCTGCTTGTAACATTTAATATATTCCGAGAAGCTCTGCCAATGATAAAAATGTTTGGAATAGTGAACCAAAGAATCAATCATGGTGTATTTAAAGTGCCATTCTGGAAAATCCACTCATAACCTTTTACAGTAATTCTGATACAATCTATAAACAATGTAGTATAATTTGTTTAAACAATAAGGACTTGGGCCCTTTCTATGGAATGACTATTACTTACTATATCTGATAGCAAAGCCCTTAAGAGTTACCAGGAAGCATTCTGGGTTTCATTCTGCTTCTGTCCAGACTGAATTACCGTTAATACTTTTTATTGCTTTCTTTCTGTAAACTCTGTTAATAAAGTTGGTGTTTGGTATATTTGAATTTTTTTTTATTGAGACCAAATATTGAAGACAGAAATCCCTTTAATGACTCGGTTAATTGACTTTCTTATGATGTTAGAACACAGTTGTCTTAACATACCTCCAAGCTACCTATTAGAAACTTCTAGAATTTAGAAGCATTAGACAACATGAAACTACGTATATTATTTTTGAAAATACTGTGTCATGAAAACTTTCAAAAGAAGGCTAATAACATGGCTCAACTGATAATGTGCTTGGGTTTAACATAATTAAATGAGTTGAGATCCCTAGCATCCAAGTAAAAATCCTTCTGAGGCACAAAGACACACCTGGGCTAGGTTTCCACACAGGAAAATCCCTGCTGCTCACTGGCCAGGTGCCCTGCTGAACTTTTAAGTTCCAGATTCAATGACAGACTTTCACACACGCACACCCTAAAAAGTAGAGAATGACTGAAGAATACATTGTATGAACACGTACAAATATTAGCATACATAGCTTTTCAAAGTATAAAATATTAACTGAATGCTTTCATACATCCAATCATTAAAGAGAGGAAGATTTTATGCCTGCCACCATTATTTTATTGTACAACATAACCTATTATATAACTAGATCATCAGGTCACAATTCTGGCATCAAGATGTGACTTAGACCTAATTTTAATTTTAATCAACCAGGGATAACAGAGAACATGTACTACTTTGCTATTTTACGGTGAATATAACCTAAAAAATTGCTGACATCACTGAAACTTGTGCAAGTGTATTCTTAGGTTTCTTCCGATTTGGGGGGATTTTATAATCTATGATTGGGCTTCAGTCCTGGAGTGGTTCTGCTTTGTCCATAGCAACTAACAGGGGAATATGAGGCGAAGGCAAAGTTTCTAGGAATGGACACTACACATTTCATTTTGAAGACTGCTATTCTTGCTTTTTATAGAAGGTATTGAATACTAGGATAACAAGAAAAAAAAGTACTCAGAGAAAGCTAATATAATTGTGTTGTTCTAGATGGCCTGATATTTTCTTTTCTATGAAGTTGAGTTCTGCATTTACTCATTAGAAACAGAATTGCCCTGTGCAACATGTGTGACCTTTGAAACATTATAAATTTTGTTTTTGAGAATCTCCACACCATTCACCATGGTGTCTTTATCAATTTACATTTCCATCAACAAACTGTGATTTTTACCTTTTCACCACATCGTAACAGACTTTTCCATTTAAAAGGTAAGTTTTCATTGATTGAGAATTTTATGCATGAATATGAGGTTTTGAATACACATCCCATGTCAATTTCTCTTACTCCCTCCCTATGTCCTTTCCCTTTATCTTTTTAAATCCATTGATTTATCTCCGTCCTTCAAGTGTGAGCATGTATGTACGGCAATTCACTGAAGCCTGGGTAGCTGCTGAGCCACAATACATGCATAAATTTGGCTCTTTGTTTCATATCCCAGTCCTCACTAGCAAGGCTAATTATGCCACTGAGCAGGCAAATGTTCTTGCTCATACTCTTGATTTCATGTCAAAGATTTCAGTGACAGTTTCTTGTAGAAATATTCCAAGAAATATATCAGAAAAAATTTAAAAGGCAGCAAACATACTATTAAACCACCAGGTAGTAAACCTTAATCCTCATAAGTCAACATCTAAAATTAATCATCAAAACAATTTAATATGAGTTATGAGAAGACAATATAAATGGGAATAAACACTTGTGCACACACAAGCATATAACACATACATGTATATAATTGTAACTAATAAAAATGATATAAACAAATTACAGATTAATACACTTTTGTATGTTACAAAGTTTGGACCAGAAGAAGGACAAACACAGAAATCACTTAGAACTGCTTTTTTCCTACAGGAGAAATAAAAAGTAAATAAAAACTGTAGAAAATATAACAGAAGACTGTGTTAAATTTTAAGATGGACCCCTCTCTGCTCTGTCATTGAGGTAGGAAAGATATAGCTATAGTATTTTTATATGATTCCCAAGAGAGAAAAATTCCTGTTGCAGGCTGGAGAATGGGCTCAGTAGATCAAATGTTTGCTATGGGAGCCTGAGGAGCTGAGTTCAAATTCACAGCCCCCATGGACACCTGATAAGGGCAATGGAGGATGCAGGTGCACAGTCACAGGAGGATATCTGGGCCTCACTAGTCAGCCCATCTAACAAAAATGCAGAACTCTGAGATAAATGAGAGATCATATTTATATAAATTAATGCAGAGGGAAATGGATGAGCAAACTTGAATTAAGGCTCCATGAACATGTTCAGGCAAGTACATGTATACATGAGCCGACATACAAAAACTATATACAAACACACACACACACATACACACAAAGAAAAATAAGACCAAATTTAAATTTAAAAAAGTTATCAGAGGATGGAAATGTTTCCCACGCTTATGTCAGTAGGATTAATGTAGTAAAAATGTCCATCTAGTAATCAAAAGCAATCTAGATTCAATGCATTTCCCATCGAAATGCCAACATACTTCTTATAGACCTTGAAAGAACAATTTTCAACTTCTATGGAAAAACAAAAACAAAATAGCTGAGACAATCCGATACAATAAAAGATCTTTTGGAGGTATACAGATCTCAAGCTGAACAAAAGAGCAACAGTAAATTAACAAATACATGCTACTGACTTATAAACAGACTGCTGAATCAATGGAATCTAGACAAAGACCCAGGAATAAACCCACACAACTGTGGACAGGTTATTTTTGACAAGAAAAAAAAACATAAAGGAAAAAAATAGCATCTTCAACAAATTCTGGTGGACTATCCAGATGTCTACATGTAGAAAAATGCAAATGGACCCTTATCATCTTGCATAAAACTCAAATCCAAGTGGATTAAACATCTCAAAATAAGACCAGTCACACTAAATCTGTTAGAAGTAAAAGTGTGGAAGAGCCTGGAAGTAATTGGCACAGGAGACAACGTCCTGAACAGAGCACCAACAGCCCAGGCTCTAAGAACAATAATAAAGAAATGGGACCTCAATAATAAAGAAATGATTCTGTAAGGCAAAGACCACTGTCAACAGAACAAAATGACAGCTTACAGACTGGGAAAAAGAAGGGGGAATATAGGACTATATAGGAAGGATAGAACAAAAAGTAGATTAGTAAATCTACTCCCCAACTTAATGCCTCAGTTGTCACTCACAAGGTTATTTTTAATTCACTGGGATAGAATTGTATATATAGATGCAAAATAAGATTAGGGCTAAATACAGTGGTATCGAATTCAAATTTAAGATGATTCTTTACACACACACACACGCACACACACTGTATATATATGTATGTATGTATATACTCTAATATGAGGTATTATACACATATAAGTCAATTATAAATACAAGGTTTATTTCCAATACTTTGAAAGTGTTATTGCAGGTTGTTTAGGATAAATAAGTTATACAGGTTAATTTTCACTTGATCAAATCATAGTCATGTCAATTACTATTCTACTTTTACCACAAGAATATACACATCTTAGGTGCAACAGATAGATATGATTCTATAGAAAGATAAGGTAGGGTGGTTAAATAAGTTCTTCAAAAACCTCAGAGACTTGCAAAATATGACGTTTTAAAGTGTTTTTAATTATTTTAAAGATTCACTAAAAATGATACAGGTTAACTCCTGGCAACACCCAGCCTAACTCAAAGAGGGTGATGAGCATCAAAGAACCTCCTCATGGAGATGGCTTCAAATGTGGCAAACAAACTACTGGGCAAAATGTCCTTGTTTCTGCCACAGACAGAATTCTGCCTAAAAAAGGGCAAGCTTGGATGCAGGCAAACTCGATGACCAAACTCTGCCAAGACAGGGTAAGCAAGTCCTGTATAGTTTCTGCCTCACAGCTATGTCTGTCAGATGTATCAGACAAGAAGGATGAAGAAGATGCTCCAATATTATAGCGAGTTTTGGATGACTATTCACATAGCAAACTGTATCTGTCATCTTCTCATTTGGAAAGCTACTAACCTGCACTCCAGGCATACTCAGGTAATCAAGTTTATTCCTTCTCAAGCCTCTGCTGGAATTGAAGGCCCGGTAGCTTAGTTTTATAATGAAACTTAGTTGTTTAGAGATTAAGATGTTTTACCTAGATACATGTTTTAAGTTGATTATGACAAGATGTGATTGAGATTTATTTACATTCAGAATTTTAGATGCACTGAGATAGGAAAGATATTTTCTTTAAAGCTGTCAAATAAAAATAGCCAAAACACTAAGAATGAAAAATTTATATAATTCCTGATTGTGTCATGGTTCTTCTTTCTGTAGGTAGTCTATTGTATACATGTGCACTAATATAAATATTATGTAAAATTACTTAAAATAAAAAATGGCAGAGCATAGGCAAATCAGAGGCAAACAATTCCAGCACTTAGAATTCAGAGGCAGGAGAACCTGCTGTACGTTCAGTCCATCTTGCTCTACAAATTGTCAACTTGACACAAGCCAAAGTCATTTGAGAAGAGAATCTCAATTGAGAAACTGCCTCTACCTGTGGGCATATCTGTGGAGGACTGTTTTCTTGTTAATTGATGTAGCAGGGCTCAGCCCACTGTACATAGAACAAGCCCTAGGCAGATGGTCTTGACTTATATAAGAAAGGAGTAAGGGGAAAATGGGAGGGAGGGAGGAATGGGAGGATACAAGGGAGCGGGATAACCATTGAGATGTAATATGAATAAATTAATAAAATTTAAAAAAAAAAGAAAGCTAGTTGAGCATGAGGCAGTATGTGAGTCAGCTAACAAACAACATCCTCCATGAGTCCTGCTGTATTTCTAGGATGTGAAGTGAGTTCCTTGATTGGCAGTAATGCTGTGTGATACAGCAAGAAGTCCTGCTTTCAGCTTCCCGCCTTGACTATTATCAGTGCTGTACTGCACCTTGGAGTTGTCATAGATTCTATGTTTCCTCAAAATGCTGGACATGTCCTGTCTTCTTTATAACTTCTCAATCTACAGCCAGCTTCATATTCGTGCAGAACCCAGCATTCAGGCAGTTACAGTAAACTCTCCAAAATTGTTGAATTTTCACAGTTGAGTGGAGAGTGGGGTGTGACTTTCCTATGAACTCTCGTGCCCCATGTGTGACCATGTCCCCCGGATAAGGGGGCCTGGTGACACTCAGAGGAAGGATAGCAGGCTACCAAGAAGAGACTTGATACCCTATGAGCATATACAGGAGGAGGAAGTCCCCCTCAGTCACAGTCATAGGGGAAGGGAGTAAGGGGAAAAAGGGAGGGAGGGAGGAATGGGAAGATACAAAAGATGGGATAACAATTGAGATGTAATATGAATCAATTAATAAAATATATTTTTAAAAAGTTCTTCTGGAGATGGGCACAGTGGTACACACCTATGATTCTAGTACTTGGGAGATGGAGGGAGGAAGGGTACAATTTCAAGGTCAGCCTCAGCTACACTGCAAGTTAGAGTCCAGCCTGATATACAAGAGACCCTATGTGAAAAAAAAATCTCTGGGATGGATTTGACATATTTGACCAAATAAGAGAAGCATAAATATTAAAAAAAAAGATCTCCATCAACCCCAAAACTAACAAAATATATAAAGAACTCAAGAAATTAAATACCATCATACCAAATAATCCAACTGAAAAGTTGGGTCCAGAACTAACCAGATAATTCTCAACAGAGGAATATCTAATAGCCAAAAAACACTTAAATAAATGCTCCACATCTCTAGTCGTCAGGGAAATGCAAATCAAAACAACTTTGAGATTCCATCTTATACACTTATGAATGAATAAGATAAAAAACTCAAGATACAGCACATGTTGGTGAGGTTGTGGAGAAAGGGGAACACTCCTCCATTGATTGTGAGAATGAAAACTTATATAACTACTTTGGAAAGCAATCTAGTGCTTTCTCTGATAACTGGGAGCAATTTTACATTAAAACGCAGCTGTAACACTCCTGGACATTTGGTCAACTACGTATATAGAAGCTTTATTCATAATTGCCAGAATCTGGAATCAACCTAGATCTCCCTCAAATGAAGAATGGATAAAAAAAAAACTGTGGTACATTTACACAATGGAATACTACTCAGCTATTAATACCAATGAAAACTTGAACTTTGAAGGCTGTAGGAACCAGGCCTGACTGGGATGCCTGCCTGTCTTGCTGTTTCATGTCCTGTTTCTAGCAGCTGACATGTCTGTGTTTACCTTGGTTAGCTAGTCATGTTTACTGCCCTGAGAACACGCCCCTCCCTTCCTCCCTTCCTGTGGCTGCTGCTCTCTTAGCACGAAGGACCTGCTGTGTTATTATGTGTGTGTGTGTGTGTGTGTGCATGAGTTAAATCCACAGTCCCTTCCTCTCGACTAGGTACTGCGGTGGCGCGGTGGCGGTGGATGGAACTAGAAAAGATCATCCTGAGTGAGGTAACCCAGATGCAGAAAGACATGTATGGCATAGTCTTCCTCATAAGAAGATATTAACCACATAATACAAGATAACCCTCACTATAATACACATATCTGAAAAAGATAAATAGAAGGGGGAAGGACCTTAGGGACAATGCTTGATTCTAATTCAGAAAGGCAAATAGAATAGATACAGAAATCAGTTGAAGAGAAGGAACAGGATGGGTGCCTACCTTAAAGATCCTCTGAAAACTCCTCCCAGTGGATGATCTGAGCCGATGCTGAGACTTAAACTTTGGGCAGAAATGCATGAAATCTTATGGAAGAGTTGGGGCATAGAATGACCTACGGGGAGGACATGAGCTCTACAATGATAACATAGAGCCAAAAAATTCCAGGCTGGTTGGGGTGATGCTTGCAGAGACAGATACACTAACTAAGGACCATGACTGGTGCACATCCAGATTCCCTGTTCAGATGTAGCTGATAGGCAGCCCAGTCTCCTTGTGAGTCTCCCTAATAAAGGGAGTAGAGAATACCTCCTACATGGACTATGGTGCCCACTGATTGATAACTTCCCCCTGAAGAGGTGGCCTTGGCAGGCCACAGAGGAAGAAGATGCAGGCAGTCCAGATGAGACTCGATAGGCTGAGGTCAGATATTAGGGGAGGAGAGCTCCTCCTTTCTGAGGACTAGGGGAGTGGGGGAGGAGGATGAGGAAGGAAGTGTGTGAGCAGGAAAAGAAATGGAAGAGACTCCCTTTAGGATGTAATGTGAACAAATTAAAAATTAAAAAATAAAAATAGAAATTATCCTCTCATCTTTCCAAGCCAAAGGAAAGTCAAGTGTCTCTGCTAGCTTGATATTCATCTCAGTCAGTGCATTATACAGTAAATTATATTGTGGACATATCATTTGTCTCTTAACTTAATTTCTAAGATATTTAAAATCTTTTACTTTAAGATATAATATATACATTTATGTTCAATATAGTTATTATCTTTTTTAAAAAAAACAAAAGAGGAAGAAATTATTGTAATGGCAACAATTTTTATTCCTTAGAACCAAAGGATAAGTATAGAAGCTGACTAGGACTCATATGTTTAGTTTTACCACTGATGGTGAGTAGACAGTGAGACAGGAGGGTCTTAATCAGTTCAAGACTACTCTAATCTGTACAATGAATTTCAAGTCAGACTGGTCAACACGGAAAGACTGTTTTGCTATCTCTCCCAAAATATAAAACAAGAGCAACAACAAAATATTATAAAACCAGCCAACAAACTTCAAAATTGTGTTACTGGTCATTTGTAGTTGGATTCCAGAGAAGACATAAGGTCTTCATTGTTCTTGTTTTTTATTTCTTTTCTACTCACCAAGATGTGAGGTGATCAGATATCAGGATACCTAATGTGGAAGAATGATAAAAATGTCATACTTGAAAGCCTAGTCATGCTACATATTGTACTTGTTATCTTTTGTTATGATAAAACTTATTCTGATAGACTTCATCAAAAAACTAGGTAACAAATATATTCCTTTGTTTCCAGCAAGACAACAGTTTTACAATATATAGAATATGTTACTTAATAAATATTTATATATAATATATAAAATATATGTAACTACTTATGTATTATATAATAGTTAATATAATACATACATGTGCAATATATCTTTATATGATATATATGTATTTGCTGTATTTTTATATTATGTAAATTATATATATATGAAAACAGAAAAAATCAAAAGACCAATAACCTGATATATATCTATAATTTCTTTTTTTCCTGCTAGTACGATGGAATGAGTGTGGAAAAGATTCCAAGCCATTGTTAGAATTTCACATCCAATGTAATGTAGGTATCACAGGATAAGAAGATTTTCCAGGTAAAAATGTTTATTATTACGAAATGGCCAGCACAAGCTCTATATATGTGTGGAAATATTAGGCTACATCATAATCAGTATACATTAACAATGAATTTATTGGAATGATTATGAAGCATTTGTGTGCTGTGTGCATGTGTATGAGTATGTGTGTATAGTATACATGTCCAAGAAGATTGTCTGGGTTCAATTCTTTCACTTTGTGCCTTACACCCTTGAAAAAAATATTCTTGCTAAACCCACTCTTATTGAAGCTCATGGTTTCACTGAGCTTGGCTGGCCAGAAACTTCCCAGGATCTGTCTGTTTTCTCCACCTGATCTCTGTGTATGGTATGAACTGCGGTGCTCAGATTTTACATGTGTCATGTATTCAATTCAGATATTCATGTTCACTCAGCAAGAGTTCTTACCTACTCAGCCATTGCTTCAGCTCCAAACATTCTAAATCACTGTGCCCCAAGTATAAGCTTCTACAGTGATATTTCTTAATGATGAATAGACTAGCACACAGTTCTTACATTGATTAATTTGATTCTTGAATTTTAGCTATCCTATGCTATAAATATTATAATCTGTGTTATTATAGGTCATAATATTACTAGATGCATTGCTTATAGTTTTGGGTCCTATAGTAATGGAATACATAGGAATAACAGCCTTAATTATACCTTATGTATTGAAATCTATTCCTTTGGGGAAAGTACTGGGGTGCATGTCATGATTGTAGAAAACCACATTCTATATGAGCTTTCAGATTGGGTAACATGATCATTTGAGGAATGAAATAAAATCCATATTTGGTGCACTATTAGTTACAGTGAGAATAGATGACTAGCTTCTTCAAAAAGGATAATTATATTGCCCTATGTGATGTGAAGAGTATCTTCTCTCTTTCAGGAAAGATATAGCATCAGGATTGCAAGTGAAGATACATTTTCAAATTTACTTATCAATAGTTGCCAATTATCCCTGGCAATGAACAATATCCACTGCTTAATACATCTTTGGCTTTATAGGTGTCATCTTTTCACACAATTGTAAAAGCAATACAGTAAAAAAAAAGAGTGGTACAGAGGGGAAATATGTACAAAATTATTAAAAGCCAGCTTTGTGGTGGACATTGTTGGTAAACATTTAGATATCACATAGCTGTGCTTGTTAAATATGGACACATGCTGTCAGGAGGCACATGTGTAAAACAGCTCTTATGAAAGCCTGAAGATTGCCTTAAAGAAGTGGTTCTCAGTGTTTCTAATGCTGTGACTCTTTGATAAAATTGTTCATGTTCTGGTGAATACAAATGATGAAATTGTTTTGTTGCTATTTCATAACTATAATTTTTCTATGGTTATGAATTTTAATGTAAATGTCTGGTGTGTTGGATATCTGATAAGCAACAACATTGAAAGGGTCATTTGACACTCAAAAGGATCACACTCCTCAGATTGAGAATTGCTGCAAATTCTTGTTTTATTGTAACTCACATACAATGTGACTTTTTTGTTTATCATATTAATTCAGTATATGAAGATAATTTTGATTGCCTTGAATTGCATAAAAATTATCTATTAAAGCATCCAAGATGCTTAAGCAAGAAGTTCAGCTTTGGTATCCAAACAGGTTGGGTTACACAGTGAATTTGATGCCAGGCCACGCTAGACAGTTACCCTGAGTATTAGAACCTATATTTCAAACATACAAAAAAGTAAAGAAAAATTAAGAAGCCCCAATAATAATTATTGCTGTGTTTTAACTGTATCACATAATAAAATAATTTTCCACTTCAGAAAGTCTACTCTATTGAAGTTAACTAAACAATATTTTACTTAGTCTCTAATTATCTGATTCATGTCATTTATGTTTTCTGTGCATATTGTCTTTCATTATGTGACTAGTCCACATTACATCATGAATTTAAGTGCTGCCATTACTATGTATGTATGTTAATTAATGTATAGTGAATTTCACTAGTGATATTCCAAGTACCTTAGTTCAGTGGCACTCTTTTTAAACCTGCTTCACTTTTCCATAATAAGTATATACATGGATGTAAGCTATATCTAATTTAATTACAGACAAACACAGTCCTAAAGGCTCAATGACAAGAGCTAATGGAAGAAGTATTAGCAAGAGTAACAGAGCTTTCATATCCTAAGGCAAAACCACAATATTGTAAAGTTGTTTCATCCATATAATAGGAAACAACTATGGTGTATGCATAACTTAAAATAAAGGAGGAAAGAAAACGACTGGATCAATATCATCAAATTAAATAATGAATGAAATTACTCAAGGTAATATAATATATTTGGGACCACAGTAGTAATTAGATCTGTCATTTCTTTAGACTATTATAATTCATAATTTGGTATAAGGATATGTCCACTTTTGCAAAATTTAACCGTTCAAATTGAATGGCAATGTGATGGGCATTTTCTTCTTTGAATATCCCAAGTATGTATTAAATCTCATGTTGAAATTATCAACATCTTAAGATACTTCTCATTATAATGTATTTTATCACCATAAGAATGGTTTATGGCAGACTTCCTTTTGTAACAGTAATTCAAAATATAAATTATCATTGGAATTTGGATTATTTTATTAATGAAGATAAATTAAATAATCACATATAAACAGATAAAAATTGATTAGTAAAAAATGCATAATAAAAAGAAATAGACCCATAGGTGCAGGGAGAATTTCTGATATTATGGAAGATATGGAATATGTTACTCTAATTATACAATTAACATTTCATAAAACATTTGAATGTTGACTACAATAGGATGCTATTTCCCTGTGTTACAATCATGTGTCAAAATCTAATTTCCCTTCCAACTATTATAATATGCTAATTTCTGCTTATGGTGGTGGGTAAACCTAACTAGGTTAATGCTGATTAACCTGATTAATAAGTTCTCCTTTCTAGCATTCTACCATGTTTTGTAAATGAACTTTCCTAAGAGTCACAGACAAATACACAAGTAACATACAGAATGAACAGATTATGTTTAAACATATATTATTTATATAAATTATATATACATAAAATTTCATTGTATGCATACACATGCATATATATTCAAGCAATATCATGAATTTAAATAAGATGACCAAGGACTGATATATGGGATCATCTGAGGTGAGGATGTCGAGGGAAAAATATTGTAGTTATAATGTAACCTCAAAAATGAAAAAGGAAGCACAGCTTTTGAAAAAATATGAAGAGCATTTACCTTTTAAGATTTCCATACACACACACACACACACACATACACAAAAAGGTCTCTGCAGGTGTTTGTGAATACTCAAATGCAAAAAAAAAAATTGCATCAAGGAAACCCAGGAACTGGAATTAAAAGCACTTTTATGGGCCCAATGTGGGTGCTAGAAACTTAACCTGAGCCCTCTGGAAATAGCAAGTGTTTTTAACTCCTGAGCCTTCTCTACAATGTGGTGTGTGTGTGTGTGTGTGTGTGTGTGTGTGTGTGTGTGTGTGTGGGTGTGTGTGTGTGTGTGTGTGTGTGTGTGCGCGCGCGCGCGTGCATAGGTTATAAGTATTTGGCTGCATGTAATGTAAGGTCACAATTTGATTGCATGGCTCTCTTGGATGCCAGAAGAGGGCAGCTGATTCTCTGGAATTGGAGAAGTAAGTAATTGTTTTCTCACCAGGAAGATGCTGGATACTCAGCCCAGGTCTTTTGTAAGATCAACAAGTTTTCTTAAAGACTGAACAAACTCTTTTACTCTCAGGGTTGGTTTATATAAGTTAATGTAATTTCTCCATTGAAGCAAAGGGTTATAAACTTTGAATAAATTAAAATAATTTACCTGAAAAACAATTAATTATTGGGGAAAAATAAGTTTTTAACTGAAATACAATTTATGAAATATATCCAGCATTAATTTGGTATATGTTAGATCCACAGTTAAGCCAGTAATACACCATGAGGTAGTCACTACGGTAATGATGTGGCTCAAAATATTTTAATGACTGTTTCTTCTTGTCCATCTTATTGTGTTCATTTTGATTCTGGTTAGTAGGCATAAATATTTGTTTCTTCCTGCTCCAGATGTAATCACACACATAGAATGTACATCTCCATCTCAAAACATCAATGATGTCCAAAATGCTATGATACTATTGTGTGCTTACACATAATGTTATATTTTGTGGATAATTTAGAAGTAGGCTCTATAATTATTATTATGGTTCTATTTCTAACCTGCGAGCACCCAATGAGAACACAGATACTTGGTGTATTTTAAATTCATCCTTTATCTGAAGCAAGGCAGATATTACCTAAGTTATCCTCCGGTAACACCCAGTGTCCTTTCCATTCCATGTGCTTCTAATAATTTCTGTCTGTGATAACTCCCATCCATAATCCAAAATACTTAACATTATTGTTAATTTTGCCTATCTCATTCCATCAGGAACTTCAGAGTCCCTTCTGAGGGCCCTGTAGCTTTATTCCTATCCCATGACAATTTGTCTCCTATATTTTCCTCTGTCCTGTCTCCATCTCTTTTTCTCTTTCCCGAATTTTCCCTGTCTTCCAAAGCCTGGGAACATTAGCCATGCCTATTCCATTTGTGTTATCAGGTTTGTAGGCTTTTTATTGGTCAAATAGGAATATGTTCTTAGGCAATATTACATAGCAATCTTGGGACACAAAGACAGCAATCAGTAATTAGCATTAAAAGACATCAGACCAACCTCCATCGTTGTCTGGTTGTATACTACTGAAAACACCCTTTCTTTTCAGTCATCAATTGTACACACTGTTAAATACCAATAGTCTTTAATTTACATTATTTTTTCAACACTAGTGGTGACTTTCTTGTCATACTGTTCTCTCTTATAGCATTTCTGTTTGTGTTAACTGAAAAAGAAATCCACTACAGGTGAATATTTGGAAATGTTCCATTTTAAAAGGAGTGACAGAATACTAGTAGCCTCAATATTTTTATTTCTAAAGTCTAATTTTTCAGTTCTTCAATGTAGTCTCCTGAAAATTGATGTTAATTTCAGCCCAACATGTATCTATTTCCAAATTTACTTCCATAAACATTTTTCTATGATTTTTTCTACATTTATCTATATATGTTGAACTATTATTATATGTTGCTAAAATGAAACTAATTCTAACATATTGTATTTATTCACCAATTTGTCCCAATTCTAAGAATCCTGAAAGTTGTGGGGGAAAAGAAATGTTCATGATGTAACCACTATATAAACAGCACACAACATATGTTATATAATTTCAGTTGGTCGCTTAAAGCTATTTATATCACTTAATTTTGGGGTTTTTTTCACATATTTCTTATGTAGGCACATAAAATTTTCTCTACTCTGAGTATTGGAACTCTACAACAAAATTTTACACGTTAACAAGGTGGCCAGTTCATTTAATCTAACAACGTAGAGATTCTTCTATCTTTGACCACTTGCTCCAGTGTTTACACCTACTTCTGTAATAGTATCAACTTTTGTACTCCCTTTTGTCCTGAATTATAGAAGTATCCCTTCTATTTCCTTCTTTAATATTTGTAATTTTCATAAATGTATTATGTGTCTTGACCATATCCAACCCTAGTCTTTGACTCTGGTCTTTCATTGTATATCTCATTAAATCTAAAGTTACCATATGTACATGGAAGTGGAGATGTAGCCTGAACCATAGTCAATCTGTCAGCAGCCACCCTCTAGAGGAAAGCCAGTCTTTTTTCCCTAGAGGTACCTACCAATACCTGCTCAGCATGGTTAGGGCCTAAGAAGTTCCCCACCTGCAAGCTTGAATTTGCACCTGACTTTCCTTGTGAATGTGTATAGGTAATCCCAGCTGCTGTGAGTTCTATAGGTAATGTCCAGTGGACCACATTTCACACCTTTGCTTTCTGTCTGCAGTCTCAAACATTCTTTCTGACCAAAAGTCTGCAACCTAAAATGAGTGTTAGATGGCAGAAGGTTGATACTGATGCCACTATCTATGGCTCAGTAGTTGCTTATCTTCAGCATTTTAAACGGCTGTAAGTCTTTTTATTACACACCAGTCATTGCAATATTAAGATTCTATTACAAAAGTTGAAAACAGGATGAGTCTATGTACATAAACAAATATTTAAAGGTAATTTGATAGCATAATGACTTAGTAAAACAACACCAACAGGTTTTTCCATAAGGATTATGATTATCATAGACATGGATTGTGATCATGTTTATAATAATAGACATGAATTTCCTCCTGTAGAGCAGGCTTCAAATCCTAGCATAGGTTACTAATCTATAGTCTTGCTAATTCCACAGTACTATGAACATCCTCCCTGTTCTGTCAGTTTTGTACCGTACAGGGTCAAGTCTTGTTGGCATCATAGATGTCTGATCACCCCCAATGTTCTAAAAATTATATTCCAGCTGTAAAGAGAAAGCCAGTAGAGAGTTTCCCTTGATCAGTTTAAGACTTAATTCTTTGTGCACTACAATCAAAGAGTGTCATGACGTCAACAAATGGTTTAACTATCTAATTGTTCTGGGATACCAACAGTAATTGAAATAGGCTTTATTGTGGATATTTCTGGAGGGTCACGGAAAAACAGCTTATAGTTTGGTAAATTGGGATTGCCAATGAAGTTCTCATTTAATGAACTATGTCTTTTAAGAGAAGCATTGTTTATTCTTATGAAGTATATCTGCTCAATCATAATTTTAATTAGCTTACAAACTAGTGGGGTTTTATAAGACAAGTGGCTCTTTGTGCATCTTCAGTCTTGTTATAAAGAATGATTCAGTTCATGCCTATGTAAAATTTGCTTATTATATTGGCTGAACCTTGTAACCTCTGCACACAGAATATGCTCTTTAAAAATCTATTTTTCCATATCAAGTACTTTTTCCATTTATATTTAAATTCAAACTTTCTACCTTATTTGTGCATTTGAGTTTTCTATCTTTTACTTTAGCAAACAGCTTCATAATAATTCTATTTCTTTTTATTTATTTCTTACTAGCATGTAGAGTCTCCATATAAATAGAATCTACAGTAAGTTTTAATACAATTTCTCTCAAGTGATCTCCCAGTATAAGTGTAATCACACTATTATATGTGATATTGATAAATTCAACATTGCATAAGTACAGAAAATAAAGGAACACTTTTATAAATTTCCTAATATAATGCATAATTCTTATCTCTTTCTTATTTTTTATTGCATAAGAACACATCTTTGTCCATTCTTTCTCATTAGATAGCTTTATGCTTCTTCAATTTCTAACATGAACAAGCTGCAATCTTCATATTCATTTTTTATAAAATTTGGTTTTCCTTTTATATCATAAAACCTTTCTTTTCTCCTGTTATGATTAAGTAATACTATTATCTATATGTATATTTGTGTTATTTTACATAAAAATTTTGCTTATCTTACTTGAAAGCCAAAAATCTCATTGCTTTCTCAAGAAAGATATTTTAAAATTCATTAAGAGACCCCCAACTTAGTCTGTATGCATTCAGTATAATATTATCAGGGAGAAAGAAAGAAAGAAAGAAAGAAAGAAAGAAAAGAAAAGAAAAGAAAAAAGGAATGAAGGAGTTAGGGGGAAAGAGAGAAAAACAGAACAACTTTTATCATCATATATGAATGCATAAATTATCAAATCCACTTGACATTATATCCTTTCTCTGATAAGTGCATGACTGGTCTACATAGCAATTGCAGTTTCCGCATTTGTAGTATCATTACCATTAATCAATTGGTGTCCCACAGCCATTGAAAACTCTTCGAGCTACTGCATTTTTTCTGTCTCACATTCTATATTTCTTATTGAAGACATAAAAATGGATCTAAAATGCAAATATTTCTATTCCATTTGTCTACCTAATTGTATTTAAGAGCTTCCATTATCCCCCGGAAAGAATGCAGATGCTTTAGAGTGCCATATATATGAGCATCCATTTACAAACTTCCTCGTGCTCATCTTCCCAGTCTCTTATAGACTATTACTTTGTTTTAAAATTATAGTGCTTTTCTCTTCAATCCTCAAATGTGTCATTCTTTGTCTTCATTCTAGAGATCATTAATGCTATTTTCTCCAGAAATCACTCCCCTTAAGTCTGTCTTTTCTGTAATAAATTCCACTTATCTTCAAGATCCTCAGAGTTACCCAACCACACAGAATCATTGCCATTCTGTTTCTCCATACTCAAAGAACATTTAGGTTACAATGTGTTTAAAGAAAAAGAGACACTTGGACACTTTCAGTTCTACAAATAATTAAACTCAGAGAGTATAATTTATCATCCTAACAGTAATTTGAGGGCCATGCCTTTAAAAGGACATATCACTGCACATATTTGAAGATCAAAAACAGCTTCCTAGCTTCAGATTAAAAATTGTATTAATGTTATAGATTCATGGCTAAGAAGATACTGCTTTAGTTCAATGAGAAAAGGCCAAGCCCTGTAATCTCATAAGTTTGAATCCTGAGCTCACAGTTAGTGGAAATGTTTGGTAAGAATTCAGAGGTGTGGCATTGTTGGAGGTGTATGGCTAGGTTAACTAGGTGAATTTTGTGTTTTTTAAAAGCACACAACATGGGCAGTGTCTCCTTCATTTGGCTGCCTGTAGATCATGATTTAAAGTCCTACCCATTGTTCTAGAACTATATCTGTCCATTTCACCCATGATGATCACGTGAAACACCCTCTAAAACTATAACTAAGATTCCAATTAACTTTTTTCTGTCATTAAAGTTGCTTTGATATGGCATTTCTTCACATCAATAGAATAGTGAGTGATATAGTCAAAAACAACATTACAATCCATTCATTAAATTTTTCATTAGCAAATTGAGCACTTTAGAAAGTTTTAATAAGTATTTTGTAATAAATATTAAATTCACTGTATACTACATTTTCATTTCTGATACTTACATTCTTCTACATTTTCAGTCACCTTCTCCACCTATCATACTTAACCTATATTTTACCTTTTGCTGTTCTTTTTCCTTACCCTTCTCTTGTTATATTGTTGTAATTTCAATAGTAATGAGACATAAAATGTGACTCAAATATGAGCTCACAAATATGATGATATATAATTTGACTATAAGATATTATACATGTGTATCACATTGACTTGACAACATGTATAATATTTTGGTAATTTGATAATTGCAAAACTATATTCAAGTACTAAAGAAAAATATGGAGAAAAGTCAAATGATGTCTTGAAGATCATGGAGGATTATTAAAATTCAATAAGTATGTCAGCATGTTTGCGAAAAATGCTACCAGTAAATAAACTTCATGAGACAGGTTATGTTCCTCTCTGGAGCTCTGGCCATATTAAAAAACAATATTCACAACTGTTTTCTGTACTCTATAATAAAAGCTATAATATTTAAATAAATAGTTAAATAAATTAAAAGTGAGAGTTGCCATGAAGTATTTAAATGTATATATGTGTTATGAGCCTAGCCTTTTTAATGGTGTTACTATGGGGAAAATTAGTTATTAAAGATGTCAATTCCAAGATGGCAGTGCCAAAGAAACACTGTTTCTGATCTGCAGGGAAAAATCTGGGAACCCTACTTTGAGCCATGGACTGCAGGAGCTGGGGAACACTGAGGGAGTGGAGTCTGCACAGAGTGGATCATGGGCTCGTCTGGCATCTAGTCAGCCAGTGGCCAATGGAGAATGGGATCCCAATCCCCAGAAGCTGGATCAGTGCCTGCCTGCAAGCTGCAAGCTGTGAGCTATGGCCTTGCTGTGTAGCACAGACTCAGTATATGGGATGAACTCCTGGCAGTGAAGACCCAGAGCTCCTGGCCTAGAGATTCACAGGGAAATGGGTGGATCTATCCTCAAAGTACCCAGGTAGGTGTCACCTGGGTGCCCAGATGGCTGTTTACACACTGTCCAGTCACAGTAGCACTGTCTGAGAAGGATGGGCAGGAGCCTAGCTACTGGCACCAGAGGAATTTCTCAGCAAAATTGGTCACAAGGCTCCACAGCCTGGCAGGGTCTCCCTGAGGTTAATGAGCAGGAAACTGTCCAGCCTGCCCAATCAAGCAGGACTGGGCTACCTCAGGTGCATGGTTTGAACAGATCAGGCAGGAACCTAGCTACACCACTGCCTGTTTGAATCAGGCAGAAACCTAAACAACTACTAGAAGCCAGCAAAGGCTCATGCAGTCTTGAGTGATCTGAGCTTAGGACTCAAAGCCCCAAGAACTTATGGCAGGGTATTCAAAGTGAAGCCAAAGACAGGATAATCAGCTCTCCATATACTTCCTCCAACTGATCTTGGAGGTGAAGAGCACTAGCACCTACATCTGCTGACCCAGTGGGGAGACAAGGGTGTGTAGCAAAGTCTTCCGGAGCTGAAACCAGGTCACCCGCCTGTCACAGGGAAGAGTTCCATGATCCCCACAGGCCCTCGATCTATAATCACTCACCAGCAATGTGTTCTCAACAAGCAGTGAAGGACACCATAAGCTACCACCCAACATTAGAGACAGCAAGGTCCCTAAACTCCTACATAAAAGCATGAAGGACATAAACCAAAACATAAATTGAATCAAGATCAGATAAAGAAACTAAATAATCTTATTTGCCCTACAGAAATAGAAATGGTCATTAGTAGTTTCCAAACCTAAAAAAAAAAAAAAAAAAAAAAAAAAAAAAGCCCAGGACCAAATGGCCAGATGATTTTAGTGCAGAATTCTACGAAACCATCAGAGAAGAGTTAATACTGATACTCTTCAAACTACTACAAAAGTTAGAAATGGATGGAACATTATCAAATTCATTCTATGAGACCACAGTAACTTTCATACCTAAACCTCACAAAGACGGAACAAAGAAAGAATTTCTGACCAATTTCTCTTATGAATATTGATGCAAAAATGCTCAATAAAATGCTCAAAAACCAGATCCAAGAACACATCAAAGATATCATTCACCATGATCAGGTAGGCTTCATTTGAGGCATGCAGGGATGGTTTAATATATGGAAATCCATCAATGGAATCCACCATATAAATAAACTGAAAGAAAAAACATCACCTTAGATTCAGAAAAAGCATTTGACAAAATCCACCACCTATTCTTGTTTAAAGTTTAGGAGAGATCAGGGATACAAGGAACATACCTAAACATAATAAATGATATATACGGTTAGCCAATGCCCAACATCAAATTAGATGGAAAGATACTTAAGGAAATTCCTCTAAAATTGGGGACCAGGCAAGGCTGCCCAGTTTATCCATATCTATTCAATATAGATCTTGAAGTTCTAGCCAGAGCAAAAAGACAACAAAAGGAGATCAAGGGGATCCAAATAGGAAAGGAGGAAGTCAAACTATCTCTATTTGCAGATGATATGATACTGTACATAAGTGACCCTTAATATTATACCAGGGAACTCCTAAAGCTGATAAAGACGTTCAGCAAAATGTCTGGATACAAAATTAACTCAAAAAAGTCTGTAGCCTTCCTATATACAAATGACAATCATGCAGAGGAAGAAATAAGAGAAACTACATCCTTCACTATAGCCTCAAGCAATTTAGAATATCTAGGAGTAAATCTAACCAAGAAAGTGAAAGACTTGTTTGAAAAAAACTTCAAATCTCTGAAGAAGGAGATCAAGAGAATTAACATAGTAAAAGTGGCCATCTTACCAAAAACAATTTATAGATTAAATGCAATCCCTAACAAAATACATACACATTTTTTAAAGATATTGAAAGATCAATCCTCAACTTCATATGGAAAAACAAAAAAAAACCTGTATACTTAAACCAATACTCTGCAATGAAAGATCCTCCAAAGGAATCTCCATACCTGATCTCAAGCTGTATTATAGAGCAACAGTCATTAAAACTACAAGGTACTGGCACAGCAATAGAACGGTTGATCAAGGGAATCAAAACAAAGACCCAGAAATAAATCCACACTGTATGGAGACTTGATTTTGTATAAAGAAGCCAAATCTATTCAATGAGAAAAGGATAGAATGTTCAAAAACTTGTGCTGATATAACTGTATGTCTACATGTAGAAAAAATGCAAGCAGAACCATACTTGTCACCATGCACAAAACTCAAGTCCAAGTGGATTAAAGACCTCAACATAAAACCAGAGCCACTAAATCTGTTAGAAGAAAAGTTAGGGAAGAGCCAGGAACTAATTGGCACAGGAGATAACTTCCTGAACAGAGCTCCAACAACCCAGGCCTTAATGTCAACAATTAATAAGTGGGACCTCATGAGGCTGAGAAGCTTCTGTAAGGCAGAAGACATTGTCAATAGAACACAGTGACAGCCTACAGACTGGGAAAATATCTTCATCAACCCTGCATCTGACAAAGGTGTAATATCCAAAATATATAAAGAGCTCAAGAAATTAAATACCACTAAACTAAATACCCTAATTAAGAAATGGGGTCAAAATCAAACAGAATTCTCAACAGAGGAATATTGTATGGCTG
Organism: Acomys minous; assembly: GCF_964271855.1. Classification (NCBI taxonomy): domain Eukaryota; kingdom Metazoa; phylum Chordata; class Mammalia; order Rodentia; family Muridae; genus Acomys; species Acomys minous. The sequence continues at coordinate 10,951,913 of NC_140501.1, read as the reverse complement.
AGAAACTTAAATGAATGCTCAGCATCCTTAGTCATCAGAGAAATGCAAATCAACATGACTCTCTGAGATCCCAGCTTAAACACATCGGAATGGCTAAGATCAAAAACTCAAGTGATATCACATGCTGGTGAGTATGTGGAGAAAGGGAAACACTCCTTCATTTTTGGTGGGAACACAAACTTGGAATAGGGCTTCCTCAAGATCCAGCAATTCCACTTCTTGGAATATACCCAGACAATGCTCCACCACACAGCAAGGACATATGTCCAACCATGTTCATAGCAGCCTTATTCATAATAGCCAGAACCTGGAAACAATGAATGAAAAAGAGACTGTAGTACATTTACACTATGGAATACTGCTTAGCTGTTAAGAACAAGGAAATCCCAAAATTCTTGCTCAAATGAATGAAACTAGAAATGATCATACTGAGTGAGTTAACCCAGATGTAGAAAGATTCACATTGTATATACTCACTTATAATTGGACAATAGCACAAAATGAATGTCCCATGAAAGTCTTTACGTACCAGGAGATTGTATTATATGCGAAGACCACGATTTGGGACTCTAGTGAGAGAAATATGGGAGAATGGGGAAATAGAAGGATCCAGAGAATCCTAGAAAACTACAAATAGAATACCATGAAAGGCAGATCTGGACTCAGGGTGTCTGCTCAAACTACTGCACCAACCAAGGACAATACATGTAGTAAACATTGAACCCCTACTCAAATCTGGCCAATGGACAGGACGTTCTCCACAGTTGTGTGGAGAGTGGGGACTGATGCTAACATGAACTCTGGTGCTCCATATTTGACCAATTCCCCTTGGTGGGGAGGCCTGCTGGCATTCAGAGAAAGGATAAGCAGGCAACCAAGATGAGACTTGATAGGTTGTGACTATATGGTGGGGGAGGAGGTCCAATTCTGTCACACTCCTAAAGGAGGGGAATAAGGTGAATGAAGGAGGGTGGGAGAAATGGGAGGATATAAAAGAGGGTATAACAATTGAGATATAATCTGAATAAATTAATTAAAAAACAAAAACAAAAAAGGTGTCAAAATTCAAACTGAAAATACCAAAGTATAAAGACAAAATATTTAAGAATCTAAGCTGTATATTTAATAATATATTTCATATTCAGACATGTATTATAAGGAATGTTAAATTTGAAATATTTATTTTATATACATCATATCAACTCTATTTTGTTCAATATTTTGTTATAAAATTTAACTGCATATATCTCTTGATGAGTAAGCATAATAAATACATTTTGATCTACCATATAATAAATTATTTTTTAAAATAGGTACTTTGAGGATTTGTTTTATTTACAATTTTTAGCACTTCTCAATACTATAAATAGATTTTAAATGATCACAGGAGAGTAGCAATGAAAGAGTGACATTGACTGTAATTGTGCATAAAGTTATATATCTCTAATATTATTATTTTATATGACTTGATGCTTTGATACACTTAAGGTAAATAATTTCATCTTCTAGAGATACTTTGAAAAATGAGTTAACAGATATTCTAAGCCTTGTTCAGATTAAATCTAAGGTCAATATAGTATATCTGAAACCTATTATAGGTAAAGCTCTGCTGACAGTCAATTAGTGACATGTGAGTTAAACTAAAACAAATATGTCTAATTAGGGCAAGTAAACACTGGCTTCAGGACTCTTAACACGTATGAACTCATACTGGATGAATACAAAAATGTTGGAAATACTAAGATTTCTTTTTTTTTTTCAACTGTGTTTTTATTAAGAAATGGCCTTTGTTTTTTTGTTTGTTTGTTTGTTTTTGTTTTGTTTTCCTTTTTTTATTAATTTATTCTTGCTACATCTCAATGGTTATCCCATCCCTTGTATCCTCCCATTCTTCCCTCCCTCCCATTTTCCTCTTATTCCCCTCCCCTATGACTGTTCCTGAGGAGGATTACCTCCCCCTGTATATGCTCATAGGGTATCAAGTCTCTTCTTGGTAACCTGCTGTCCTTCCTCTCAGTGCCACCAGGTCTCCCCCTCCAGGGGACATGGTCAAAGGTGAGGCTGATTTCATATATATATATATATATATATATATATATATATATATATATATATATATATATATATATATATCTTTAAGTCATCTAATACAGAACTACTCAAGCCTATAATTTTGTTATTTTTTAAAATAAAGTGATAATAATCCATTTTGTCAGAAAAAATATACTTTGATACAACTCTAGATTTTTTTCCACAATTTTGTGTTACTTTCTTAGAGTAAATATGCAACCATATTTTTAACGTATTCCGTAAAGGATGTTTCACTTTGAGGAAAATAATTTTAGAGTATGCAATATTACTCTTGATATCTGTACAAGTCAAATATAAGTGGATTTTCCACTTTGAAGGTTTGAATTATGACTCTTCCTCTAAGTATTTTTTTCTTTAGAATTTACTATATTTAATTTTGCTTTAATAAATATAATTAAAATATAAGTGAATCAAGTTAGTATATATATATATTAAAAATGAATTTAGTGATGATAAATTAATTTTGCATACTACTTTAAAGAGAATAATAATTACAAATATCTTCTTACCAGTTCTCAGTTAAGTTGCATGCATTAGTACTTGGTTAAGTTTAGTTTTACTTAGATTAAATAAACATCTTCATAGGAGCTGTGTTGTGGGTTACAAAAAAATTCAACACCTTCATATATTTGTTTATTTATTTATTTAGGTGATTACTTAAAAAGTTAGGAGGGCTAGATAAAGACATTTTTTATTCTACAAAAATCTTATGCCACTGTACTAAAAAATAAAAACAAAAATAAAAAACCCCACTAAACTGTAAATTCCTTTTCAGAGATGGTTTATTAAAACTATATTCCTATGATAAATATGAATAAGGTTAACTCCATTAATTGTGTTGCATTCAGTAAATGTACTAACATTATTATTTATATTTTATATTATGAGATTAGAATAATATATACGACTGTCTGATTAGATATTAGATTAGATAGATTAGATTTGTGTCGTGTCTTCTCTATGTTATTATACTTAATGTTTACTGTTAAATTCAATATGTCCAGGAGTTCTTAGCAAAATATCTGTAAATAATAAATACATTTTACTTAGTTTAGATGTATTAAAACAACATTCATGATGTGTGTGTTTGTGTGTGATTGTGTGTGTGTGTGTCTGTGTGTGTGTGAAGGTTTCTCTGGAGCTAATATGTGCTCATGTTTTGGTTGCTTGCTCCCAGAATCCTTTTTCTCCTATGGGCATATTCTCACATATTCAGGATGATGTGTCGACTTTGCCTCCCAAATTGTCCCTGATTGGATAATAAAAGTTGTTAAGAGCCTATGGTTGGGCTGAATAAGAAGTTGAAGAAAGGATTTCCTGAGAAGAAACTCTGGAAAAAGAAAGAGAAAAAGGCTTTTTCCTAAGAGACATGAGAGCAGACAGGCATGCCTAGACATTTCAGCCAGCCATGTTAGGGGCTAGGTGAATGGGCTACATCATTTTTGATGTTTCTCATAAAATTGGAAATAGATGTATCTGAAGAGGCAGCTATACTACTCCTGGGCATATACCCAAAAGGTGTTCCGCCAACAACATTTGGTCCAACTCTGTTCATTGCAGTTTAGTCATAATATCGAGAAATTTGAAAGGATGTACACGCCCATTAACTGAAGAAGGAATGAAGATAGTATGGTATAATTGTCCCATAGGAACACGACTCACCTATTAAAACCAAGGACATCATGAAATTTGTAGGCAAATCGATGGAACTAGAAACGAACATCTTAAATGAGGTAATACAGACCCAGAAAAACACACTTGGTATGTACTCACTTATAAGTGGATATTAGCCATATAGTAGAGGATAACTTATACTATATACTTTAATCCGCATACCCAAAGAAGCTAAGGAGAGCAAAAGGGAGGATGCTTGAATCTCACTCAAAAGAGGTTGAAAAGAACTAGGTGGGAGATGGCGTGGTAAGGATGAAGGAGACAGGGTATGAGGTGGGCAGAAAGAAGAAGAGGACATGTTAGAAGAACCAGGAGAGAGAACAGCAATCCAGAGGGGTGCGCATATCTAGGAACAGAGGAGGTTTCTGGTACTCTATGGGGGTGTGTCTCACTGAGACTTCAAGCAATGGGTGTTAAGGAGCTTAACCTTGGCACCTCTTGTAGCCAGGTTGGACTCTCAGCAAAGGGAGGCAGATACCAACCCACAGAATAAACCTTCAGCCCAAAATGTGTCTTGTCTATTAGAAGTGTAGGGGCAAATATAGAGCAGAGTTTTATAGAATGGCAAACCAGTGACTGGCCCAGCTTGAGACCCATCCCACAAGAAAGGAAGGAACACTGTCACCATTAATGATACTCTGCTATGCTTGCAGAGAGGAGTCTAACATAATTGTCTTCTGAGAGGCTTTATCTGGCAGCTGATGGAGAAAAATGAAGAAACCCAAGGCCAAGTAATGGCCCAAACACAGGCAATGCTGTGAAAGAGTGAGAGGAAAGATAGAGGGAGCCTTATGGGTCAACAATACCACAAGAAAACCTACAGTGTAGTCTACCCGGGGCCCATGAGTGCTCACAGAGACTAAACCACCAACCAATGACTTTGCATAACAGTCCCTAGAACCCCTATACATATATAGGAAATGTACAGCTTGGCCATCGTGTGGATCCCCTAACAGTACAAGTAGGGGCTGTCTCTGAATCTGATACCTACTGCTGGGCCACTTTCCCCTAGCTGGGCTGCCTTGTCACTTCCAGACTGGAGAGGATGTGCTTAGTCCTGCTGTGACTTGAAATATAAGAGTGGATTGGTACCAATTAGGGACTTCCCCTTTTCCGGCAGGAAAAATTGGAGAAATGGGAGGATGGTGGTGAGAATGGGACTGGGAGGAGAGGACGGAGGGGGCTGGTCAGGATGTAAGGTGATTAAATAAATAAATAAATAAATAAATAAATAAATAAATAAATGGAAGAAAACCTTTTTGGAGCAAATGCAATTATTTATATTATATTTAAAAAGTAAGATAAAAAATGTGATACAAATAATATTAACATATTCATGCTATGTATGTGTATTTTATGCAATAAATATACAAATGAACAAATGAGAAATAGAAAGCATTACTCAATTTAGGTGAAGTATATTTTTTTGGTTTAATATTATTTAGAGTACCTTCCCTAGACATTAATTAATGTCTGAAAACCGAACTTAAGCTAATAAAATATTGTTATTAAAAATTCAACAGATTATAGTCTACAAATTTCAAAACTTGAAAGTAAACTTTATTTTACAAAATTCTATGAATTTCAACTTTCAGAAAAATCTCTTCAAAATATCTGAGTCTTGCTTTGACAATGAGCTGGTTTAATTTATTATTATATGATTCCTAAACTGATAACTTACCTTCAGCATGTGTTTAGAAATTGGATAATGCATTGTTTGCCTTATGCCACACTTGCTTATTAGAGGTAGTCTTTTTAAATCTTCCTAATCTGAGGTAAAATGGTTGTGGGTCTTAATATGTTCCTCTCTCCTAATTATTTTGGGATGAACCATTTCCCATATGATTTTCCAAATACTAAATAAAAACATGACCAGAAGCAAGAGAGATTTTCCTGGTTGTTTGCAAATAACGAGGATGTGATCTACACTGATGAAATATGTGATCTGGAATTTAAAAACAAGCAGAAGCAACATACTTGGCACCTTGGTATTCACGTTTTAAAGATGGATTTTTTTTTATTTCAAGAAGAAATGCAGGAAGTTTTTAACTATCTCTACATATATATGTGTATATATATATATATATATATATATATATATATATATATATATACATATAATACAAAGAACTTGACATCAGTAGGTATTTTAAATAAGCAATTTAACTTTTGTATTATCTGCAAGAAGAAGCAAGATCGTCAATACACATTTTGTATATCCAAAGACTACATCAAAAGAGCAGTACTCTCAATTACTCTCTATTATGTTTTAATGGAGATCTACTTCCTATGATGGACTTAGGAACCTAGGTTTATTTAATTCACTTCTACGTAAATAAGATAATTTCTAAATAAGATTAGAATTTGTTCCCAGAATACAGCAGTTATGTTTCAAGTTTGTCCTTCACTTTATGTGGAGAGAAAAGTGAGTTTGATGCTCTTTATTGGAGACAAAATTAACGACTGGGTGTGACTGATATTTCCTATAAATTACTAGGTTATGGCAGAAAAGAAGTGGACTTACTGGAAATCAGTTTTACATGGAACTTTTGGAAAATTGATTTCTTACTCTAAAGCTAATATATAGAAACATATAACAGTAACAATATGACATGGTATAGTTATTAGAAAATAATAGAAACTTGCTCATTATGTTCAGAGCAGATCTCCTAGTTGACATGTATCTCACTTTAAATACATTTATGCTATTAGTTTAAATAGAATTTGTTAATAATTCAAAATTCTTGACTTTCAATCAAAAGCAAGCCTTTATGGGGTCTTAGTGAATTGTCCCAATGTGTTTATTATATACCAACTCCGAAGAACTAACAGCCATAATGATATGAAACAGTAACATTAACAACTTATTAGTCACATGAAGTGAAAGAAGTAGCAGGAATTATTTTATTTTGAATTTTTGCATTTTGTTTTGTGTTTCAGAATAGGCCCTGATGTTCCTGATATTTGTGATGACCCCCTTCATAAACTTCCCAAGTGCGGAGATAATAGTCACAAAGATACCTTGTATTGTGCTGATACTGGGTGTACACCATAGGGATTTGAGAAGGTTAGATAAACATTGTAGCAACTGAAATACATTCAGCACTCTTTATTTCAAGTGTGATCTGATGTTAAAACTTCTTAAAATATTCACAGGTGGAAATAACTACTTGCTTATCTGTGCATTTACAGATGGTTAGAAAAAGATGACTAAGGAAATGTGAATAAATGCTCAAAGCACATCTATAGAAGCAATGGTACTATTGCATTACAATAACTATTACCTCCACTGTAGGTCATGCAATCATTCAGCTTATCATACTAACATTTTTCTGGTATTATGGTATATATGATTCTATAATGTCTTGTTCTCTGTTCTCAAATTCAAAACATGCAAATATACATTTTAGCCCATCATGTTGTTGATATTTCATCATGTTGACTTTTGTGTTCTTCGAATTTTTATTCCCCCTCTATCAAAATATTAAGTGAAAAAATTTTATTACATGTATTTTTAATGCTTATCGTTTGACATCCTACAAGTCACTTACTGTTTATCTCTGAACTAGTTGTAGGCCTCTGGAGTTCAATCTGTACAGTAAAATGTTCAAGAATTCTTACCACTAAGTGAAGAACTACATGATTTTTTCCTAAAGATGATTCCACTGGTAGTTTATTCAATTCTAAGTTGGAGTCTTAAGGACATATACATGTGGCCTTCAACAATAGCACTGTACTCAGTAGCCTTTGTGTGTATTACTGTGTGTGTTTCATGTGTGTGTGTATGTATACGTGTTTTTGTGTAACAACAGTTTTAATAAAAGAGGAGGGCATTATTAGAGAGATAGTAAGGAAAGCAGAGGAGTTGGTTGGGGGACACAGTGATGGAAATAATATTAATAAAATATATAGGAATAAGATTCTCAAAACTTAAAGGATTTCTATGATTATATTTTATAAAAAATTTAAGAACTTAATTTTAAAAAATCACTCATCTTGTACCACAGATAAACAAACAACCCCAATACAAGATACCCCTTAGAACATTCCACATGCATATATAATAGACCAAAGCAGCAGTAAAACCTTGAATGATCTCTTAAAGATTTCTAAAACTTTAATCGCTATAGGTAACTGATTTGACTCTGCTACACAATGCATTTGAAGTAAGGGCTAAGAGATGCCCTCTCTGTTTTAGTTATTCTGAAATATTCCCTGATTCTTATTCTTATTAATTTCTTCTCAATATTTCCACATGTTTTAATGATTGATAGAATATTTACAATCTTAGATAATACATTTAGACATTCTGATTTTTCCATTTGTAATTATATATATATTTATTTTTTACATATACATTTGTATTATTACACTTATACTCAATAAACTACCTACAGCAAGAAGAACCATGAAACAATCAGGAATTATATAAGAGAAAAACTCTGACCTCATTGCTTGTATAGGTTACATGAAAGGACCTTTTGAAACTAATTAGAAAAGACAACAGAAGCATATAAGTATACATTATAAATTTCTTTTTGCAAACATTTCCCTGAGGCAATATGTTGATATCACCTAATGAAGCCAGATATTTCCCATTCATGATACAAGAAGGAGATATTTTTATTTGCTTTGTTTCATTTTATAATTTTTAATTAATTGTTAGATATACTTTTATATTATTACACACACATACATATGTATATACCTACAGCAAGAAGAACCATATATATGTCACATTCCTAGAATTTTGGATATTTGTATTTAGTATCCTGGAAGAAAACATCTTTCCTATCTTGTGAGTCTAAAATTCTGAATGTAAATCAATATCTATCATATTTTATCACTATTAACTTAAAACACCTATCTAGACCTAAAACCACCTTTACCTCTAAATTACCAAGCTTAATTGTAAAACTAAACTATCTAGTCTTCAACCTCATCATCAAACACTTGAGAGACATTCTGTATTTTTACTTCACACCAACTGTCCACCTGCTCTATGCTGTAGTTCACAATTGTCTTGCTATGTGACTCTGTCAGGATACTGTTCTTTCATGGCATTGTACGATCACTGTTCCCCATCCCTAATTTAAAACCATTACTGCTCTGAGCTCCACCTACTGCAGCCTCATCATCTTCTGTACATTCATGCTATCATCCAGCATCAATGTCATCAAAGTCTTTAGTAACACATTTCAAATCATCCTATTAATATATTTAAGTCATTACAAATGAGATAGCCATCATTCACATCCATAATGCTCATGGTGTATTTAAAAGCAAGATAATTTTCTACATAGTTTCATGCATGCCCCCTTTCTCCTTTGTAAAATATGTAGTGACTTTATTTATATAGTATTAATGCCTTTATCACACATTTTGATGACAGTTTTCCATATTTCAGGATACTGTTGCAAATACCCTTAACGGTAACACTCAACAGCTATGTATCACATTTACTGAATTCCATTCAGCATTCCACATACCTTGTAATACTCATTTAAATTCAAATTCACCATGATTAGAAATGCCTCATGCTGACCTTTTAATATCAGGTTGGATCATGTATTCATAATTACTTTGCCAATAAGATGTTGAAATTAATCCTAAATCAAGGCGTATAATTTAATATTTATGTCTTAAGTAGTTATAAGTAATTACCTTATAGCATAAAAAGTCTTCAAGGTTGTCCATATTTATTATTGTCAGTGAAATTCATTTTAAAGTGTTCTCTGGTATGTTAGAACATATGTTACCAAGTAAAGACTGGGCAAACCTTTTAATTATACTTAATTTGTGTTAAATTTAAAGGACACTAATATTAGAGCTTATGCATCTGAACATCATATTATTTTCATTTACATGAATCACCCATAAAAACCGCAGTCTAATTCAATCATATCTGTTTATTTCATTGGTCTCTTCACACATTTTTTGAAGAAAACAAGTTTTCTTTATACATATTGCTGTTTATGTAAACTTTAGCGTGATATAAAAAACAGAATATTTAAAAGAAATTCCAGTGATAATCAGGTACCCATTATATACTTTGTACTGTACTCAATCAAATCATCCATTGGTATTTTCCCTCATGAGTTATTTCCACAAGCACAATCTATTTTCAAAGGTCATTGATATTTGTTGTTACACTTTAATTGATGTTTTCTTTCTTTTTTGTTTACATTTTTAAAAGAAATTTTAATTTGTTCACTTTATACCCTTATTGTAGCTCTCAGCCTCTTTTCCTCCAGGTTCCACCCTTCCTCCCCCGAACTCACATCCCTTCCCGCCAGTCCTCAGAAAGAGGAGCCCTTCTACCCTAACATCTGACCTCACCCTATCAAGTCTCATCTGGACTACTTGCATCCTCCCCATCCTCCGTGGCTTGGCAAGGCCACCCTGACAGAGAGAAGTGATCAAAATGTGGGAGCCAGTGTTCATGTCAGAAGTATTCCTTACTCCCCATATTTTGGGAGCCAAAAGGAGACTGTTCTGCCTATCCACTACATCTGAGCAAAGTGTGTATGTCCTCACAATGCCTGGTCCGTGATAAGCACATCATTATATCTAGGGCCCCTCCTTTGCCTGGATTTATTGGCTTCATTCATCCCCTTGTGGAGCTCCTGACCCCTCCAGGTCCTTCTATTCCCCAACTCTTCCATAAACCTCCCTGCACTCCACCCTGAACTTTGGCTGTGTGTCTCAGTATCTGTTTGGATTCCCTGCTGGGTGGAACCTTTCAGAAGACCTCTATGGTAGGTTCCCTTTCTATTCCTTTTCTTCAACCACTTCCTGTGTCTATTCTATTTGGTCTAATGAAAAGGAATTACATAGGGGAGGGGAGTAGGGGGGAAGTGGGAGGAAGGGAGGAATGGGAGGATACAAGGGATGGGCTAACAACTGAGATGTAATATGAATAAATTAATAAAAAAAAAGAAAAGGAATTAAGCATTCTCCTGACAGCCCTCCTTGTTACTTAGTTTTCTTTAGGTCTGTGTATTATAGTGTGGTAATTCTGTATCATGTGGCTAATATCCACTTGTAACTGAGTATATACCATTTGTGTCTTTCTGAGTCTGGGTTACCTCACTCAGGATGATCTTTTCTAGTTCCATCCATTTGCCTGCAAATTTCATGATTTCCTTGCTTTTAGTAGCTGAGTCGTGCTCCACTGTGTAAATGTACCATGTTTTCTTTATCCATTCTACAGGTGAAGGACATCTGGGCTTTTTCTCAAGTCTAGCCTTTATGAATAAAGCTGCTATGAACATAATGGCCTTGTTGTATGGCAGAGCATATTTAAGATATATGCCCAGGAGTGTTACAGCCGAATCTTGAGGTAGAGCTACTCCCAATATTCTGAGAAAGCACCAGATTTATTTCCAAAGTGGTTGTACAAGCTAACACTCAACCAACAATGGAGGAATGTTCTTCTTTCTCCACATTCTTGCCAGAATGGGCTGTCAATTGAGCTTTTTATCTCAGCCATTCTGGTAAGTGTAAGATGGAATCTCAGAGTGTTTCTGATTTGCATTTCCCTGATAACTAGGGACTTTGGGATTTCTTTTTTTATTTTGAGAGAGACTTTCTATTTAGAATGCTTGAACAGTGTTGTAAATGTTAATTAAAATAAGAACAACCAAATTTTAGTGAATTGTTATTATGCATCATAATCCAGGGGAAGAATTCAATGAACTAATTGAAAATTTATCACCTACACTGTTCTCACTTTTGGTTCTTGACTGGTCTTTTTATTTGAAGATATTGTAACTAGCTGGAAAATGGATCACAACAATGGTATAGTCTTAGTATTTTACATCCTGATCTTGATCCTTATCTGATTTGTGCTAGTGGTCCACTGAGTTTTGGAAAAGTATCTTCACATTCACCATAGCTACAAACCAGGTCCTCTGTAATTCCATTCCTTCCACCATGGGCTCAATCAGCACATATTGTATTCCTAAATAAAACTTTCTCCCACTGTTGTGTTTAGAGTCACATATTTATTTGTAGCAATGAGAAGAGTAGCTAATAAGGACCAAATACCTTACTGCACATAAAGAAGTGCCTCTTCAATAACTGGGCTAAAAATATGGTATCCATAACCATAAATACGATATTTGAACCTGCTTTTATCCTGTTAAATATAAATACATATTAAGACTAAAAAGTACAAAACTACTTGAAATAATATTCAAAACATTTTAATACATTAAGGAAAGAATTGTGTTGAACATAATACCAATAGCATGTAAAACAGAAGCAACGTTTAAAAAAAGAAAAAAAAAACTAGAATACATTGCTCTGAGTTACCTCAGCAACAAGGAGTTAGTCAATAACGAATATACTATCTGTCAAATGTGGGAGGATGTGTCATCTAACAAGCAATCAATATCCAGAAGTCATAAATAACTCAAAAGGCTTAACAATGTGGAAAATGCATTCCAATCCACTTTTTATAAGAAAACAGCAACCAATTTGAATAGACACTTCTCAAAAGAAACAAGACAAGTGAGCAATTAATATATGAAATAAAATCTTAATATCATTAACCTTTAAAAAGATGAGTCAAAAAACTTCAATGAGCTGTTTCATCCTAATTGGAATGACAATTATTTAAAAATAGTGCATCAGCCAGGATTTAAAAAATCTCAACTATTGTTGGGAATGTCATTTAATATAACTATTATTGAGCCCCGTTTTAAACTTCCTTTAAAAGTCTAATTATATAGAAAATACATAGCCCAGATACATTATTCCTGGATATATTTCTAAAGAAAATGAAACTGCCACACAATCAATGTACAATATATTTATTATATTTTATATTATATATAATTATACATATATAATTCCCACAGGTAAATGTAATTCTATTAAAATATCATATATAGCATACTTCTTAAACATAAATATATATAAAATTAATTATCAATAATATAAAATAATATTTAAGATAAAAATATAATAAAAATTATATCATATAGAATAATTATATTATTTTATTATTATATCATATATATTATTCTTGGGATCTAAAGTTTATGATATTCATAAACATTAGCAGATAAGTGATATATTCTAAATATAGAATACAAAGTTCAAACAATAATGTAAAAGAAAATATTACTTGCCACAAATAAAAATAATAGAATACTTCATTAAGATTGGTGAATTTGATCATTATGCATATTGTGCATATGCTGAGTACTATAGTATATTCAGTTAAAGTCCTTGATTAGTGCAATTTAATTAAAAATAAAACTAATAAAGTTTTATACAGGTGTATTCTAGACATAACTAGTTGTTGCTAATGAACTTCTAATACCACCTGTGCCTATACACGATCTGCACGATACCAATCCAATAAATGTTTCAGCAGGGATATACAGGAAAGGGCTCATTAAATCGCAACCTTGATTGAGGAGCTATTGAGAACCTGGAGCTGCTGGAAGGCAGTAAGGTAATTCTGTCCAAGAGGATGACCATGGTAGGATGTCTTTGGCTAAGTGGATGCTGGCCCCAAAATTATGAACTTATGCACAGCACTTACTGCAGGCTTTTTTCTAAAGATGTAAATTTTGGAAGGGTACATGCTGAGGAATGTCTGAGGATTACATGCAGAGTTGAGTCATGAGTATGATTAAAATACAATGATAGATGCATAAAATTCTCGAACATCAAATCATTTTAAAACTGGAATTTTTACAGATTTAAGCTATCCTATTCATGCGTTTGTACAGGCTTTAGAGAGAAAGCTTTCAGCTTTTGGGTACAGTAGATTCTTTGACCACCTCCCCTTGGTGGGGAGGCCTAGGGGCAATAAAAAAACGAATAAGCAGGCTACCAAGCTGAGACTTGATAGCCTATGACCTTATAATGGGGGAGGAGGTCTCCCTCGGTCATAGACCTAGGTGAGTGGAATAGGGTGAAAGTGGGACAGAGGGAGGAATGAGAGGATACAAGTGATTGGATAACAATTAAATTGTAATCTGAAAAATTAGTTAAATAAAAAAACAGTTTTAATAGAAAAAATACTTGTTTATTATAAACAATTCTAATTTGTTTATTATACATATTTTTAATTATGTTGTGGTATAATAATTTTATGTGTAATTTGTTTAGGATTTTTTCCATATTTGCTTATTTTTAATAGTTAACTTTCATATGAAGAGTAGATTAATTTTTTCCAGAAGATTCCCACTGGGTATTCTAACCACTCTTAGGGCCTATGCCTTTCAGGAAGTGACCAACAAAAAATGAGCTCAATGGCATTTTAGAAGATCTGTTTATTTCATAATTTTTCAGAGCTTTTTGCTGTTGGTGGTGGTGGGTTTTAATTTTTTTCTTAGATTTCTATTGTCTATATAGTATAGCTTTCAGTTTTGTGTTTTTGTGGAATTTTAAGTGTGCAAACATGTGTCTTGGCATCTACAACACTGGGACATGTATTTCTTATCCTTTTGCTTTGGCTCTTTTTCTTCTGTTTGTTTGTACTATTGTATTATGATTTGTTTATTTTTGCCTTACATTATTTTATTTTTTATTCTTTTAAATCATATTTATTTTCATTTTAGATGCCTATCATATTCTACTAATGAGAGAAATGCCTTTCTAATTCTAATGAGAAAGAGTATGAATAAAATAAATGGAATATGTGATACTACATGATTTTATACATTTAAAAGTATATGTCTTTTCTAGTACATGTTTAATTATAGAGTATGTGGAATTAAGATTTATTCCTTAGGTAATATTATTAAAACATGTTATAACTTTTCTCATTAAGTATTTACGGGTCATTTTCATTGAAACATATAACCATATTGAACAGTTCTATGTACTTCATGCAAATGTTTTACTATATATTATCTGATTTTAACATATTTACATAAAATGAAATTTTACAAATATTGTGGGACTTTACCTAATTTGAGTATCCACTGTACATTAAAATGAGACTGCTAAATCACCAAGGAAATGCAGATGATTTTGTAAACTGTTTTATTTGAATATACTTATTTCAAAACATTGTTAAAGATGCTGAGTTTCGAGTTTTCATCCCTTAAATACTTAAATCTGTATAATTCCTGACATATTCTTTCAGGTTAAATAAGTTAGAACCATTCTATTTAGCTGGCTAGAAATAGAATATAGTAAATAGGGGTGACCTAATTATGGTTGAAGTTAAGAAGGTCAACCTAATTAGTTATAGAAGCTGCTCTTCTTTTAGCAGAAACAAAGATATATCCTTTAAGTCTTCCATGGTGAAACTATAAAGTGATAATACTTAATATAGTTTAAATGCATGTTTATTTTATTTATTTTATTTTCATGGGATTCAGGAACTTAGTACATGCCTCAAAACAAAAGGAAAACTTTGGTGAATGCATTTTTAGTTTGAAAACAGAAAACATTTAAATTGTAACCTGCTACGATTTTTCAGAATTCACTCACACATTTTTAGACCTATGTACTCATACATAAAAGTTCACAGTGACTTTTAAATATCTTAGTTATGAAATTTTAATGGGTTAATTTTTTCAGTTTATATTTTTATTTTTAATTAAAAGAATGTGTGTGGGGGGAAGGGAAACACAGCAGAACTTATCTTGCTTTCAGGGGTGCAAGTGAGCCAACTCCAAGGATGAGAGTTCAGGAGAGTTGGCCTAGACACTCATCTGCCGTGAAATGGCATGGGTGTGGGGGTTATTCTTTCTCTCCATTGCCCCACCACCTATGGAAGATGAGAGAGCTTCTCATGAGTGCTGGAAAGCTGTTCCTACCCCTACCCGACAGCAATGCTCCAGCGATTAGACCAAGTACTTTGTCTAGACAACATAGTAGGGTGGACCGTGGTCACTAGGTAAAAGGTAAACCAGCCCAGGGGGTGAGAACATGGGAGAGCTGGCATGAAGTGGTATGTCTAGGGGGTGATGCTGTCCTCACCCCTCATGCCTCACCACCTATGGAAGTCAGGAGAACTGGACGTGTTTCTATCATGCTGTTAATGCATGAGAGCAGGCCCAGCACCCCTTGTAGGCCACACAGTAGCCCTAGAGGAGGGGGCCTACATGAGCTTGCCCAGGACAAGGGCACAAGAAAGCTGGCCCTGCCACTCATGTTGAGTGAGGAGGTACAGGTGTGTGGGTGATGCTTTCCTCCTCCTCACATCCTCACTTCCTGAGGTATCTGGAATAACTGATCCTGGGATGGTGAGAACAGGAAAGCTACCCATGCCCATCATTGGTGGTAGGACTTGAGAATGCAGACCCTGCACCTCACCTGGACAGCACAGTAGGGCTGCAATTGACGGCACAGTCACAGGTGAGATACCTCCAGGGCATGAGCAGGAGAGCTGATCCGGCCTCCTGCTGATGGCAACATTGCACGGCCTCGCCAAAGCAGTGCTATAGAGCTTGCCGTGGTCCTGCAGATATGGGAGAACCAGTGAGGAGGAGAACAGCTCACCTATCACCCAGGTCCAAGTCTAGTCCTCTGAATTGGCCAGCCCTAAAAATCAATACCTTCTATAAACATTTGGTATGGGTGAAAGGGCCAATCCTGTTGTTACAAAGCTGCAGTAATTTCATGACAAGGCAAAAATGGGACATTGGAATATAATATTGATGGTGTCACAGAAGCCAAAGATCTTGAACCAAACCAATGAACATTTCAAGTGAAGATGTGTGGATAGAGGGATATACTGTGGTGAGGGCCTTTGTTTGTAGGTGGAGGACAAACCCCCTCCTGGTAAGCGTCCAGCTGGGAGATAGGCTGGTGTACCTCCGGCTGGCAACAGTCCATAGGAGCCTAAACAAATGTGTCAAGAGGCTAGTGCCTTGCAGAGAGACACTTTCAAAGCAAACCACACAGACTTTAGGCCAAAAGGTGTCAAAAGCTGGATCTTTGAAAAAACACATATCAAAGGTGCCCTGGAGACAAGCCCCAGGAAGTGTCCTGGGTATGTCTCCTGAATTCACCTACCCTTGGTTTAAAACTCAGAAGTTTTGGGTGGGAGGTCTCACTCTTCCCATTCTTCCCTTCATAGCTCCCTGTCTTTGTCTTTCTTTTATTACTAAGTGTGGATAGAATGAAAGTTTACTGAATTAAAATATAGGCCTTTGACTCTCAACTGTCGTTATTTTAATCCATTTTCTACATGTAGATGCCTAGCTGGACCAACACCATTTGTTGAAGATGCAGTCTTTTTTCCATGTTATGGTTTTAGTTATGTTGTCAGAAATTGAGTGTATTTCTGATTATTTCAATTCAATTCTATTGATCCACTAGTCTATTTCTACACCATTACCATGCAGGTTTTATTACTATTGCTCTGTAGCATAGCTTGATGCCCAGGATGGTGATACCTCCAGAAGATATATATTTTTTTTCAGAAGATATATTTTTATTGTATAGGATTGTTTTAGCACATCTGTTTTTTTGTTTGTTTGTTTGTTTGTTTATTGTTGTTGTTTGTTTGTTTTCTGTTATTCATTATGAAATTTACAATTGTTCTTTTAATGTCTGTAAAGAATTATGTTGCTATTTTGATGTTGGTTGGCTTGAATCTGTAGATTGCTTTTGATAAGATGGCTATTTTTACTAGGTTAATCCTACTGATCAATGAGCCTGGGAGATCTTTCAGTTTTCTAATATCTTCTTCAAATTCTTTCTTAGAAAACTGAAATTGTTGTCATATAGGTCTTTGACTTGCTTGGTTATAAATACGCCAAGGTACTTTATATTATTTGTGACTATTGTGGAAGGTGTAGTTTTCCTAATTTCTTTCTCAATCTGTTTGTCCATTTTATACATAGGGATAATGAGTTTTTTTAATTAATCTTGTGTATAGTCACTTTGTTGACGGTGTTTATCAGATATAGGGGTTTTCTGGTGGAATTTTTGGGGGTCATTTATGTATACTATCCTATCGTCTGCAAATAACAAGTCTTTGACAACTTCCTTTCCAATTTGTATCCCTTTGATCTCTTTTAGTTTTCTTATTGCTCTTGCTAGAAATTCTGTACTATGTTCAATACATATGGAAAGATTGGACAGTCTTGTCTTTTCCATGATTTTAGTGGAATTTCTCTGAGTTCTCTTTAATTTGATGTTAGCTATTGGCGTCCTATATATAGCCTTTATTATGTTTAACTTTAGGCCTTGTACCCTTGACTTTTACAAGACGTTAATCATGAAGGTGTCTTGTATTGTGTCAAGGGGTTTGCTGCATCTAATTAGATGATGATGTGATTTTTATTCTTTTAACTTATTTATATGGTGGATTACATTGATAGATTTCTGTATGTTTATCAATTCCTGCATCTCCAGAATAAAGCCTACTTGATAATGGTGGAAGATATTTTTAAGGTGTTCCTGAATTTAGTTTGCAAGTTTTTTTATTGAAAACTTTACCATAAATTTTCATGAGTGAAATTTGCCTGAAATTTTCATTCTTCATTGAGTCTTTGTGAGATTTGTGTATCAGGGTGACTGTGGCTACATGGAATGAGTTTGGTAATGTTTCTTCTGTGTCTATATTGTGGAATCATTTTGAAAAGTATTGGTCTTAGCATTTCTTTCAGTGTCTGGTAGAATTCTGGACTAAAATCATGTGGCCATGGGCTATATTTTTGTTACTGTTGTTGCTTGGGAGATGTTTGATGACTGGCTCAATTTCCTTAGGGGTTATAAGACTGCTTAAAATTTTCCCTGATCTTGTGTTAACTCTAGTAAGTAAAATCTGTGAAGAAAATCATTCAGTTTTTAGATTTTCCAATTTTATGGAATACACTTATTTGAAGTAAGACCTAGTGATTCTTTGGATTTCCTAGGTGTTTGAAATTATATCCCCCTTTTCTTATCTGATTTTGTTAATTTGGATACTCCTCCTCTGCCTTTTAGTTAGTTTGGCCGAGGGTTTGTCTAGCTTGTTGATTTCCTCAAAGAACCATTTTTTGGTTTCATTGATTTTTGTATTGTTCTCTTTGTTTCTAATTGATTGATTTCATCCTTGAGTTTGATGATATCCTGTCATCTACTCCTCTTTACTGTGTTTGCTTCTTTTTGTTCTAGAGTTTTCAGGTATGCTATTAAGTTCCTAGTATGAGATCTTTCCAATTTATTTATAGAGATTAATATAGTTCTTTTGAGGGAGAGAGTGAAAAACAGAGTACTGGTCATTAAAATTTTGTATAAGTTCATAGGATGACATTCAAACTCATTCTGTATTAGTAAAATCTTTTACATGGGATATCCAAAAATATATTTACAAAATACTATGCTTATATAAAATAAAACTTTAATTGCAAAAAAAGAAAAAAATACATTTATCCTAAGAACATATAAAGATTCTAAACAAATATATAACATGATGAAAACTATGATCTGTTAGGAAAATGTTAAAGTAGAGCAAATTAACCTCAAATTCTAGTATGAAGAGAAAAGTGTTAATTAGGAAGTGGATCAAATAGAGACTTACATATGGAATGATGGGATCAGTAATTAGTGTAGCCATTACAGAAGACAGGATGGAGTCTTCTCTGCTAAACTGATGGAACTGAAGATCATTATTCAAGGTAAAACTACCCCAGGTCTAGAATAGTGAGTATTGCATGCTCTAAGGACAAGGTGATGCAGATCTCAGAGAGCTTGAATATAGAATGGTTGCTACCAGGAATTATAGACAATAGGAGGAAAAGAAAGAAAAAGGCTGTTTAATAGGTAATATAATACTTTATGAGTATAAAAAATTAATGTGATTGTTTATATATTTTTAACTATAGGAAACACATGTACAAAACTATTCCTAAAAAAGCCACAAAAAATGCTTCCATTCTTCCATTACAAAGAACTAGAGGATGTTTGAGGATATAGGTGTTTTATCTGTCACAATATATGCTTATAAAATAATATTATATAATTCATATATACAATTTTATATGAATATAAAGTAGTTAAGGCACTAAAAGTGGGTTTAAAATTTAATAAATGAATAGATAATTTCTTATTAGAATCCTATGTGTCTTTTAAAAAAACAACAACGGTAAGATGACGACTATTTTAAAGATTTATGTAGATTATTTATTGTTTCCTTGGAAAGTACTATTTCTTAAAACTGCATTATATTCTGCATACTGACAAAATTTAAATCTGGGCTTTTAAAGTCTTTGTATATCAGTTTTAATCCTATTTACATGTATATTTATGTTTGCTTTTTATTGGCTCTTTATACAAATGGAAACATACATATATGCTCTCAATGTTTTAAAATGTAAAATAAAAAACAGACACAATACATTTGATATTTACTGCCACGACACTTTCATGTATAAATTGAACTTAATAAGCTATCAGTTGCATAAATAGAACATTGTACACACACACACACACACACATACACACACAGTTTACTGTGATAATTTTTTTAAATGTTGAAATTGGTACCAACAACTTGAAACAGCAAATCCACATTTAAGGGTAACGTTCTATCATTTTAATTTAGAAAAGCATATCAAACTGCAAGTTAAGTAAAAATAAATGAGTTTTCAAAGAATGACATTTATTGCACATTTGTGTATATGTTTTATGTATACAAATTCTTCATCTCCATGGAATTCAGGCCTTTTAATAAAATGTGACTCACATAGATAATGTTGTTATATTCTCAGAGTTCAATTTGGAATCGATAGAAACATTTCAATGGATAGCCTGATTATACCCAACTTGATTTGATCAGATTTTGCATCTGGGAAAATAAAGCAAAACTCTGCACTAGTGACATCTATTCTTAACTGTGTGTCACACAACTGTGTGTATACACAACTGGAGAATTCACCAAAAATATTAAAATATAAGTTACCATTTATGAGGGGTTAAATATTTAAGTAGCCATATAAAATATGAACAAAGGTAAAAATGTTGAGATATTAGAATGGAATAATACTTATAATATTTCCTTGGAAAATGAGCCTAATATGCTCATAGCACACTATTAACACTCAATGTAATACCCTGAATTTTGCTACATACAATACAATTTGAAGGAGTCCAAGTAAAAATATCTGTTCTCTTGGGACACTGTAATGAATTATTGACACAGTTTTTATACCAGATCAACAAATAAATAGCATCTTGATTGATGTTTTCTCCTGTATAAAGTTAGCTGAGCTACTATATTAATTTTATTTTTATTCACTTTAGTATTTGATACAGTAACCTTGAATCATTCATTCCTCATTTCTAAAGGTCATGATAACAAAACTTACCATATATAAACAAAAATTTTGAGTACTACAATGTGCCAGACATTTTTAAAAATACTTTAATTAATTTAACATTCACAATAACTTTATGTAGGTAATACTGACATTCTGATTATTCTACGGGTGTTATGTAACTTGCTGGAATCATATAATTAAGATAATGTGAGTAATTGCATGGTAGTGAATTATAATTTTAAAAGGAAAAGAAAGTGAACACTTTGTAAGGTGAATCTCTGAAGGAGAGTTAGAGGCATTTTGGAACAATACTGAGTTAACTGGGCAAAAAATGGGAAAGGATGAGCCGTCATTATCTCTTCATTAAAGCAGGTCTACGGGACCTTGGCCAAAGTCAGCATAATGATGAGGTAATGAAGAAAAGTTGGATTGACCTTTTCCTTTGTGCCCTTTATTCTGAAAGTTTTATATTATTTTCTCTGTGTAGGTCAATTCAGTATCTTATATTAAACAAAGAATTTTTGTGCTTGTATGTGTGTCTGTGTGTTTGTGTATATTTCTGTGTGTGTAACAAAGTATAATTTTACTTGCAGTAAGTAAATAGGTATTTCGTCAAGGTAAGTTGATTTCCTCAACACTTAAAAGATTAAGTAAACAGTATGATTTCTGAAGAAACAACAAACATTCTGTAGGGAATTTTGTGCCTCAGAATGACAGAAAATTATATTACGCAATAGACACAATTTTGCAAATGACTGGGATAGTAGCAATATGCTACTAAACTGGCAAGCCACAAGTACCCTGGGTTATTTTCTATGACTCCCGAAATGCTAAGTGTGATCATGTGGCCTTGGACAAGTTACTCTCATGTGTGAGCATAAAATATTGTAAAGTTTTCAATATTAAGTATAATGCAAAGTTGTTAACTATATGAATTATTGGAAATATTTCATTTACCAAGTATATAATTGGTGGTAAAACTCTAAGCAATTTCCCACAAACATACACTGAAAATACCATGCTTATTTAAGTTCACTCTCTCAATATCTAGATCGCTCTAAATTATGTCAGTCATATCCTGACAATTTATGGACATAGTATGAATATATTTCAATCAGTTATTTTACTCAAATGAGATTCCTAAAAATGTTTAATTTTTTCTCTTATAACAAATGACTATTCCATTAAACAGCAGTCAATATTATGATTTCACCTATCTACAGACATTTACTTGGCTAGTTCACAATAGACAGCATCATCAATTTTCATCTTACATCTGTAGTGAGGTTTCTTCAGCTCTACAAATGGACTATAAATTGTCATTTCTACCAATTACTAGAACTCTCCTAAATTTAGAAGGAGTGATAGCAAACCTTTAAAGTGCAAAGATATTAACATTAATTTGACTCAAATGATTTATGTGTTTTTGGTTGTATCAGTCAGTACTCAGATTTTTAAGTATAGTTTTATGGTTGATACATTTTTGTCACTGTTTTTTATATAATAATGTTTATTTATTTTTTGTTTTTACTACCAATTTTAAATGATTTACTTTTTCTTCATAGTCATAGTATAATCATATTTTATCTGTCATCCCTTTCTTCTTCCTAAGCCATCTCTTATACATCTCATTTCTTTCCTTCAAACTCATGGCCTCCTTTTCATATTATAATACACACATACATACACAGGCACACACACATGTGTATACATGTACCTGTTCATTAGGTATAATGATTATTGAATGTATGTTATGAGGGATTGACTTTGTTATTGGACAACCAATTGGCATTCTATTTCCTGGGAATGGCAATTTCTCCCGTTCTCAGCATCCCTTATTTAACTGTAATGTTTTTGCATGTGGTTGAAGTTGGCTGGCCTTTCCTGAGTACACATCAGTATTTGTATTATTGTTTTTCTTATCATGTCATTTTAGTCATTAATGTTGGTAAGATTTTACTGGTCTTGCTTCTGATAGTCCACAGAGATATAATCTCATAGTAAATGCTATGCATGAATTTAGAATTTAGAATCTAAAATCATAACACAAATTTTGAATATCATCACATGATTTAACCATAAAGACATTACATGTGTGTGATTGCTAATTCTTTTCCTACTGACAATTCAGACATTTCATAGCTGAGGCAAGTAAAATTATGTTGTTATAGTATAGTAATGTTGATTTAACCAATCCTAACATGAAAAGATTGTCAAGATTTTTAGCATTTAATTTAAATAGCAAGCAATATTCCTCTATCATTAAAGTATAAAGTAACCTAAAATTATAATTGAAGTAATTAAATAAGAGTTTTAATATTGTAAAACTTAGTATCAATTAGTTTCTTTATATGACTGAGTTGTAATCTTGATTACATTTAATTTTCTATCAAGTGAAAACCATAAGAAATAAAGTCAATAAGCAGTTTGTTTTAAGCTGTTATATTTTCCAAACAAATTGCACATGAACAAATTTTGATCTTGATGATTACTTCCCTCTGCCCTGTAATCATTATTATCATTTAGGAAATGAACATTGGCATATGGTATTGATCACAGTAAACGAAGATTTTCTAAACATTAATAATCTTAAAACATAAACAGCAACATCCAAATTCATATGCCTAATCTTTTTCTTTGGTTTGGCTTACCTCTCCCTCCATCCCTCCTCTGTCTTTCTGCCTCTCTCTCTCTCTCTCTCTCTCTCTCTCTCTCTCTCTCTCTGTCTCTGTCTCTCTCTCTGTCTCTCTCTCTGTCTCTGTCTCTCTCTGTCTCTGTCTCTCTCTGTCTCTCTCTCTCTCTCTGTGTATATATATATATATATATATATATATATACAAATTACATGATACTTCTTAGACTATTCTTTTTTTTTACTTCACATTTATGTTATGTGTATGAGTGTTTTTAATTAAATGCATTGTGGTATAATGTATATGTTCCTGGCACCCACAGAGACAAGAAGAGAACACTGAAACCTGGAGCTGGACTTATGAGAGGTCTGATCACCCATGTCCTTGCTGGAAGGCAGCATATGCTAGTAATATGTCAACCAACTCTCTAGTCACTATCAGTCATTTTTATTTGCTAAAAGTATAATATATCAAACAGTATTAAATTTAAAATTTTGACAGTTTGTTTTTAAATGTAGTTACATAATTTGTGCTTTTCTTTATTAATGTGGATAACAAAAGTCCATCTATTTTTATCTAGCTGAAATAAGTAAGAATAACAATTTTCCCTTAGCCACAGCAACCTCTTCCCAGGTCAATTCTGAGATTGCTCCCCTTCAACAATTCCTCCCTTAGGAGATGGAAATGTAGAACTTGTATGAGATTTTAGCCTTTCTGTGTTTTGAACACTGATCATGTTTCACATGTTTCATTGCTTAAAATAGTATAGTGCTATGCCTGGATACCACTACAAATAATTATGGTAGGCATGTGGCTGTGCTGGAGTCATACCATATGAAAGACTCGCAACCCATCTTCTCTCCTGGAAGGGAAGTAGAAGGACAATGTGTCCATTACATATTCATCAGTTCACACACAGGAACCACTGGAGGCCCCCAAACTTCTACTTGTGCTAAAAGACTGGTTTGGTTTCTAATAAAATTTTCTGCAAATTGGAGATGGTAGGCATTTCTTGAGATACTCAATGAACAACTAAAATGTATTAGAAACAGTTGCTGAGAATTGTAGCCAAATGTGGGAAGAACTCAGGGGACCATTAGAAGTGTGTACAGAAGGATAGAAGGACATGAAGGGGACAAGGAGATCAACAGAGTCAACAAACCTAGGCTCACAGGGACTTACAGAGACTGAAGTACAAACCAAGGAGCCTGCACGGTCTGGAACCAGGTAGTCTACCTATCTGTAGCTTGGTCTTAATCGGGGTCGCGTGGCAAGTGGAGTAAGATGCTGTCTCTGAGAAGGACTCTCTTGCCTGTTATTGGGTCACATTCCTAGAGTAGGGCTGCTTTTTCTGGCCTCAGTGGAAGGGAATACTTTCATTCCTCCTAAGCCTTGATTTGCTGGAGTAGGTTAACACACAGGAGGGACTCCCCCTTTCAGAGAAGGAAAGGAGGTAATAGAAAAAGAGGGTGGGAGCGTGGGACTAGGACAAAAGGAGGGAGGGGCATCAGTTGGGATGTGCTACTTAATATTAGAAAAAAATACAAAAATGCATCTCACAGATACATTACCAACTCAAAATCCAGTACAGAAGACAGCTTCCTGAACCAAACACCAACAGCTCAGGCTCTAAGATCAACCAAAAATAAATGGGACCCTATGACACTGAAAAGCTTCTGTAAGGTGAAAGACAGACTGGGAAAATAGCTTCACCAACCCTACATCTGACAAAGAGCTAATATCCAAAATATATAAAGAACTCAAGCACCATCAGACCAAATAATGCAATCAAAAATGGGGTACAGAATGGCTAAGAAACATTTAAAGTAATTTTCAACATCACTAGTAATCAGGGAAATGCAACTCCAAATGACTCTGATATTACAACTGACACCCATCAGAATGGCTAATAGCAAATATTCAAGTGACAGCATATGCTGGCTAAGATGTAAAGAAAGAAGAACACTCGTCCATGGCTGGTGGGAGTGAAAACATGTATACTCACTTTGGAAATCAATCTGGTGCTTTCTCAGGAAATTGATAATAATTCTACCTCAAGACCCAGTCACACCACTCCTGCAAATATACCTGAAACATACTCCACCATGTAACAAGGACATTTACTCAACTATGTTCATAGCAGCTTTATTCCTAATAGCCAGAATCTGGAAACAGCATAGATATCCATCAACTGAAGAATGCATAAAGAAACTCTGGTATATTTACACAGTGAAGTACTATTCATCTATTAAAAACAAGGAAATCTTGAAATTTGAAGGCAAATGGATGGAACTAGAAAAGATCATCCTAAGTGAGATAAACCAGACCAAGAAAGACACATACGGTATATGCTCACTCATAAGTGGATATTAGCCGCATAATGCAGGATAACTACATTACAATATAGAGACTGAAACATCAAAGAAGGATCATGTATTATGTGGATCTAGACCCTCTGTTCAGATGTAGTAGCACAGTGTCCTTGTGGGTCCCACAAGGAGAGTAGGGACTACTTTGGACATGCATTCTGGTCATCAAACTATCATCACTTCCTCCTGCCAGGGCAGCCTTACCAGGCTACAGAGGAAGAGATTACAGGAAATGGATCATTGTTCTTTTAAGGTCTTCTGGCTGTTTTGGAATGAATTATGCATACTTTCGTAGGGACCCATATAAAATTTGGGAAAATGGTTACACCAGCTAGAAACAGCATTTATGGTGTAGAATGTTGAGAAATTCCATATAATCCTCTCCTTAGATTCCAAAAAAAGCATTTGACAAAGTCTAACACCCATTCATGTAAAAAGTCCTGGAGAGAGCAGGGATACAAGGTACATACATAAGCATAATAAAGGCAATATAGAACAAGCCTATAGCCAACACCAAACTAAATGGAGAGAAACTCAAAGAAATTCCACTTTAATCAGGGGTAAGCCAAGGCTGTCTACTCACACAATATCTCTTCAATATGGTACTTGAAGACCTTGCTAGAGCAATATGACAGCTAAAGGAGAACAAATGTAAGCCAACTGGAAAGGAATAATTGAGAGTATCACTATTCTTAGTGGGTGATATGATAGTATACATAAATGATCCCAAAAATTCTTACCAAGGAGTTCCTACAGCTGATAAACACCTTCATGAAAGTGGCTACATATAAAATCAACTAAAAAAATCAATCGCCCTCCTATATACAAATGACAATCAGAGAAAGAACTAATGGAAACTACACCCTTCACAATAGTCACAAATAATATAAAATATCTTGGTTTAACTCTAACCAAGAAAGTGAAAGTTTGTATGAAAAAACCTTCAAATCCCTCAAGAAAGAATTTGAATAATATTTTAGAAGTTAGAAAGATCTCCCATGTTTGTGGATTGGGAGAATCTATATAGTAAATATGGCCATCTTACCATAGCAATCTACAAATTCATTGCAATACCTTTCAAAGTATCTACACAAAGAGGAGATCTTTATGTAACACAAATCCCAGGAATTAATTTTCATTAAAATCCCCTTTTAATAACAATAAATTTATCTTGAAATACTAGGCATACCATCTGAAAAAAACTCACTAAAAATGTCTTTTTAAAATATTAAGGTAATGATAGTATGAAATGCCAGAACTAGGGCAACAAGGAGAATTGCATTAAAATTCCTGTTGAAAATGGTCAAAAAAATGAGTAAAATATTTTTTACATGTTCATCCATAGGTCAGTCTTATTTCTGTTGTCTGTCGAATAAATTTTCCTAGGTTGCTGAGCCTATGCTTGAATGTATGATTATCTGTCCTGAGCTAACTCAATTGCTTGAAACTAAATATTAACTGGGACTGGTTTACAGTTTCTACACTTTAGTCCATTACCATCATCGTGGGAAGCATGGCAACAAGCAGTAGACAGGATGCTGAAGAATGGACCAAGAGTTCTACATCTTGATCCACAGGCATCAAGGAGGAGATAAGATGCCACTGGATAGACTTGAACTCCTATCACAATCCAACAAGAATTTTCTCCAAGGCAACACAAGCCCTATACTTTCCTAAGGTCCAG
This sequence comes from Acomys minous, assembly GCF_964271855.1. Classification (NCBI taxonomy): domain Eukaryota; kingdom Metazoa; phylum Chordata; class Mammalia; order Rodentia; family Muridae; genus Acomys; species Acomys minous. The sequence continues at coordinate 10,924,237 of NC_140501.1, read as the reverse complement.
AGGTGACAATAAGAGCCACAGAACAAAATATATAACCAATAATGATAAAAAAAAAACAGGTAACAATTTAGAATTGCAATCTTCCCAAACCCAGATGCCTCTGTGCCAATTTAAAACATAATCAATAATAACTTGGCTAATATGTCTACTCTAGAGCATTGCAGCTCTACTCATACCAGATCCTGAATATTTTAATATAGTTGAAGCACTAGTAAGAGATGTTAAGCCTGGTCTTATGAATATGATAAGGGACATTAAAAGAAATTATAAATCCATTAAAGAAATAAATGAGAACACAAATAGTGGAAGGAAATTAAAAAATAAGACATGGACCAGAGAACTTAGAGAAAGCCTCAGCAACAGAATCCAAGAAATCGACGAAAGGATGTTCGGTATTAAAGACAGATTATTTCACCAAAGAAGATATTAAATTAAAATAGCTCCTAGCACAAGAAAATTCTAGGAAATCCTGGACACTATGAATAGACCAGTTTGTCGAATACTACAAACAGATGAAGGAGAATAAATTTAGGTCAAAGGTGTGCAGAATATATGTTTAACAAAAATCATAAAAAAATATTATACCCTAATTTAAAGAAATGGATGCCTATCATGAAACCAGAAGCACATAGAACATGGAATGGATTAGAAATTAGACTGGCCCAAAATGAAAGTCCCCTTGGCACATAATAATCAGAATATTAAATTTACAGAACAAAGAAAGTATATTAAAAGGTGGAAAGAAAAAGGACAAGGTAACATAGAACGGCAGATCTATTAGCATAGCACCTGACATTTCTCAGTCTACACTCTAAAATCAAGAAGGGCATGGGCAGTTGATCTACAGACTCTAAGAGAACAATGATGCCAGCACAGAGTACTGTACTCAGTACAATTTTCAATCATAGTAGCTGGAGAAAATAAAACACTCCATAATAAAACAACATCTCAACAAACCTACCTATAAGTCACTACCAGAAGGCACTAGAATACGAAAAAGACCAACAGGAAGAGGTTAACAACACCCAAAAAAAACCACATGGAATAAATAAACCTTCAACAACAAAACAAATGATGTTAAACACAAAACAGCAATCACAAGAAAGCAGGAATTAAAACATCTGCTCATTTATTTCTCTTCATATATAATCCCAATAATAGAATGCATGCTGAAAGACGACACATCTTTTTCCTACATTCAATAAACGCAATGCCTCAGGAGATTTGTTTTAAAAAATATATTCCAAGCAAATGGATCTTTGAAGCAATCTGCTGTATGTATTTTGATATTGGATAAAATATACTTTCAACCAAAAGAGAGAGAGAGAGAGAGAGAGAGAGAGAGAGAGAGAGAGAGAGAGAGAGAGAGAGAGAACTCTACAGACTGATCAAAGGAAAAGGCCTGCAATTGGACATTGCAATTCTTAACATCTGTGCACCAAAATAGGGACACTTAAGTGGGTAAAAGAAACATGACTACAGGTTAAATCACATATTCTCTCTCTCTCTCTCTCTCTCTCTCTCTCTCTCTCTCTCTCACTCTCTCTCTCCCTCTCTCTCTCTCTCTCTCTCTCTCTCTCTCTCTCTCTCTCTCTCTCTCTCTCACACACACACACACACAGTGATGGATAGCTTAAAATTGCAATCTCAACAAGAGACATCTCATCTAGACAAAAGCTAAACAGAAATTCTTGTGTTAAATGATGTTATACACAAACTGTACCTAACATATTTACAAAACATTTCACTTATACACAAAAGAATATATGTTCTTCTTAAAAATTCATGGAATTTTCTACAAGATTAACATCATTTTAAAACTCAATCCAATTCCCAAATAAGTGCAACAAAATTTAAAGTACCTTGTATCCTATTTGGCCACTACAGATTGGAAAACTTGCACTGTGATGAAAATTGAATGAATCATTACTGAAAGGAAAATGGGTCAAGAAAGAAATATTTAAAGAGCGGAATAGTTTCTAAAGTTGAAGAAAATTAATACAAAATATAGCCAAACGTATTGGACATAATGACGTCGTTATAAGACAACTCCGTAATAATAAATTCCTACATAAACCTTTGGAGAAGTCTCATACTAATAACTTCCCAGCAGTTTTGAAAGCTCTACAACAACAAAAACAATAACACACACACACACACACACACACACACACACACACACACACATGCACAGAGAGAGAGGAGAAGAAGAAGAAGAAGAAGAAGAAGAAGAAGAAGAAGAAGAAGAAGAAGAAGAAGAAGAAGAACAACAACAACAACAACAACAACAACAACAACAACAACAACAACAACAACAAAAAGTAATACTGAAATCAATTAAATAGAAACAACAACAAAACAATAGAAAATTAATGAAAGGAGAATTGACCTTTTACGAGAAACAATAAGTTTAGCATGCCTTCTCTAAATTAACTTAATAACAGAGAGATTATTCAGATTAACCTAATTAGAAATGAAAGGGGTGCTAAAACAACAAGCACTCAGAAATATGCATAACAACATACTCTAAAAACTGGAAATATCTAAAAGAAATTGATAAGGTTCTTGAAGTTATTACTTACCAAAATTAAATCACTTGGGCAATTTCAACAGACCTAAAACCCTTCTAACAAAACAAAATAACCACATGAACCAAAACAAAAACAAAAAAAACTAAAAACTAAAAACAAAACAAAACAAACAAAAGTTAGTCTTGATGACTTGAATGCAGACGTCCAAATAAAAGTTAACACCAACATTCAATTTCTTCTCAAAATATAAATTAACCAAATCAAGACCCAACAAAGAGAGGAAATTACAAGTAAATTTCTCTTAAGGCCACAGATGCATTTTTTGGTCTTTTTACACTACAGGTAATTTTCATGTATTAAAACATGTATTTTTATGTGATTCCTTACTTTGAAAATGAATAGGTCTTAGCCATTCTGATAGGTGTAAGATGGAATCTCAGAGTTGTTTTGATTTGCATTTCTCTGATGACTAAAGACGTTGAACAATTCCTGAAGTGTTTCTCAGCCATTCGATACTCTTCTGTTGAGATTTCGGTTTTGTTCTGAGCCCCATTTCTTAATTGCGTTATTTGGTTTGGTGGTGTTTAATTTCCTGAGTCTTTATTTTGGATATTAGACCTTTGTCATATATAAGGTTGGTGAAGATCTTTTCCCAGTCTGTAGGATGTTGCTTTGTTCTCTTGACAGTGTCTCCTGCCTTACAGAAGCTTCTCAGCCTCATGAGGTCTCATTTATTAATTGTTGACCTTAAGGCCTGGGCTTTTGGTGTTCTGTTCAGGAAGTTGTCTCCTGTGCCAGTGTGTTCCAGGCTCTTCCCCACTTTTTCTTCTAACTGATTTAATGTCTCTGGTTTTAGGTTGAGGTCTTTAATCTACTTGGACTTGAGTTTTGTGTATGGTGACGAATATGGGTCTAATTGCATTTTTCTACATGTAGACATCCAGATAGACCAGCACCATTTGTTGAAGATGTTATCATTTTTCCATTGAATAGATTTGAATTCTTTGTCATAAAAAAAAAAAAAAAGGAAAATGAATGGGTCTGTATGACTGTGCATTTCTTGTGCCTTTTCTCATTTTTTCTATATAGTTGTTTTCTTTTATTGTGCTATGTTAGTTTTTTTTATTTTGTTATATTTTATTTTATTATCTCTTAGAATTCTGTTTGTTTTCTAATGAAAGGCGAAAAGGGAAAAGGAATATTTATATGAGGGGAACTGGGAGGGGGATAGAGAGGTGAAACTATAATCAGAATACACTAAGTGAGATAACAATACATTTTCAAAAAAATAAAACAATAAACAAATTTTAAAAAGTAATCATTTGTAAAATCTTTCTAATTGGGGAGAATGTAAAACAAAATGAGCCACAGTCTACAAATTGCAAACAAGAATCCATGATGATGTCTGATCCTAAGAATCAGAACAATAAAGCAAGGGTAAAAGTAAACAATATTACAACACACAAATAAAATTAGAAAGATTTTATGAATAAAAATGAAATGCTTAATTACTCTTAGTGCATATCAAAAAGTAGAAACTTACTGTTTCTACTTTGATAATCCTTTGAAAAATTAAGTACAAGAAAACAGTTGTAAATATAATGACACTGCTTAATAGTTGAACATAGTTACAACAAATGATTCCTCATTATGAAAAAGAATTAAAAAGTAACATTTTGAAAAATAATAAGTGCAAGGAACTTATTATATATATATTATATATATATGTATATATATATATATATACAGTGAAAATACTTTTTGGTAATATAGGGAATAGTGATAGTTTCAAATCAGAAAAACTCAGGAATACTCATAAGGTAGGAGACTTGGATAAAAAGACATTGATCCTTTTCTCTAAAGTCTGATGAAAATTTTCTGAAGTTCCTGACATTCCTCATGTGCAATGATATCTTTGTTATGAACAGTGAATCTCTTTTGTTGAGAACTTGAATCCAGTCATATTATATAACAGAATGAAAGACCTACATAACCTCAGGCTAGGAGTCCTCATAAGAAAGAACATGTAATTTTTGTTTGGGCTTTTCATTCCACACAGTAACCTAGATGAGATTGTGAAGTGACTGGACATGAAAAATCCACATGTATTCATGGACAATATTGAGAGGCATCTGTATTGTGACCCTATTTGAACACTAGCAGTGCCATTTCTCCCAATCCACCAAAAAAAATCATTTCTGTTCATTGTAGTTAATTAGACAAAACTGGTAATACAATTAGATACACAGTAAAAAGAAAAAGATTTTAAAAACTAATAAGGAATTATGCAGTTGGGATTTCTTCAAATTAAAGTATCTTTGAAAGTAATTTTCATTATATCTAGACTATATTAACATGTTGAATTTCTAATCCTTATAGGAATTATTTCATTACAATCTCTGAATAAACAAACCTTCCTCGATGCTTTTATTTACATGAAATAATAATGTTGTTATTCTTTAATTATAAATTATAAAGACTAAGTTTATTATCTCTAATACACCAATAAGGAGTTCATGAAACACCTTGACCACCAAATGCACATTTTGACAATACATTACTTATATTTTGGATTAAAACAATTTCTGTTTTTAATTCATAGTACTAAAAGATTTCTAGATAAAAATGTTTTTCACTATATTTAAAATGAATTATCAAAATATTTGAAGACTATAGAGCATGGAAAACCTTTAAAAGTATGAAAAGAAGATAAACTAGAAGTGTATTGGTTCTTTTTCTCTTTGCTATTGTCTCTGTGATGGACAGTGTCTGTCTAAATCACATTTCAAGCAAGCCAAAGCGCAGATGTTTCTTTCTTCTCAATCTAGATCTGAGAAGGAGAAATTCATCAGAAATATTCTCTGTAAAATTCCCAAAGAGTTAGACAGGTGTAAAGTAATTCATTCTTATAAATAAAGAAAGCAAAGAGTCCCCCACTGTTAATGCTATTATAAAATTCATTCCTCTGTAAAATGGCAAAATTTCATAGATTCCCCATGGAGCTTCCCAGTGTTACTTGAAATGAATGCAAGAAACAACTTTAACATTTGATCACAAACTCCAATTCAGAATATATTTTCTTATATTTCAGCAATATAATAAAACTGTTTTACTTGAATTGAGTATACTCATCTACACATGATTTGACAATATTAAAAACATTTTTATTTAAAAATATAATTAGAAATGACTTGAAATACATTTCCATGAAAATATTTTTATACAGAGATAAATGTTAAAGATACCACATGCACACTTTGATCAATTTACTTTGTTTTTAAATTTTAGTTTATTAATTTATTCTTGTTACGTCTCAATGGTTATCCCATCCCTTGTATCCTCCCATTCCTCCCTCCCTCCCATTTTCCTCTTACTCCCCTCCCCTATGACTTTGACTGAGGGGGACTTCTTCCCCCTTTATATGCTCATAGGGTATCAAGTCTCTTCTCGGTAGCCTGCTATCCTTCCTCTGAGCGCCATCAGGGCTCCCCCTCCAGAGGATGTGGTCAAATATGAGGCAACAGAGTACGTGTGAAAGTCATAATAGCCAGATCATGGAAACAGCCTAAGTGTCCCTCAGTAGAAGAATGGATAAAGAAACTGTGGTACATGGATAAAGAAAGTGTGGTAAATACACTGTGGAATACTACTCAGCCATTAAAAACAAGGAATTCCCAAAGTTTTTGGACAAATGGATTGAGCTAGAAATGATCATAATGAGTGAGTTAACCCAGAAGCAGAAAGAGTCAAATGGTATATACTCACTTATATCTGCATACTAGCCCAAGGGACATGTTCCATGAAAGCCTTCACTTACCAGGAAACTGGGACAGATGGGAGGACATCCTACTGGGACTCAATTTACCTTTTAAAAGTATATAACTATAATGAAAAGAACATTCAGGAAACTATGTTACCTGTTTAATTATTCATAACTAGAAATTAATTCATCACTTAAAATTTAGCTCTATAATAAAATATATGACAGTAAGTGTAGTGTGATAATAAAAATTAGAATAAAATGGAAACATAGATAATAATTGAATTATTGTGCCTATCACTGTAGATATCAAGGTTAAAAAATTTGTATATTAGAGAGCTTTATACAATACAGGTCCTTAAGCAATCAAAGTCACAGAGCATTTATGATGCCTAAAATTTTATGCAAAATTTTATTCTGAAGGAAAATGCATAACAGTCTAAATTAAGTGTATGTAAAGTTAATCTAATCTTTACCACAGTCTGTAACCCAGTAAGGGATTAAGTGAATATTTGTTATATTAAAGCACCATTCTAACAAAGGAATTAGGCTATTAAGAAAATTTTATCAAATGAGAAACATTATTAGTTTAAAAGAAATTACTGTGAATGTGTCACCCAGAAAGGTAGCATAGCTCGGACAGAGTAAAAGATATCATACGCAGCCCTGATTAACTACTTACAAAGGGATGTGGCTCTTGTTAGAAAGTTTTACTACTCTGTTAATTTAAGACTTTGAGTTATCTTCTTTTCTCTCATAAGTACATTGTAACTTGAATGTGTTTCTTAAATTAGTATATATGTGGAAACCAGGTAATAAGGGGCAGGTCTTTTGAGGTAGATGCATTATTGGAGGGTATATAGAAAACTACATGTAAAATGGGTTTGGAAACTCTAGGATGTCTGGCAGAGGGATTAGAAAATGAAAAGATGAGGAAAATATTAACCATAATGAAAAATATATTGAAGCCTATGTGAAAATTCATGATCCTTCAACACAAGCAAAAGAAATTCAGGAAGATGGGAGAACATAGATAACATAACACAAAAGAATGGAGGATGCTTTGCATTAAAGATTTAAATGATGATGGTGCAGAGAGAGATGGGACAGGAAGAAATATGATTTTACTTATGCTAAGAAGGACTAAAGAATACATATGGAAATCCACTAGTAGGCAAGCTAATTAAATTGAATAAGGTGAAAAATGACTTTGATAAAATGTACCTGCATGAGTAGGCAATACTGCTCTCAGAATATATAGATTATTTAGATAAAACCGTGGTACCTGGCAATAGGTTCTTTCCAATAAGTTAATAGACAGAAAATATCTATGGCATGAAAACTATACAACTATCCCCTTTTCTCTTGGTTACTCCCTATAGCTAAATATTGTTACCTCCATGTAGATACCACCAATTTTGTGGTACTACATCAAGAAATCAACTCAAAGTATCCAGGAAAATATGTCTTCTTTCTAGATTTAACAGCACTGGAAGGTGCTATGATGCTTTGATGGGGAGGAATGATATAAGTGTTCTTGTTTTGTATTGGATCATGAATGGCACAATATTGACTTACTAGGCAAGTTGTATCCATTGTAATAGTAGTGGAAGTGATGTTTATGAGGGAACTCAGCAATGTTCTTTTTTTGTTCTCAATCTTCATCAGACAAGTTTCTCTTTGTAATGGGTAGTGGGTAATGCAAAATTTCATAACTTCTCAAAATATAGAAAATAACAAATTGTGAGTTCTCAGATGAACAAGGAAACACTCAGGAGCCATTGACAAAAACTGGGGAAAAAGATGCAAAGACTTTGAGTATTAAGGGGAAAGCCATGAAACGTTGCAATACAGAAGGAATTGCTGCTTGCAAAATATCTAAACCATCACAATTTGATCAGACTTCCAGGATGCATAAAGAAGGAGCAATTTTGGGCCCATTCATAACTAACTGAGTTGTTATTGTCATTTGATGACTACTGAGCCAAGGACAGTTCCTTGTTTTGGGAATACGACCACTGTTAGGTTGCTCATTTCTTATCCAAAGCTTCACACACATGAACATATTGTAAATATTAATTGGAGACAGGAGGCTACTAATAATCATAATTTTATCAATGAAATAACAATTATATGGATTTTTGAGTGCTAGAGGGAGAGTTAGAGGAAAACAGTGAAATGAATATATCATAATATATTTTGTACATGTATGACATGTTCAAGTAACAAATTAGAAATGTTACTAAAATAACTTAGTCTAATTATCAGAAAGAAAATACGCCATTGTGCTTCCTTCACAGACATAAATTATGACCCCAGGTATTTAAAGAAATTAGTTATCGGAGAGTGCTGCCACAGTATAGACACTAAATCCTGGAACTGAAATTAAGGGGGAAAAGTTCTTTGCAAGTGAAAAATTAAATTTTATAAACTTTACTTTAGATTAAGTTAAATATATTGGTGAAATGTTTCATAGAAAGCAGTGTAAGCAGGCCAAATAGTGAAGGAAATGCAGTAAATATAAATTGGGCCATGCCATTTGTGTTAGAATTTAAACAATATTTAACATATATTAACTCATTTTATTCCATCAAAGATATGACAATCAAGGTTTTAGTGACAAATACAGTGTCAGTGTGAAATCCATAGATGAATTAGTGGTGTATCCCAAGTGACTAAAAGAGATTTTAATGAACAGGCAAAAACAGTAAAATACTATGTAAGTTCAATGCCTTTGGAAGAACAGCAAAGTATATATTTCAAAATTATTTCAAGGGATTGAAAAGATACCTCTGTAGTTAAGAGTGCTTACTCCCCCTGTCGAGGACCTGGGTTCAGTTATCAGCCTCCATGTAGTGCCTCACAACCACCTTTAACTAGTTCCAATGTATTTTTTACATTCTTCTAACCTCCACAGGTTTTAATCTTTTTAAAATCTACTTTATTTGGGTTTTTTAATGTATCTATCTCCCTTCCAACACATCTACCCTGAATAGGTGATCAAAAAATTAATAGGGGCTGTGAAAGTAGTCTTTTTTTTAGACTCAGTTCCTTGGGGTAGATTCTACTCTTTGTCATCAGGATTCCAGAAGACCTGATAAATAGCAAACCAGAAATTAAGTGTCCACAACCACAGCAGCTGGAACTTCAAAACATTCTCTCGAGAGTTTCTCTCTAGAAGAAGTTTGACGTGGGAACAATGAGCAGCCAGGAAAAGTCTCCATTTTGGGGGATCTAATTCTGCCCCCCTCTCCCCGAGTCAGTACCAATATGGTTTTCAACTCACAAAGACCACGCCCCTGCGTGAGGCAGTTCACTTTCTATCAGTCAAACATCATGCACTCTCACACAAGTATGTTTCACATCCCACACTTGGAATCAAAGCAAAGACATGTTTACAACACCTACAGGCCACTATGTGCTAAATGATACTGAAAATGCAGAATGCACTCCAGCAAACATGTGTACACAAAATTATTTAAAATTTTTTTGTGGAAAATTGAAAAGAATTAATAAAAAACACCACCAACAGCAAAAGTCTTTGTAAGGCAGGGATAGTGATATCTGAAAACATACCAAGAAGCTGATGCAATTCTCCCAAATCTTTGAGAAAGTTCACACCATTGTTTCTGGGAGATGCTGTGAAATAAATGGAAAAAAAAAGCATTCAATGGGAATTTTCTGTGACTGATACATTGGTTTATAATTACCATTTTTTTTTCAAACTGACCTCATTCAAGCCCCTTGAACACGACAGTGTATTAAGTATGGCTATAAGCTCCCAAATTCATGCCTCAATATACCTGTTTTTCCTGAGTTTGTATACTTCTATAATCCTTTCAGGATCTGTGAGCAAATGTGTAATTGCTGCAAGGTTTCAGCCTCAAATTACAACTGTCAATCACAAAGTAAAAGATATATCAGAAGAACAGAGGCTTTTCCATCTCAGGCTTTTCAAGAAGCATTCTGCCTTGCCACAAAGTTTCAAGTCAAAGAAAATAATCTGGAGGGTCCAGCCTTTTTCAAAGTTACAGTGTACTGAGCTGAGAAGTCACAGTAGTAAGTATACACTATATGGAGACTGCCATGAACATGAAGATGGCTCTAAGCATTTGTCACTTATGAATAAATAAGGTGTTGACTTCTAAAAGATTATATCAGTATGTCTTAGAACCTCCTCTTAATTAAGCTTCCTTGGTAATAGTCGCTTTAAGGTTCTAGGACTTATTTGCTTTCCAAAACGATCTGGGTATCTGTTAAATCTAAGCCAGCATCACAATTTGAATGATGCTGTCAATATAGAAGAACAGTGTAATATTTATCATTATAGAGAATAGGAGAATTGATACAACACAGTTTTTATTTAAATCTTTGCTTCTGCCCCTGAGGTAGTAATTATAAACAATAACAAGAAAATAAAATGTGTGTATCTCCCAAATAGTCTTGCTGTTATTTTATCAATTGTGTGTCCTGGCTGTAATCTTCTACTTAGTATACAGACAAGTTACCTTTAGGGCATACAAATAATCAAAGAAGGACAGTTCCCGAGATACAAAGCACTGTGCTGGGCACATAGGAAGATATCTATTTGTTTAAGGAGTAAAAGTGCCAGTTAGATTGTTAAATGGTTCTTGCTATAATTGAATATTTTAGAAGAAAAAGCACCTTTATAAATGAGTGCAGTTAATGATGATCTATATTTGCCAACTTCTATTTTGGACACTTTTCATGGTAAAATTGTTTTGAACATTTAGTGTAAAGCTTTGTGAAACATATGTTTTATTTTTATTTCAAAAATATTTAGACATAAAATTGATGAGTCATAAATAAATTTCAAGCTCATGAAATATAAAGCAGTTTTAATATTTTGTTGCAACCAGGAGGGGCATGTACCAATAGAACATTACATTTTGATGTACTTGTAAAATTATTATCTATTTTTGTTCTCTATGTTATTAAGACCATTTTTGTAGTGATTTTTGCTCCCTCTCTGGCTGAGGCACATCTCTAAAATCATACTTTCTGGAAAGCAAAGATATTAAGGTTCAAGGCAAGAAATGAGTGGTTGTTCTCACAGGTAAAAGTGGATGCAGAGATTGTCTTTGACATAGAAAATGTTGAGAAAAGGCCACAGACCAAACATGGCAACCACAATTAGGGAAACATGTATACAGTTGTGGCAAAGATCTCAGAATTAGGGATAATTGTGGGCTCAGAGCACTATTTCCTGGAAGAAGATCAAGGACAAGGAGGCTAGGGGAGAATCCAATTCAAAAAAACCAATGTTAAAAATTCAGAGTTCATCAGAAATAGCAGAAAGTTACTGTCAGAACTGTGTAGAGCCGCCTGTGGTCCAGCACTCCATTCTGTGACAGACTTGCAGGATATGAGACAAAGAATCAAATGAAGTAAGTTCTAAATTAAAATAAAGGCAACGTTGGCAACTGAGATCAGAAATATATCAGATAATATAGATCAACATACTGCGTGTTTGTGTTTTTCTTTTAGTTAGTGCAAACCTATGTGTACACCTTACCTTTTAAATGACACATAAACTATACTAAATAGCTATTTACTCTCCACATTTCATGAAAAAAATGATAATAAAATAAATATCCTTTTTTGTTTGGGATTATATTTTATTGATTTAAATATCTATGAGAATAAGAATTGCCAACATTACAAACTCAGTGGAATTTTACAGAAACTGTATTCTGTGTTTGACATAATAATTTATTATATGGTTATTAATTACAGAACTGCAAATATTTTCTTCCACATACAGCATGTATTTTAAAACTTATAACTTTATGACATTAGCTTATGTTTCATTTAGATCAATTCTGCTGTGATTTTATAATGGTATCATATCAAATATAAATATATATACATACATACATATATATATATATATAGTTTTAAACAATAGCTGTTCTATTTGTAGATACATTTCCTCAAATCACTGTGTTATTTGCCATATTTAAATAATACTTTCACATGACATTCGTTTTGTTGGTGAACATGAAGAACAGAATCCAGCTTTATTGTCAGCAGCTGACCAATAATTTGTTCAACAATGCTTTCCTGTGCCACCCATAGACATTATCATCACCTCTCAGGGGCCTCTGCATAATTAACTTGTAAATTGCACTGTTGTTTCACCACCATAAAACATGCTTTCTTCTGGAGAATTCAATTAGAAAATCGCTCTTGTCTTACTAAGAGAAGTAGAGCTTTCATCAGTAATTAATTTTTGTTTATGTATTTCTGTATGCCGTATTCTATTGTTTTTCTAGTAGTGGCTCATAACAAAAGAAAAATGTTATTTTGATTTTTTCAATTCTGAATTCAGTATCTTGGTTTGTTGTTTTGGAATATAGTAAGTATACAATTAAAGTTTAAATAAATATGTCTTAAAAAGTGTGTGTGTGTGTATGTGTGTGTGTGTGTGTGAGAGAGAGAGAGACAGAGAGAGAGAGAGAGAGAGAGAGAGAGAGAGAGAGAGAGAGAGAGAGACAGAGAGAGACAGAGAGAGACAGAGAGAGACAGAGAGACAGAGAGACAGAGAGACAGAGAGACAGAGAGACAGACAGAGACAGAGACAGAGACAGAGTGAAAGACAGAGAGAGAGAGGGTGAGAGAGAGACCCAGGAAAGCCGTTTTTGTTATAATAAATACTTCTAGCATGCAATTTTTAAGTGCCTGAAACATGTGAAAATATGGAAATTAAGAATATGATAATCAAGTTAGAAAAAAGAGATAACTTTTGTTCCCACAGTTTGTGGATCAGAACAATTGTATTACATTTGTACATTTTAAATGCATTGGAAACTTAAGAAAAATACTGACGCTATGGCTAGAAGTATCATTGGTCCTACGGGAGAACTCAGGACTATTACACGGCTCAATGAATATATTATTACCCTGTTTCGCTATACATCATATTTATACCCACACCCATAGATCAATGCATACATATATCATTTCTTAACTAAAAATCTTATATTTGTAGTTGAATGTGATTAACAGCGAGACTAAAACTGGTTAAGGTACATAGAATACGAGACTTCAGAGTGTTCTGCCCTATGTTAACATATACAGTCTTCTCATATCTAAGGACCAAGGATGCTGAAAATAGGGGGTAGATTTAGTATGAGAGTCACATTGGATATAACTACGTGGAAGCATCTTCAGGACACTGTGACACCACAGGGCATCTTTACTAGAAACTCACAACACACACAAAACTTGGGAACTTTCAAGCCAGAAAAATCCTAGCGTGAATAAGGAAAATGGGTACAAAACATCAGTTATTAACTCACAAAAATAATATCTTAAATTGTTATAAATTTTTCGATTTGCATTTTACCCTGAAATTGTTTTCTTCCCTTCATAGCAAAATAAATTATTTTACAACAGACAGCAATATTTATATTGTTGTGTTTAAAATGCTTTTATTAAAAGTAACAGTTGATCGACAACCTTCTTACATAATTTAGAATATTTGATAATCTTACTTACTAATACAGAGATTTAAGTAAATCACTTCTGACTCTCCTATCATTTAACTCACTAATAACAAGGATACATTGTTAGTTTTGCTCCCTACCTGTGCTACTTTTATCTAAATAATTAAAAAGTTTTCCTCAATATTTTGATGAAAGTTCACAAATTACACAAAGTTATGGAAGGTTATAATAACTCTGTGTCTACAAGAAAGTGGGTTCAAATGGCTATATGGCACACAGCTGTGTTACAGATAAAAATCAGTGTGAATATGTATAAAATTTGCTATAATGAATAATACTTAAAAGGGAAAACATGGGCACAATTACATTCTATCTAAAAGATAACACTGCTTGAAAGCATATGGTACCAGAACAGAAAAAATATTTAAAATATTACTGCAATCAATGAGGCAAAATCACTAAGCTTGCTACACTGAAGTTGGAGAAGAGGAGATGAATATAGTGTGTTGAGCCTCCTTGAAGTAGCGTTTGGGATTGCATTTAAAACAAGGGGGAGAAATGATGCCTTCCTATAGATGCTGAGGATGTTGGAGTTGTAAATTATGCTAGTTCTTATACTACTCAGCTATTAAAACAAGGAAATCCCAAAATTTGTGGACAAATGCATGGGACTAGGGATGATCATAAACCCCTACCCAGATCTAGCCAATGGACAGGACATTCTCCACAGTTGAGTGGAGAGTGGGGTATGACTTTCACATGAACTCTGGTGCCCCATATTTGACCATGTCCCCTGGATGGGGAGACCTGGTGGCACTCAGAGGAAGGAGGGCAGGTTACCAAGAAGAGACTTGATACCCTATGAGCATATGCAGGGGGAGGAGGTTTCCCTCAGTCACAGTCATAGGGGAGGGGAGTAAGGGGAAAATGGTAAGGAGGGAGGAATGGGATAACTATTGAGATGTAACTAGAATAAATTAATAAAAATAAATAAAAAATAAAATAAAATTCAAAAAAGAAAAAGAAAGAAAACAGACTGAGCAAGCCATGGAAAAAAAGTAAATAAACAGTATCATTCCGTAGGTTCTTGTTTCCGAATTCATGACCTGCCTGTGTTTCCTGACTACCTTTAATGATTGTGATATGAAAGTGTAAACCATGCACCCCCCAATTGCTTATAGTCATGATGTTTTAGCTAAGCAATAGTAACCCTATCTAATATGGGGTTGAGGGATAGACATTTTTCTCTGAATATTTAATAGCAAGAAAAGTAGAATGAGGGAGATCAGTAAATGATGGTGTAAGTGTTTAGAAGTGAGAGTCGGAATAAAATATTATATAAATACAAATGTTAGCATCTCTGAGATTCTCTGTGGGCTCCAGATATGAAGATTCTTGTATTTGAATGTGTTAGTGGTTTTTATGTAGTGCTAGTGGATGACAACTTTTTAAATATCCATAATTCTAGGTGGAATTGAGAATGCTGGAGAGTTTTTGAAGCACACAACAGATGGTTGGAGGAAGAAAAGCAGGAGAAATCTCTCATGACTAAACCCGGATTGACATGAAGTACTCTACTGACTTGTATCTTAGTTCTGAGAATAAAATGTTCCCCAGCTAAAATTTCATAAAAGTTCTAGGAAGTTATTTTGGAAAGTCATAACTGAGAATAGAATAAAAATAAAGTTAACTGTAAAGAACATGGAGACTGCATATAATCAATATTTTCTCATCTGAAAGCAGTTTAATTTTTAAAAACAACTAATATATGTACACTCAACATTAATTTCTCTTTCAAAGTTGAATTGATAATAAAATGATCAAACAATGTGCCCATCAATAACAACAAAAGTTTATACTTGTAGAGAAATAAATACAAAAAACTTAAATACTAGTATAAGAGTTATCAGTTTCTTATATCTGTTAGATACAACAATTTAGGGAAATTATTTTCTCCATTTTATTTATTCTTTTAAAATAAATTTATTTATGATAATAGTACCCAGTGGAAATATCATTTGAGACTAGGCAGCTGTCACATGTAGCAGCCACATAAAGATTAAAATAAATGTCTTTTTTATCAACTGTATGTAATCAAACTAAAAATATAATATAATTATGTTATCAATATGAATCTAGTAGTAGCAGTAGTAGTAGTAGTAAGTATTGCATAGTTATGTGAAAAGAAAAAACTGTGGCCTCATGCATTCAACATCTCTAGTCTACCACAGAACTCTATGCCAGTTCATAAAATTTTTGATGAATGACGCATATGCTTTTTATAGCATTAAAATTTGAACTCTTCCGCGTATTTTTAACTTCCAAAATGTGAAAAGTTGATGGGTAGTACTTTCAATTCTTTATTACTTCAGTCTTTCTTTTTATTATTAAAGAAAATAAGAGTACATTTTCTGAATCATGTCCTTCCCTACAGTGTGAAACTGACACAACTGCTCAGCTTGTCTTTGGAGACATCAAAAGAGAATTGCCATTGTATAAGCTAGACTCAAAGGTGGAGATTTGGCTCAGATGTTACCTTATTGCTTGTGCAAAGATACACAATGTTGACTCAAACAGACTGCAACTGTAACTGATTTCTAGTCTCTCTTGTGATTGCAGCTAATGCAAGGCACAGGCATCATTCACATTCAGACATTCGAGACAAACATTCATATTACACTCTAATATGAAGTATTGTGCCAATATGACTCAATTACAATACAAGGTTTACTTCCAATACTTTGAAAGTGCTATTGCAGGCTGCTTATGATAATTAAGTAATACAAGCTAATTGTTAATTGATCAAATCATGCCTGTGTAAATTACTAATCTATATTTATCACAAGAATATACATCCTAGATTTAACAGATAGATATGGTTCTAAAGACAAATAAAGTAACATAGCTAGCAACACCCAGCCTGTAATCCCAGGACTTGGGGCAGCAGATACTGGCAGATCTCTGTGTTCATGGCCAGCTCTGTCTACAAAGTCAATCCAGGACAGCAAAGCTACACAGATTAAACCTGTCTTGAAAAAACAAAGAAAAAAAAAAAGAAAGAAAGAAAAGAAAACCAAAAATAAAAGAGCCATCCAAACTGTGTTACATTGTGTGTATGTGTATAATCTGTATATAAATTTATCAATATAAAACACTGTGTGTATGTATTTGTGTGTGTGTGTGTGTGTATGTGTGTGTGTGTGTGTGTGTGTGTATCTTGTCCTCTGCAAGAACATTAAATTATCATTGCTTCTGAGCCATCTCTTTAATCTAATATAAGCTATATTTTAGAACATAAAACTACTCCTTCCAAATTTATTTGAAAATTCTCTAAAGATTCATATGTGTTCAAATAACAAAACAAATTGCAGGAACATACTTTTCAGTATTGAATATTTCACATACATGAAAGTGATTAAATTTTAGCAAAGTTGAGGCCAGAAACCAAATATTTATGGGTTGGTAGTTATATCCATTTATAAATATACACATTTGCATATGTTTAGATATGAGCAATCTACAAACTGGTGATACATATTAATATATCAATTGACATGTTACATGTTTATTGGTATATATAAATTTACTCAACTACTGTGTCATGAATCATTTACATTGATTGAAATTTGATTATGCCTTATTCAAGTTTTATTGTGAAAAATACAGAACTCTTAGCTTCATAAGTAATGTAATTGCTAACCAAGAAATTACTAATCCTAATTGTTCTTATGCCTTCATTTTGGTTTTTAATATATTAATAATATTCAATTTCTCTGCTGACTAATTTTATAAATAGGAGGAAAATATCTTCCCTCATAAAAGTGATAAGATCTATTCCAAACACTTTAATTCAATCTTTTGCCCCGCTTACTTCTCTTATGATTAATGCAAACTTGCTCAAAAATGTCTCCATGTGTGTATTGTTTGTTAGGCATATATAATTTTGAATAATTTAAATTTATGTATTGGAAAACTAATGATTTTAGTAACTGGGGCCACTTTAGATGTAAAAGAAAGCATTAGAGATATTTTACAGTAATGAGGATGGGTTAATTCATATGTTAGTTTGCTTGTTTTACTTTGGGGATTATGACTTAATCACATTTCTCCCAACCCTTGCCTCCCTTCAGGCACATCTGGAACTCCTTCCATCTCTCCTTTAAATTCATGGCCTTCTTATCACTATTTGTTATTGCATTCATGTGTGTATGTATACATATATTTTCCTAAATATAACCTGTAGATTACGTATAATGTCTTTGTATGTTTTCAGGGATTATAATTTAGCACTGGATGATCAATTAACGGGTTCCTCTTTGGGAAGGACCATCTCTCCTTCCAATTTTCTCCTATTGCCTATAGTTGCTTATATATGGTTGCGGCCAACAAGAATAGCAGCAGTAGTGGAGCGAAACCAGAGCACATGGAAGGTAAACTGCGGATGGCCCAGAGGAAAGAGCCAACAAAGTGACTCTTAGCATCTGCCTGGATCTCCTGCTAGGTGGAGTCTCTCAGAGGACCCCTATGGTAGGCTCCCTTCCTGTCCCTTCTCCTCACCTACTTACTGTCTCTATTCTATTTGCCCTTCTGAATGAGAATTTAGCATTCTCCCCCGGCAAGACCTCAAATTCTTATCAGATTGTTGTTGATTTCTTTTCTTCTTAGACTAAGTGATAGGCTTGCATAATTGTTCTTCTTATGTTACATCCTAACAAGTGTTTTAAAAGACACATTAACCCACCTGGTAAAGGTCACATTAGTGACAGCACTAACTCACTATCATTTATTGGACATTTCCCTCATTGTGTTTTCACCATCTGATTATTAATTTTAGTTCATCATGTTCAAGATAAGGTTATTAACTTCTTTGAATTTCTCCTACTGAAGTGCATAACTCTCTGTAGTATGGCTTTCACATGTTGAAATAATTAAGTTCCTTCCAAGTGGTTAAAATTCTGAGAATACCCACAGCCTAACTTTCTCGTGGCTGCCATTTGTTTCTCTTCATATCCTTGCATCTGCTGTAACAACTGGGTATTTTGTTTGTTTGCTCTTTGTATTGTTTTGCTTATTTTATAGACAATCTTAGTTACGTCTCACTTTAATTAAATGTTTATTATACCCATTTTACCAGCTACAACTGTGAAAGTACTTTCCCCTACACAAGAATCACAGGGAATGAAAACTAGGTATTTCACCTTTATTTGCACTTTTTCAACATTGAAATTGACACGATTTCAATAGAACATACAGAGCGAGGCTGCTCAGCACACTGTTCTATACACTCTTACAGGGACATGAAAAGGCAGGTAGATTTGTATGTTTCTCTAACATAAAAAAAAAAAAGACCTACACTCTCAGTTTCAGAGTAAACTATATTTAGTCAGATGGGCTCACTGGGAGCCCCAACTATGGCAAGCATTTATACCAATAATTCTCATCTAATGATTTTAATGAAACTGGAAAATCTCTTATACTAATGCAAGTTCTACATTGTGTTCAAATCTTAATCCACTATTTAGAATTTATTACAGAATTGCTTTCCTAATATTTATTCTGTTTTTAATTCATCATTTATTTTTGTTTGTTTGGGGATTTTTGTTTGTTTGTTTGTTTTGAAACATGGTTTCTCTGTATAACAGAGCCCTGGCTGTCTTATACTTGCTTTGTCGACCAGAGGAATGAATACATCAGATCCTCTAGATCTGGAGTCATAGGCAGAAGTGAGACACATATTATGGGCCTGGGAAAGAAACTCAGATCATCTACAAGAATCATGAGTGCTAACAGCTGACCCATCATCACACCCATCCCGTTATAGGATTTGTTAAGCAGTAAAATTGTTGAATAAAGTAAATATTGCACTGTTTTCATGACTATGTAACATGTTTTAAATGTGATTTTCTTGTTAAACAGAATACTGTTTTGTCACTACAGAGATTAAAGGATACTGGTAAGAAGTAACACCTTGCTGAGTGTTTGTGAGCCCGCCCTGCTGGCAGAAAGACATCTGAGAGTGGTTATGTCAGGATGATTATCACATGCTTTTGTTCCAGGATTACAGGTTTGTGGCATTACTCATATTGTATGAAGTGCTGGGGATCAAGTTCAGGATTTCATACATTGTAGAAAAGTTCTTTACCAGCAGAGCTACACCCCTTACCCCATTATGTGCATTGTTATATATAAATGTGTTTTAAAGTAAGGTTAGGTTCAATTAACAAGCATAAAATGTAGAGACAAATCATATACACAGCACATCTATAGGCTTCTCTACTATTAAGTTCTATTATGTGTTCTGAATTATTGTTTAAGGCTTGACTCAGTGACTAAAATTCTCACATTTCATAAAGACCCATTGATAATTTGGTAAGTAAAATGTATCAGATTTTTATCCACATGAATCCCCAGTTTTATTGCATTATTAGTTTAAAAGACTTTTACCTATTTTTTCCAGTGAGTAGTATTTTTAAAAAATTATTAAATAATAGTGATGAGGGTCTCTTTACCAGTCTTATTGTTTTTTCCATTATTGTATTGATTTATATTTGACAATAATAAACTACATTGTAATGTTAATATAGCATCTTATCAGTTATCTAACATTTTATGTTCTTCCTAGGAACAAAATTAAAAGTGATTAAGGGTTATGTATTTTGGAAATAAATAAGTAATTGCTTGGATGTCAAAAAACTTAATATTCCACCATAGTTATAATAAAAAACAACAGTAACAAATATTATTAAATATATGCTTAATTGGTGTTTGAGTGATACATCAGAGGTTAATAAAACTGTCTATTCTTCTAGTGGGACAGGTTTGAGTACCAGGACTAATACTGATGGATCACAACAATCTATAACTCCATGTTTAGGGAATCAGGTACCAAGTTCTGGCCTCCTCCAGCAATGGACATGCATGTGGTACATGTGTGTGTGTGTGTGTGTGTGTGTGTGTGTGTGTGTGTGTGTGTATCTTTGTTTGTGAAGCTAAATAATAAACATATTTAAAGCTAAATAATAAACATATTTACAGCAATAGTTAATTAAAGACAGTGTTGTAGAAAATGTGTAGGACTTAAATCAATCATGGAAGAATAACTAACTGCCTGAATTCAAAACCAGAACAAGAAATGTGGGTTTTTGTTTTTGTTGTTGTTGTTGTTTTGTAGTGTCTTTCTTATTCCAAGGCAAAGGTTTACTTGCACTTTGAGAGGCTAATCTAGGTACAAATACAACACTGAGTTTCCCACGAGCTCTAGAAGCTTTAAAGAATTTATTAATTATCAAATAGTATTAAGTAAGCTCTGTGAGTACTAGTGATGGCATGAAGGCAAAGAGTAACTGTTAGAAACTCTAGATAAGCTGATTACAAAGCATGGTTCCCAGTCTAGGCAGACTTTTCTAAGGATGTGATCTGTCAGTTTTGAAAGTAAAGTATTGAGAAGACTTTTCATTCATAATATGAAAGTCATTTAATGACAAAAATTTGATCTATCTTGGATATAAATTAACACATTTGAAGATTTGTCCTATGGACACAGATATTGGGTGCCAGTTACTGTATATATATACTGTATATATAGTCAATATATAAAGAAACATTAATAAGCCATAGGCTATTCAGACTCTGTCCTAAACTGTCCCTCTAAATTTCTATGCCAGTAATAGAAGAGCACTGTTTTTGTAACTACTAGAACTTTTAAGTACTTAGACATTGTTGACAGTGTTTTTACATATCTTTTTTGAGTATACGCATATATGTATATATGCCAATGAATATATTAATGAAAGGATAAATAACTAAGCAAAAATGGCTGTAAAGAAGAAAGCAAAGAAAAATATATTTAAAAATTGGAATAAAATGAAAAGTTTGAAAATATGGATCTGAACGCTTCAAGTTCATTAATAGAGCAGAATTACAATGCTAAAAGGATTGAAAGTTAAGCTGACATGCACAAAAGTGTGTCAGTGTTCCATTAAAGAAGCAAAAAAAAAATCTTCCTTTTATTTATTTGAATAAGAATGAGTCTACATTTGAATTATCCACTTTTCTTCCTGTATCTTCATTCTTTCTATAGTCACTAAAGCCATTTGTGTATCCTTAACAAAAAGCATTACTTTGAATTATTGAACAATACCAAAAAGAATGGCATGAAAATTAGATAAAGTATCTTTTATAGAATCTTTAGTCGATTTTCAAGAATAAGAAGTTTGCTGAGCAAAGGTAACTCAGGAAAGTAACAACTGCAAACATCTGCTATCAAAATATATAGCAAGCTCTTTATCAAAATAATATGTGTCTGAGAGAAGAACCAAAGGCATATGTTTTATAAACACATTTTAAAAAATGACTTTAGCAACTTTCAATAACATGACTACTGCTAATTCCTCATCAAAGACACTTGACATCAGAAAGAGACAATTACAGAAAACAACAACAAGTCAAAATGTGGAATTGTGAACCCCAGTCCAGTGGATACATTGACAAAACACTCCTCCTCCTAAGGCTCAGAGAGCACCATGGAGGAAGGGGAGAAAAGATAGTAAGAGACAAAGGATCAGGGAATTTGCTCTAAGACTGTCCTTTCCAGGAACTTCAGAGATCCATCCTTAAATTCTCATTAACATGAGTGCCTAAACATAAGCTGGACAAGAACCACACTAGTTTACATGCCAATGTGGATGTGGGAAAGATGATGGTGCCTCAACCCTATACAAAGGAGCATTGGCAACTAAGGAATGCTGAAAGTGGAAGAAAGAGTCTTCTCTAGGGAAGATTAGTTATCAAATATCAAATGTTTAGCCATAAAATATACACATGAATACCATTATATGGATACATTATGCATATAACATCAATCAATAGAAACAGTCATGAATTTGATAAAGAGTATGTAATGGTATGTGACAGGCTTTGGAGTGAGGGAATAAGAGGGATAAATGATGTCATTATGTTATAATCATGAAAACAAAAAGAAATTATGAGCTATGATATGAAGAAAGAGCACATACTAACCTCTTTAATGTGCATTTGGATTTGTGCTGCCTTTATGGAAATAATGTAGTAATTGATGAGAAGGTAGAATTAGAACTAACACATCCATGTCTGCTACTCATGAGCACATGTTACTAAAAGCAATACTTCCGATATATTTGCACAGCATGTTAATTTCTGTTCTATATACCATAGCTTGGATATTGAAGCAACCCAGATGACCAGTATGTAGTACATGAATGTGTGATACATATGAAATTTTATTCAATTGTAAATAATGACATAATCAGGATATTGGTGCATATGGGATGGAACTGGAAAAATATAGTGATCAAAGCAACCCGTAGTAAATGTAAAACACCACATATTCTCACTCATAAGTGGATCCTACGTTCATACCTCTAAATTTTTGTGTTTAACCTGGAGTTCATTAACAAGCCAAGATATTAAGATTCATTGAAGTTTGGAGTGTAAGTGAAGAGAGATAAAGAAAAATAAGTGATTTTAAATAGAGGTGTACAGGAGATTGAGAGGTTTAAACTGAACATGGCTATGCTGTGGAGTAGAGCATAGCGCAGGCAATGTTGATATAAACGGATCACATGTGAAAACAAAATGTGGAAACTAACTATTTTGTAAACAAATTTTAAAATATAAATCTAAGGTTTTAAAGTTGGAGAGCAGTCACTCTGCGTGACTTGCTCAGGGTGTTCTAGGATACCTTGAGCTAATAATAACTGGGAAACAAACTCTATAGTGAGTTTATAAGAGAAACCACACTCTGCAGTAATAGCAGTGAATACAGAGACTGTTGGATGGCCACAGTGCTGAGAATATCAAATGACTTAGTATCCCTTCAGCAATAATAAGACCACATATCTGCCTGTAGTATTTGGTGTACATTAAGGAAGAAATGACAGATAGAATGTAAGTTTTGGGGACCTTGAGAGTAGTGGATAACTACTTTCAACTGAATATGACATAGCCATGACCATCTTCAATAACCTAAGAGGGCTTGCTTGTACAATACTGAGCTTGTTTTGATAGTCAGAGCTAAATAAGGGAGAGGAACATGATGTCTTCCTCTCTGTTGAACTATTTCCTACTAATGACTTCTGGGACAAAGGAGTCATGAACTATTGGTGAGCCCAGCCAATTCCATTGGATAGATTCACACATATGAATATGCAGAAGATTCCTTTTAAACACAGTGGCTAAAAAATAAAATATAAAAATAAAACATGAACATGGAAAAGAGATTTGCATAGAGGTTGAGGTAGAGAATTATCAAGGCTTGCAGCAAGGAGAGTAAGGAGCAAGAATAATCAGCCATTGTATAGCCATAAAGAACACATTTAATTAACAAAAGATAAAATATTGTAATATAAATAAAAGTTGGCCTATTCTCCAAGAAAGAGTAAGATTAAGTGTGTCCAGGGGCTAGAATTCAAGTTAGTGCTGAAGCACGTACTTTCCGTATATGCAGTCCTTGATGTGATTCTTACCAATAAAAACTAAAATATGTTTACTTTGTCAAAAGTGCGTAGTATATAAAATCCTAGAATAGTTCCTAACAATGTCCTTTGAATTCATATTCATGTACAACTCATAGGCTCACAAACATTTCCAATATTGCAAAATCCATTTCTACTAAGAATACCATGGAGGTGGGTCTTGCTGCACATGAATACCTCTGAGTATATAATCTCTTCTTTCCACTAGGACTTTTGCTTGTGATTCAACTGGTTTTATGTACTGGATTCTCTCAAACCATTTGACAGGTGATCACCTGTAAGCTTTTGACAACCTTTATGAAAGCTGCTTATTTTTTCCTTATACTTACTCCTTTCTGTACTTGCACATTACAAGATATGCTTTACAGGATACACAAATGTTCCATACCTAAGTGTAAGTCAAAGGAAACTGTGAAAATATTTTACAATTCATTTTCATTCTTTAATTAATGTTATTCTTTATTATTATTAGTTATATTTTGAATAATCAGAAATAGACTACTTTATTATGCATTTTATTTTAGTTTAAGATAATTCAACATAAGTGTTTGTATGGAAATATGTGCTTCATAACACCCTAAATACTGAATGCCACATAGAATCTGACAATGAATTTTCTAATATTTGATAACTTATTACAATTTTTAATTTCAACTTATGATTATCTTCTTTCTGAAAATAAGTAATAGCTCACTTTAATTTTCACTTGTTCAGCCCCTATAAGCACATACTGACATAACACATAATACATTTCTATCTTGATGTTTTGAAAACTTTTCGTGAATAGCAACACTTTACTATGAAATTATCTAAGCGTTATTTGTTTTATTTTCTTAGACATTACTTTCATAGCACATAAAGCACTTGTGATATTTGTAAAAGTAGCTTAAAGTCAAAAGGATTGATAATGAGTTATTTTCTTTTTTAATTTTAAAGATCATTTTATTAAAGCTATAAGAAATATACTCTTCTGATAATTCTATCACATATATTTTAAGTATAAGGAGATATTTTGAAGTAAGTGTTTTTCCTGTCTTACTTCAAAGGAGGTGAATGCAGATAGCAAAGTCACTATGAATGTAACATTTATAGTACTCAGTATTCTCATGATTGTCACATGGTTCTCCCTGATGTATGTAGTTTGTTTTACAAATATGTAATAAAATAAAAGTATAAAAAATGGCAAATACTAAAATGAAAACTTAAAAAAAGAGACATTTTAAAACCTTAGAATATATTCATTATTGAAATATATTATATATTTTTTCTTTTTAAATATGTTTATTCATATTACATCTCAGTTGTTATCCCATCCCTTGTATCCTCCCATTCCACCCTCCCTCCCATTTTCTCTTTACTCCCCTCCCCTCCTCTATGACTGTTCCTGAGGGGGACCTCCTCCCCCTGTATATGCTCATAGGGTATCAAGTCTCTTCTTGGTAGCCTGCTATCCTTCCGCTGAGTCCCACCAGGCCTCCCCATCCATGGGAAGTGGTCAAATATGGAGCACTATTTTCTTGTTGCATCCTAGTTTTTATTCAATTTTTCTCTACTACTTATTTTTATTTACCTATTCTTGAAGTTGGTAGGAACTGAAAGCTATATAATTATAAGATAGAAAACATCACTCTACTTTATTATAACTTAACATTGTAATTATGCATTTACATGACATGCTGAGTAAAATCAATGATAGAATTAAATAAAGATCTATGAGTTATGGAAAATGTTTTAAAATAATTTTTATTATATTGTTTTGGGGTGAGTGGAAATTGAGGGATTGTGTGTGTGCTACAAATATGCAGGTTCTATGAAGGCCACAGAGGGCTCCCGACCATCCAGAGTTAGCTCACAATAGAATGTTGTGAATTGCCTGACATGGGTGGGAGGGAAACCAAACTCAGATCCTCTAGAATTGCCACAAATGTTCCTAACCACTCCACCATCTCTCAGTGAAAGGGTGGTACTGTTGATTACACACTTATTTTCTATAATTACATAATTAGTAATAGGAAAAATACATCTGATTTTTATTGTCTACTTGGAAAACAAAAGAGACCAAGCACTTTGCTACATAAAAAATTTAAATAAGGTTAGAAGGGACAAGAATATACTACACTGTCTGCTAGGATCTCCAGGAAGAGTCACAAATCAGATGGTGCTTTGATTTTTGCCCATTAAACAGTCTTAATTATCAGTACTACAAAATTATTGTGTTACATTGTTAAGACTTCTGGTATCATATGTAAAATGACATCTAAAAATACTTATCAGTTTCATTTAGACTTTTTCATTTTCTTGGGTTATTTGAGTGCATCCTAATTGATGGGCAGACAAATTTAATAATCAGGAAAAAAGATGACGGAATGATTAAGAAATAGTTTATACCAAAATCTCGGGAGACAGAGGCCACGTAAGTGCAGAACAGGGAAAAGAAAGATATTTACTTAGAGGATTTTACCTCGACAGTTTTTCAGAGACAGGTTGAAGAAATTTCAAACAAGACACAAGTGAAGACTGAACAAGCCAGAGACTGAGAAAGAGCCAGAAGATTAAAATATACTGCCAGAATTAGATTGAGGCCAAGAAGAACAATTTAGTCACAATCCAAGAGAAGCCAGTTTGAATCAGTCAGCTTGGAGAAAAGCTAGCGGCCAAACAGTTGAGTTGAATCAACTAGTGAGAGTGCAGGAAAAAAAAAATAGGATTTGAATTGAAGACTCAGAAATACACCCACACTGCTATGTACACTTGATTTTTTTAACTAGGAGCTAAATCCATACAATGGAAAAATATAGCATCTTCAACAAGTGGTGTTGGTCTAACTAGATGTCTACATGTAAAAAAATGCACAAAAGTAGAGTCCAAGAGGATTAAAGACCTCAACCTAAAACCAGACACACCAAATCTGTTAAAAAGAAAAAATGTAGAAGAGCCTTGAACTTACTGGTACATGAGACAACTTCCTGAAAAGAAACATTTTTTTTTTTAAATTTTCAACTAAGTCCCTAGCAGTGGGAAAAAAGGGAAGGAAAAAGAAAACCAAAACACTAAAAACAACATAAATTGTCAAAAGATATTTTTTCAATATTTCTAATCATGAATACATAAAATCAGAAATAAGTTGCCAAGGATGTGGAAAAAGGTGAACGCTCCTCCAGTCTTGGTGGGAGGACAAACTAGTACAACCTCTTTGCAAAAAAGTCTGGGGCTTTCTCAGAAAAGTGAGAATATCTATACCTCAAGACTTAGCTATATCACTCCTGTGTATATACCCAAATGATGCTCCATCATACAACAAGGACATTTGCTCAGCTATGGTCATAGCAGCTTTATTGTAATAGCTGGAATCTGGAAACAACCTAGATGTCCCTCAGCTGAAGAGTGGATAAAGAAACTGTCGTCCACTTACACCATGGAATAGTATTCAGCTATCAAAAACAAGGAAATCTTAAAATTAGCAGAGAAATGGATGGAATTAGCAAACATCATCCTGACTTATGTAACCCAGACCCAGAAAGATATGCATGGTATCATTTATAAGTGGATATTAGCCCAACCTAGAAGTCCTCTAAGAAACTCCACCCAGCACAGGTTCAGGACAGATACTGAGACTTACAGCAAGATCTAGGCAGAGAGCTGAGAGTAATATGGAAGAGTGTGAGTGGGTATATTTACAAGGACCAAGAGGGGTCAGAAGCTTCACAGGGAGACTACCAAAGCCAGTACATCTGGGCAGAGTGGCCCTGCAAAAACTGATGCACCAACCAAGGACAAAGCATGCAGAAAACCTGGATCCACTTTGCAGAGCCAAAAGAGTTAAATGTTTAAAATATAACTATCATGTCATCTATGTTTCTTCTTGTTATTTACACAAAATATTGGAAAATATGATACTCTAAGAATGGCTACAGTTCCATGGCCATTATAACATTTTTACACAAGTTATAATGTGTAAACTAATACCCTTGTATAGATGAGTGGAAGAGTATTTATACATACCAAAGGAATATCAGTTAAGATTAAATAAGGGCTAAAATTAGGCAGGCATCTGTATGACAGAAAATTATACCACAGAGAAACTAAATCAAAGATATCAGTTACAGAAGGTAAAATACCGTATGATTTTGATTGTATAATCTTCCCAAAATAACAATTAAAATTCTAAAGGCAATAAGCAGAAAATTATGTTTGTTACAATATGTAGGGCAGGTAAACTGTGAAGTTGCCATTTAGGAAATAGGTATTTCATATACAAAGATGAGTAGATTCTGGAGATGTGATACATAATGTAGCATCTGAAGTTAACAGGCTTGAACCACCATGCTTGGTTAGACTTGGGTTTTGGGTAGGGAGATGAATATGGATCAATTTACATTCTTCTATATTTAGACATCCAATTTAACCAGTGCCATTTGTTGAAGATACTTAGTCTTTTACAAGTATGTATTTCTGTCATTTTTTAAAATCAAATTCAGGCGTTTAAAGGTGAACAACTTTATGCCTAGGTTTTCAATTCAATTCAGTTGATTAATGGGTCTGATATTTATGCCAAAACCATGTAGATTTTATATAGCTACCAGTATAAATATAATACAATAGGTCTATAGTTTGAAATCAGCGATGATGATACCTCCAACAGTTTTTATTATTCAGGATTGTTTTAGTTGTTGAACGTGTGTGTGTGTGTGTGTGTCTGTATTTCTTTTGTGGTTGTTTGTTTGTCCATTTAAAGTTGAGAATTGTCCTTTCAAAATCTGTAATGTGTTATAATTTTGATGAGGATTATATTGAATTTGTATATTGCTTTTTGTAAGATGGTTATTTTTACTATGATAACCCTACTCATTCATGAGCATGGGTGATTTTTCCAGCTTCTGATATTATCTTCAGTTTCTTTCTTCAATGACTTAATATGTTAATAATACAGGTCTTTCATTTGTTTGGTTAGAGCAAGATACTTTATGTTATTTGTGGCTATTGTAAAGTGAGTTGTTTTCTCAGTTCTTTTGTCATTGTGTATAAAAAGCTATTGATTTTATTGAGTTAATCTTACATCCAGCCACTTTGGTGAAAGTGTTTATTAGCCTTATAAGTTCCCAAGGACAGTTTTTAGGGCCATTGATATATAGTATCATATCATCTACAAATAATGATATTTTGACTTCTTACTTTCCAGTTTTTATTTGCTTGATCTACTTCAGTTGTCTTTTTATTCCAGCTAAATCTTCAAGGTCTAGATTGAGTAGATATAAAGAACATGGGAAATCTTGTCTTGTTCCTGATATTAGTTCAATTTTCTTGAGTTTCTTTTCATTTAATTTAATGTTGGCTATAATATTGATGTAAAATGCCTTTATTATGTTTAGGTTAGGTCCATATCACCAATGTCTTCAGTTCTTTTATCATGAAGGGATATTGTATTTATGCATCTAATGAGATAATTATGTGTTTTCTGTTCTCTTTCCATTTGTATGGGGATTACAATTGCTGACATTTACATGTTGAACCATACAAGTAGACAATAAAACATACTTAATTGTGATAGATTATCTTTTTGATGTCATCTTGAATTCAGATTGAAAGTATTTTATCGAGTATTTTTTTAACTATGTCCATAAGGGAAATTGGTCTATTATCTTTTGTTGTTGTTTTGGGGTCTTTTTCTAGCCCTACAAAAGGTGCTGAAAGAAATTTTCAAACCATTGACGTTAACTACACGAATGAAAATATAGGAAACAAATAATCTCAAATTAACAAAATTAAAGGAGGGAAACATGTGTGCATAAACACTTATATACAAATGAACATACACCCACACATTTTCACCATCATAATTATCAACAACAATAACAAAATAACAAGAATTAAAAATTCTTGTTCATTGATATCTATCATTATCAATGGTCAATTAACCAACAAAAAAGATGCAGATTAAAAAGATTGATATGAAATCATGACCCATCTTTTTTTGCTGTAAATAAGAAACATCTCAACCTCAGGAATAGGCATTACCTCATAGTAAAGGATTGGTAAGAATATTCCAGGCAAATAAACAAGCTACAGTAGACATATTGATATATGAGTATAGCAGAATATAAAGAGGTGATATTTTATTGATACACACACTTTATATATATACATATATATTTAAATATGTATACACACACACACACACACACACACAAAATGTTTGTTTCCTCAGGTCTCGGGGCTATCTAGTCTCTGGTTTTTGGTTATCCTAGCAGTGTTTGGTATGGATGCCATCTCATGAAGTAGGCCTTAAGTCACTTCAAATATTACTCATTTACACTCACAAGTGCTGTGCTATCGTTGCCCTATCATATTTTGCCGACTGCAGGTCAAAAGGTTTTTTTCTGGGTAAGTGTTTATGTTCCTCTTCTTGTAGATTGTAATGTACCATTTCTAAACTAATATTGTAGGTGGATATTTCTCTTTGTACATATATGGATAAATTCACACAATAACAAAACATGTCAGTAATTAAAACACAAGATGATCATATATGAAATTATAACAGAACAGACTTAATAAAAGTCAAAGAATAAATGGAAACTGTTTTCCATTTAAGGAGCTACTAAATCTGAACAACAACAACAACAAAAGACTGGAAGAGGCACAATTTCTTAAAACTTTACCAACAGATCCCATTTCTGTACTTGATTTC
This sequence comes from Acomys minous, assembly GCF_964271855.1. Lineage (NCBI taxonomy): Eukaryota > Metazoa > Chordata > Mammalia > Rodentia > Muridae > Acomys > Acomys minous. Next base: position 10,893,278 of record NC_140501.1, on the reverse strand, counting down.
TCCAATTTTATTAGATATAAAATAAAAATTCTGTTTCAATAAACTTCCACCCATGTTAAAGAATAAATCTCAAAAATGTTTACCTCAACATGAATATTGGGTTTATTACAGTAATAACTAACAGTATTCCCAAGCTTTGAGCAGAGATAGATACATATTCAGGACTACCATAAATTGAGTTACACCAATATGTGTTCAAGAATAAAAAATTCTCCAAAGATTTTAAAGCATGCTAACTGAAAATTAATAACACCTGTGCATAACTTGTTTTCACTGGCATGCCTCTAAATTTGGTGAGAAATCTTTTGAGATTACAAATGAAAACCAATTTATTTTCTCGGAATACTGCTATGATTTTATATATTCTCCCATTTTGTTAGTTAATACAGTGAAGTCAATGTACCTTGAACACTGGGATGGTGAATCAGTCTCTGCCAGCCCCTCTGGGCCCTGATAGTTGTCTCGGTTAGTCTTTTTCTTTTTTATTTATTGTAATATATTCGCATTATACCCCTATTGTTGTCTCCTTGTTTTTATATTCCCATTCTCATACTTCCCCCTTCCTGTTCTTCTATCCCATTCCCCTCTCCTAGGCCTGGATGAGGGAGCATTCCTCCCACACCATCTGACCTCAGCCAATCAGGTCTCATCAGGATAGCCTGCATCCCCTTTCTTTGTATGAGTGCAAGGCTGCCCCGTCAAGGAGTAATGAACAAATCATGGGCACCAGAGTTTATGCCAGAGGCAGTCTCCACTTTACGTCCCTGCCAAAATGGAGAACGAACTGTCCACTGGATACATCTGACAAAGGGCCCAGGTTATCAGGTTATAGGCATGCTTTGTGTTTGGTTTGTATGTCAGTTTGTGTAAGCACACGTGTGTCCAGATCCTCCAGCCTTGATGGTCTCCCTGAGGAGCTCCTGACCCCTTAGGTTCCTTCCATTATCCCACATTTTCATACAAATCTCATGTGAGTGCCCAGAGTCTAGCTGTGAGTCCCAGCATCTATCCCAATACCCTGCTGTGTGTAAGTGTTTGCAATGTATTATAATAAAACATGGGATTTGTATACAATGTTTGAATAATACATTATTTCAAATTTCATTGAAAACATTGGTGATAAGCAATTTATTTAAAAAATTCTATTATAGTTTTGTTTTACAATAAATGCATAAATTAAAACAGATTTATTTATTATACCTGTGAAGATCTTTGCAAACTGTCACCAATTTCTTCATTTCTATCAAATATAAACAAAATCAAACAGTTTATGATACATAAGTAAAGTCTGTAGAAAATAAAATATATTTATGACGTTGACATTTTATTAAAACCAACTAGTACTAAGTATAACATTTTTAAAAACACTCTTGTTAAATTTTATCTATTGCCCACAGTGTAAGGGCACAGTATACTTCATATACTTTATCCCTGTACATCATGTAGGCAGGGTAAATTTTGGGTAGAAGTTTTTGTATGTGGTTTGATGTTCCCCTCCATCCGCTATAAGTTCTTTCTGGCTAGAAGGCAGCTCTTCAGTCTCCATGACCCCTGCAGCTATGAGTCTCAGCTACAGTCAACCCCATATCCTCTCTGGAGCCTACCCTGTGGTAGGGCTCCAGTTTGTCTCAGCCTGTGGTTTCTTTTTTTCTTTCCAAGTCCACATGTGTAGGAAATGAATAATTCCCCTAAAGAAATATAGAAAAATGCAAGCGAACAGGAGAAAGAAATGAATAAAAGTATTCAAGTTCCAAAAAGGGACATAGAAGTAATGAATAAAATACAAATGGAGGCAGACTTGGAGATGGAAAACTTAGGGGAAAAAAACAGGAACTACAGACACAAGCATCATGAACAGACTATGAGAGATGAAAGAGAGTATCTTCTTTCTTTTTATTATCTTCATTATTATACAGTTGTTCATTAGAAATTTTTTTATTTCTCCAGGAATTACCAAGAGGTGATAGGATAAATAATAATAATAATAATAATAATAATAATAATAATAATAATAATAATAACCCACTGTGATGTACAAAGTAATAAATATATTTAGATAAAAACTTTGCATTTTATCAATAAGAAATATATTTAGACAAAATGATCATGCATAGCATAATATTACTTTAGAGATAGTAGGCAAACACATAGAAATAAATATATTGATTGATTTAAAATATATTACTAATTTAAATTGATTATTTAAAACTATTCTCTTAGAATTGTATAAAATGTATTTTAATTAAGTCCAATGATTGTCTCTGATACCACGTCTCCTAGATCTTTCATAATACAATATAAACTTTGTTTAAATGACTATTTTCATTCTTTTGATTCTATAACACTAACATTTAAAAAGTAACAGTTGCTGTATCTGTATCTGTAGTTTTCTTTAGCACTTTAAACTCACCTGAAAATCTCTGTTTTAGGTACTATTCGGAAAATTTTATTTTACATGCAGTGAAACATTAGCGCAATGTTTTTTAAGATACACAATAGTTTTGGTTCTTTTTTTAATGATTTATTAATTTATTATGTTTACAGTGTTCTGCCTGCATTGTTAGCTTGCACACCAGAAGAAGGTACCAGATCTCAGTATAAGAGTTTGTGAGCCACCATGTGGTTGCTAGGAATTGAACTCGGGACTTTTGGAAGAGCAGACAGGGCTCTAAACCACTGAGCCATCTCTCCAGTCCCAAGGTTTTGGTTCTTAATTGAGGAGTGAAGCCAGGTTTGAACAGGTGCCCCATCATCATTCATTTGTTTATGGGATTACCAATGTTTTTCAATGAAATTTGAAATAATATATTATTCAAACATTGTATACAAATCCCATGTTTTATTGTAATACATTGCAAACACTTACTTTACTGTATATAAACTCAAAATAATTTGAATAATGCTTACTAATTATATAATCTAGCTGAATGAAGAAATATTACAATACTCATTTTTTCTGACATTGGTACACCGCCCCTTTATGTATCATTATGTATTTATTTATTTTATTTCTATTTATATTCTACTGGAACTGTAGATACAGATTTTGTGAGTCAGAATGCGGATGTTAGAAACCAAACCAAGGTCTTCTGCTTGCGCAGGAAGTGTTCTTAATTGTTAAGCTATCATTACAGATTATATATCTTAAGTTTTAATTATACTAAAGTCAAACATTTTGAGATATTTTATTAGATGTAGCAATAGAACCAATAACATTTGGAAAGTAATCTAAGCTGTAACACTGTAGAGCCTATATAAATATCCCACGAGGTTGTACTGTGTGATATTTGGCTTTTAATGTAAATGTAAATTCAATGACAGGTAAAATTTCGATTGCTTTGAGCATCTATTGGGATAAACAAATAAAATTGTGTGTTGCATACATAAAAAGTGTTTAATAAATGTTGTTGTTGCAGGACCTTTATGATTATGATCCCTGAGACTCTGAACTGTAAAAATCTGTCTTTGATAACATTGTGATACTTGAGATTGAAATGAAAAATCCCTGTTTCTTGTGGTTGAGCGCTAACACACCTATAAGCCAAGAATTTTCTGTTTGTTATAAACAGGTAATTAAGGTGTGGTTCAGCCAGCCTTACATACACCTTTAATCCAAGAGCTTTCTGTACACAAGACTTAATAAAGTTAACCCTAGGTTAAAAGGCAGAGAAAAAAAACACAACAACAACAAAAACCAAACAAATAAATAAATACAAACATCTGGCAGGAATTAAACACTAGTAGAGACTTTGAGTTGAGTGGTATTTTAGGCAGCATGCAGAAGTAGAAGAGGTCTGTGGTTTCAGCTTTAGCTCTTTAGCTCTTGGGTGCTTAGGATTTTAGCTTGGGATCTTTTTAAAAATTTATTTATGTATTATAGTTTATTTACATTACATCCCTATTGTTATCCCATAGATCTTATGGTCCAGATCCCATCCTCTATCCCTATTCTGCCTCCTCTAGACCGCTGACTGGGATGAGGAGGTAGGGGTCGTCCTCCTCTCTCACCATCTGATCACGGTCTATCTGGTCTCATCCAGGTAGCCTGGAAACCCTTCCTCTGTGTGCCTGCAATGCTCCCTACCAAGGGACAGTGATCTTTTCAGAGGCATTCCCCTCTCTCCCTCATCCCCACACACATGGAGAATGTGCTACATCTGAACAGAGGGTGTAGGTACTCTGCATGCATTGTCCTTGGTTGGTGCATCGGTTTATGCAGGCCCCCTTGTGCCCAGATCAAATGGCTTTGGTAGTCTACTTGTGGAGCTCCTGACCCTTCCAGGTCCTTCCAAATATCTTTCCCCAACTCTTCCATATAACTCTCAGCTCTCTGCCTAGGTTTAGCTGCAAGTCCCAGTATCTGTCCCAAATTTCTGTTGGGTGTAGTTTCTTAGAGAACTTCTAGGTTGGGCTAAAATCCACTTATAAGTGAGTTTATACCATGCATATCTTTCTGGGTCTGGGTTACCTCACTCAGGATTATCCTTGCTAGTTCCATTGATCTACCTGCAAATTTCAAGATTTCCTTGTTTTTAATAGCTGAATAGTATTCCATTGTGTAAATGGACCACTCTTTTTTTTAATCCTTTTTTCCATTGAGGGACATGTAGGTTATTTCCAGATTCTTGTTATTATAACTAAAGCTCCTATGAACATAGTTGAGCATATATCCTTGTTTTATGGTGGAACAATTTCAGGTATATTCCCAGGAGTGATACAGGTAGGTCATGATGTAGAACTATTCCTAATTTTTTTGAGAAAGCACCATATTGATTTCCACAGTGTTTGGTTTGCACTCCCACCAGCCATATAGGAGTGTTCTCCTATCTCCACATCCTTGCCAGCATGTGCTGTGATTTGAGTTTTTTTTTTTTTAAATCTTACCTATGGGCACTTTTAGCCTTTTAGCTCTTTAGCTTTTAGTTCTTTTTTATAGTATATTTTGTAAATTTATTCATATTACATCTCAATTGTTATCCCATCCCTTGTATCCTCCCATTCCTCCCTCCCACCCATTTCCCCCTTACTACCCTTCCCTATGGCTGTAATTGAGGGGAACCTTTTCCCCCTGTATATGCTCAAGTATTTTCTTGGTAGGCTGCTATCTCTCCTCTGAGTGCCACCAGGCCTCCCCATCCAGGGGACATGGTCAAATATGGGGCACTAGAGTTCCTGTGAAAGTCAATCTCTACTCTCCACTCAACGGTGGAGAATGTCCTGTCCACTGGCCAGATCTAGGGAAGGGTATGAAGTTTACTGCATGTATTGTCTTTGGCTGGTGCCATAGTTTGAGCAGGACCCCTCGGCCCAAATCCATGCATGATAATGTTCTTCTTGTAGGTTTCTAGGACCCTCTGGATCCTTCTATTTCCCCATTCTCCCATTCTTCTCTCATATAGAGTCCCAATAGGATGTCTTCCCTCTGTCCCACTTTCCTGTTAAGTGAAGACTTTTATGGGACATGCCCCTTGGGCTAGTGTCCAGATATAAGTGAGTATATATCATTTGACTCTTTCTGCTTCTGGGTTATCTCACTCATTATGATCATGTCTAGTTCAATCCATTTGTCCACAAATTTGGGGAATTCCTTGTTTTTAATAGCTGAGTAGTAGTATTCCATAGTGTATATATACCACAGTTTCTTTATCTGTTCTTCTACAGAGGGACACTTAAGCTGTTTCCATGTTCTGGCTATTATGAATAAGCCTGCTATTAACATGGTTGAGCAAATATTCCTGTTGTATTTTGGACCATCTTCTGAGTATATTCCAAGGAGTAGAATACCTAGCTCATAAGGAAGCAAAACCATAAAACCCAATTGAGAAACAGGGCTCAGAACTTAACAGAGAATTCTCAACAAAGGAAAATCGAACGGCTGAGAAACACATAAAGAAATGCTCAAGGTCCTTAGTCATGAAGGAAATGCAAATCAAAACAACTCTGAGATTCCATCTTACACCCATCAGAATGGATAAGATCAAAATCTCAAGCGACACCACCTGCTGGCGAGGATGTAGAGAGAGGAACACTCCTCATCGCCAGTGGGAAAGTAAACTAGTAAAGCCATTTGGAAATCTATCTGGCTCTAGCTTTTAGTTCTTTGCTTCTTAGCTTTCTAGCTCTTGAGCTTCTCAGCTCCTTGGTGTTTAGCTTTCTTGGAAGATTTGAGCTAGCAAGCTTTTGGCCTTGGGTTTTTAGGCCTGTTCTTTCTGGGCTGTCAACTGAGCTAATGAGCCTTTTGGGCCTTTTCCATTAGGAGATGAGCGGAGTAGGAAGTTCAGCTAGGTGCTTTCTCTGGCTTTCTGAATTAGCAGGTTTTTAACCACAAAATCAGGCTCCTGGGTCTTTATTGGTAAAATAGAATGATCTGGGATATTAAGTTTAAAAAGCCATTAGTATTATATGCAATAAGTGAAAGTGCAGTGGTAAGAGGATATTCGTATCTGCAGAAAGCTATGCCTCCTATATTTTCTTTATTTCACAAAGCTTTTTCTTCTCTTGTTTGATTCATTTTTTGACATTATTGATTTCATAATAAAAAGTCGTATCAACAAGAAGCTTAACATCCTGGAATAGAGGGTGATTATAAAATATTGAGTACCTTCTCACAGACAAGATGAATATTGGAACTCAAGACATTTTTGAAGGCTTATACATGACTTGAGATGAATATTAAATGTGAAGGCAACTTATATGAAAAATCTGAGCAGAAAAACAAAGTAAAGTAACTAAAATGGAAAAACTAAAATCCAAATTCATTGTCAACAAAAACAGCTTTAGTAAAAGAAAGCAGGAAGCAGTAACAGGAAAATCAGAACATAATCATAGTTGATGTGGAGCCATAGAGAAAATGATAGGCTATATTTTATGAGTTTCACCACGCAGGAATTGCAAATTTCTGCCTATAATACTATGTTCTACAGTACTATAAATATTGGAATTAACTACAATCTTAATATACAGAGTCGGGCATGGTGGTGCATACATTTAATCCCAGGACTTGGGAGGCAGAGGGAGGCATATCACTGTGAGTTCAAGGCCATCCTGGTCTACAAAGTAAGTCTAGGACAGCCAAGGCTACACAGAAAAACCCTGTCTTTAAAAAAACAAAATATAGATATAGATATAGATACAGGTAGAAATACAGGTATAGATAGATAGATAGATAGATAGATATTTGCTCTGCCATGGCAACACATTGCTGACTGATATAGATTAAGATGGAAGTCAACCCTATAGTGATAAAGATCAACAAGTGGTAATATCTCTTGAGTCAGGCACTAAGAAGAAAACAAAGGGTTTTATACTTCTGTCATGTTTATCATGGCTAATTCTAGTTACTACACAGGTTATTGAAGAAATGAGTGAAATTCAATACTTAGCAAAGGGAGAGATGCCCATAACTTTCCAATCCCATTGGTCCAGCATTTCAGACTGTCCCACACAGGACTCTAATTAAGCCTGGAATTTCTCAACATTTATAAACTGGATCATAAATGCTATTCCTAGCTTATTTAACCATTTGCCCAATATTATTTGGGCCCCTACAAATGTATTATTCATGCCAAATCAGCAGATAGATACCTTAAAAGAATGACACCCATTTCCTTGAAGGGATGTTAGGAAGGTTTTTGGTTGCTTTCTAGGGATATAGAGGGTTATTTTTCAATGGTACATGGTTATAAGTTATTGAAGTAGAAGCAGCAATTAAAATTCTTTCAACCAAAAATAAAAATATGATATAGATGGTTTTTACACAGAATTCTACCAGACATTAAAGAAGAGCTGATGCCAATAGTATTCAAAGTATTTCACAGAACACAAACAAAAAAGAACATTGCCTAATTCATTTTATTAGGTCAAAGTTACCCTGATACCAAAAACAAATAAAAAACCTAACAAAGAATGAATATTACAGACCAACATCACTTTTGAACATAGGTGCAAAATGTAGCAATATAATACAGTCAGATTGAATCCAAGATCGCATAAAAAATTACCTCCATAATCAAATAGACTTCATTGCAGAGATACAGGGATGTCTCAACATACATAAATTAAGAAATATAAATTACCATATTAACTGAGAGACAAAGAATACATAATAATCTATGATATTAGAGTCATAAAAAAATTCATTAAAATCTAACAACCTCTTTTTGAAAAAATTCTGGAGAGATTAAAGATCCATGATCATATCATAATATAACAAGGGCAGTTTATATCAAGCCTGTAGATACTTAAATGGAGTAAAACAAATCAATTCCACTAAAATTAGGCATAACATTTTCTAGTCCCTTACGTCTAATATAGTAATGGAAGACTTAGGTTGAGCAATAAGGTAGCTGAAGGAAACCCACTAGAATTCTGTTGGAAAAAAAAAGAAGTCCAACTATCTTTATTTGCAGATGATATGATAGTATATATAAGAGACTCAAAAAATTTCAGCAGGAAACTGCTACACCTGACACACACTTTCAGGAATGTAATTAAATACAAAGATTACTCAAAAACAAAAGTAGCATTTCTACATGTAAATGGCAAATGGACTGAGAAAAATGTTAATACATTTCCCAGTAGCATCAAATTAAAATACATTGGGATAACTAACCAAGAATGTGAGAAATATATGATAAAAACTTTGTGACTGTGAAGGAAGAACTTGAGGAAAACATAATATAAAAAGATCTTAAATGCTTATGGATTTACATGATCAATATTGTAAAAGTGACCATCCTATCACATTCATCAGATTTAATGCAGTTCACACCAGCATTCCAACACAAATTTTCATTGATCTTAGAGTAGCAATTTTCAGCTTCATATGGAATAAAACAGCAAAAACAATACTAAATAATAAACGAACTGCAAGAGAAATTACTATTTTTGATTTCAAGTTGTGCTACAGAGCCATCATAGTAAAAACAATGTAGTATTGTCACAAAGACACAGTCTTCATCTATTGGGTCTAATTGAAACACAGATATTAATCGATATGCCTATAGACAAGCAACTTTTTATATGACACCAGAAATCCACACTAATAAAAACACAACATCTTCAACAAATGGTGCTGATCACACTTAACCACTATAAACGAATAATTTAGATATTGTCATACTCATCTTCCTAGACAATACAATTCAAAATGGATCAAACTCAAAGCCAGATATTCTGAACCTGTTAAAAGAATAAGTGGGGAATATCCTTGAACTCATTGTCACAGAAAAAGACTTCTGCACAGCACTAAGATCAACAATTAATAAGTATGAACTCATGAAACTGAACAGCTTCAATTTATCTTTTTTTTTACTTTATTAATTTATTCTTGTTACATCTCAATGGTTATCCCATCCCTTGTATCCTCCCATTCTTCCCTCCCTCCTATTTTCCCCTTATTCCCCTCCCATATGACTGTTCCTGAGGGGGATTACCTCCCCCTGTATATGTTCATAGGGTATCAAGTCTCTTCTTAGTAACCTGCTGTCCTTCCTCTGAGTGCCACCAGGTCTCACCCTCCAGGGGACATGGTCAAAGGTGAGGCACCAGAGTATGGGAGAAAGTCATATCCCACTCTCCACTCTACTGTGGAGAGTGTTCTGTCCATTGTCTAGATCTGAGTAGGGGTTTAAGGTTTACCGCCTGTATTGTCCTTGGCTGGTGCCTTAGTTTGAGCGGGACCCCTGGACCCAAATCTGCCTATCATAATGTTCTACTTGTAGGCTTCTAGGACCCTCTGGATCCTTCTACTTTGCCATTCTCCCATGCTTCTCTCATCCAGAGTCCCAATAGGATGTCCTCCCCTCTGTCCCAGTTTCCTGGTAAGTGAAAGCTTTCATGGGACATGCCCCTTGGGCTAGTATGCAGATATAAGTGAGTATATAACATTTGAGTCTTTCTGCTTCTGAGTTAACTCATTCCTTATGATCATTTCTAGCTCAATCCATTTGTCCACGAATTTCGGGAATTCCTTATTTTTAATAGCTGAGTAGTATTCCATTGTGTACATGTTTTAGGGAATTTCTGAGTGCCTCTTGTACCTTTTCTTAGGCTTTTTTTCTACTCTTTTTTGTTTTGTCTGATTCCAATGTGTTAGGTTTTTGTTCTATATATATAATTAAAACTTATTTTATTATTATCCCATGGAAACCTGTTTTCCTACAACAGTCAGAAATTATGTGTATTTGAATTGAAGGGGAGTTGGAGAGAACGTGTAAGAATAAGATGGAGGGTGAGCTATAACCAGGATATATTATGTGAGAAAAAATTAAATTATTGTTAATACGAGGAAAATTAGATGAGACACAGAAAAAGAAGTATTAATAATCCTTTTACTGTAAGTCCTTATCTTGTGAACAATTTTCTACATTTTATTTAATTTAAGATAAAATGCTTAGGGAAAACACTTCAATGCATATAACTTTAGCTCCTCAGGAATGAAGAATAACGCCATGAAATTGTAATTTTCTGTACAATAAGAACTGAAAATTGAGTAAAGAAACAACATAAAAAACAGAAAAATTTCTTTCCACTATACATCTGAATAAGGATAGCTGTCTATGAATACAAATAACTGAAAGAGAAAATGGTTACATTTAAGAACAGAATTGAATAGAGAAATCTCAGAAGAAATCTGAATGGCTAAGAAACACTTTAAGAAAATAGGATAATCTTGTCTTTAAATTTTGCTTTGTCATTTAATAGATGTTAAAGCATTTATTCAGTGAGTTAGTGATTGTTGCAGTGAAAATACTTTCACATATTTTATCTGAATCTTGAAATCTTTTTTTTATTTTTTCCTTAATTTTGTGTATTTGTTCCTTTTCTATGAATTTTTTTTATTGATCTGACTATTTCACTTTTTTCTTATATGATCTTTCTTTGATTATGAAGTTGTTTATGTTAACAATTATTCTTAAATCTGATCTATAGAGTTAGTAATTTTGCCATTCAGGTTAGCCTATAAATCATTACATTTTAATACTTTTTGCTTAAATAATAAAATATCTAATGAATCTAAATAGAGTACTCTTATAAGAAGAAAGGCGGATGACTGATATTAATATATGTAAATATTATAAAGATCAGGAGAATGCAAATCAAAGCGACTTTGAGATTTTTTTTACTTCAGTAATAACAAAAGCTAAATGATAATTAATCCTGTCACAAAACTTTTATTTACTGTTGGTATTGAGTGAAAATTTCTACAGTTACTATTGAATTAGTGAGGAGCTTACTCACAAGTCAGCAATAGATCTGCCATGTGACTCCTAGGTCAATAGCCAAAGCATTCTTCATCTTCCTACAGAGATGCTGACTCACCCATGTTCATTGTTGCTCTATCATAATAGGCATGAAATGGAAACTGCCTACGTGTCTATCATCATATGAATGGATAATCAAATCTGGTGGATATACACTGTGAAATGACATTCAGCTGTAAAGAAATGTAAAATCATAAATTTCACTCATAAATGGGCAGTTGCACATATGAATTGACACACAAGGCTTGCCCAAACTGTGCTCAGTAAAATTCCAGCATGGAAAGAGTGGAAGACAAAGTTACACCACTACTCTCAAAGATTATCTCTCTGAATAAGACCAATAATAACTTATAAGCAACTCCCAATAAAAATAAGCTTCTCCAGCCCAAGAGAGCAAACACTAGCTTGCCAGCAAACTATGAATCAAGGGTGGAGGTTGTTGTGCAAGAGACTGCCAGCCACTTGGCCAGACTGAATCAGGATCCACCCCAGTGTTCAAATATGTGGTGGTCAAGTGCTACAGGAAGTGAAGTGGAGCAGCTTGAGCATTATAAAGAGAAGGATCTGGAGACTAGATGATAGAGAAGAGTGGCCTGTTATGAGTCGTCAGCCCCACCACCTGGGGCCATAGTGAGTTTCCATCCCAAGCTGCCAATGACTACCAGGTGTGAGCTGGTGGCTATGTAGCAGCAGAGGTTGATGCCCATACCCTGGCTCATATTGCCAATAAGGAATGGGAATGTCCCTTGTCAGGGCAGCCTCCAAAGACTAAGTAGATATCCAGGGGCTTTGCATAACTGGCCATGTCACTCACTGGATTAGGCTGTCTTGAGATCTGGTCCCATTTCTCACCAGCAGCAGCACCCCAGAGAGCAGGCCCAGCACTTTGCCAGGACAGTACAGTGGAGTTGGTCCTACAGCCATGGTTGGTGGTGAGTGTAGGAGAGATGACCCTGCCATTCATCTGTGATGGGAGATCACAGGAGTAATCTCTTCTGCCTCTCACCTCTGCAGTTCGGTAACCTGACTACAGGCTCATGACATTCGGAGAGCAACCCCTGATAGCAGCACTTGGGAGAACATGCCCAGCACCTGCCCTAGGCAGCACAGTAGTGAATGGTGAAGGGAAGCAGGGGAGCCAGCACCTAGTGTTAGCCCACAGGAGAGCTGGCCCCTGCCACTCGTCTGATGTGCCGTGCTGTGGGTGCACAGAAGTAGCCACTCACCTTTCCCCTCACCAGCTGCAGCAGTTGGAAGAGCTCTCTTTTAAGATCACTTACATCAAAAGAGACAAAAATCTTTTTTTTAATACTTTTATTTTATTACACATGTATAAAACAAACTCCATACAGCAGGAAGAACCATGTGACAATCATGAGAATAATGAGTTCTAGATGTTACACTCATACTGACTTGTCAATCTGCATTGGTCTAGTTTGAAGTAAGTGTCTTTTCGGTCTTGTTGGTTCTAAATTTCCAAATGAAATTCAATATCTATCCTATCTCAACTCTAATAGCTTAACTTCTTTATCTTGATCTAAAACAATCTTGTCCCCTATTCAGCTACACTTGGTTGTAAAACTATACTATCAGGGGTCCTGCTCAAACTATGGCATCAGCCAAGGACAATACAGGCCGTAAACTTCAAACCCCTACCCAGATCTAGCCAATGGACAGGACATTCTCCACAGCTGAGTGGAGAGTGGGGTATGACTTTCACATGTACTCTGGTGCCTCATATTTGACCATGCCCCCTGGAGGGGGAGACCTGGTGGCACTCAGAGGAAGGACAGCAGGTTACCAAGAAGAGACTTGATACCCTATGAGCATTTAAAGGGGGAGGAATTCCCCTCAGGAACAGTCATAGGGGAGGGGAGTAAGGGGAAAATGGAAGGGAGGGAAGAACAGGAGGATAAAGGGATGGGATAACCATTGAGATATAACAAGAATAAATTAATTTAAAGGAAAGTGGGTAAGAGGGGAGGACATCCTATTGAGACTTTAGGTGTGAGAAGCCTGGGAGAAAGAGGAAATAGAAGGATCCAGCGGGTCCTGGAAAACTACAGGCGAGTCTGGGCCCTGGAGTCCTCCGCAAACTATGGCAACACCCAAGGAAAAAATAGGCAGTAAACCTCGAACCCCTACCCAGACTAGCCGATGGACAGGACATTCTCCACTGTTGAGTGGAGAAGAAGATCTAACTTTCACACAAAACTCTGGTGCCCCATATTTGACCATGTCCCCTGGAAGGGGAGACCTGGTGGCACTCAGAGGAAGGACAGCAGGTTACCAAGAAGAGACTTGATACCCTATGAGCATATACAGTGGGAGGAGGTCCCCCTCAGACACAGACATAGGGGAGGGGAGTAGGGGGGAAGTGGGAGGAAGGGAGGAATGGGAGGATACATGGGATGGGCTAACAACTGAGATGTAATATGAATAAATTAATTTAAAAATAAATTTTAAAAACTATACTATCTTATCTTCAATGCCCTTCAGAGACTTAAGAAGGAATACAACTTAAATTCCTGAGTGAACCAGCAGTGTGGGTTAGCAGCTTCCAAAACATACAAATTGACTTAAGACATTTTGCTGCCTGACCAGTCACCCAATACACTTTATAACTTGGGAGCCTCTTCTTCAGCTTTCTGGCCTAAAATCTCTGCCAGACTTGTTTTCAGGGCAGGAACTATTGAAGACTTGCTTACCCTAACTTGGCAGAGTGCAGCCGTCAACTCTGCCTGCTTTGAAGTTGCCCATTTTTAGACAGATTCTGTTTGTGGCAGGAACGAGGACATTTTGCACAATGGCTATTTTGCCACCTTTGAAGCCATCTCCATAAGGACGCTCTTTGATGCTCATCATCTTCTTTGAGGTCGGCTGGGTGTTGTCAGGAGTTAACTTGTCTTGTTGAAGAAATTTAGGATTGTAAGAACAACTTTAAATGCCATATTCTGTGTGTCTCTGAGGCTTTTGAAAACCTTATTCAACTATTTTACCTCATATATCAATAAAGTCATATCTATCTGTTAGACTTAGGATATATATTCTTGTGTTAATATCTGCCAAGTATTTTTCATGTCCATGTTTTGTATCAATATACTAAATTCTATAGCATGACTTAGACGTAATCTTCATTATAAGTAACAATTAAGGCCTTGAGTTAAAGAGTAGGTTCAATCATCTAGCTTTTGTTCTATCCTTCCTCTGTGTTCCTAAATATCCCTTTCTTTCTTTCAGCTCCCATCTCCTTGCCTACGTATGTAGATAAAGGCAAAGAGAGACGTTCCTGCATTTCCCCTAATTTTTTCTCTGTATAAGACCAATAATGACTTATGACCACCTCCCGATGAGAATAAGCATTTGTAGATCAAGCAAGCAAACAGTAACTTATACAGCCCCCCTCCTTTGAGGGAATGGGGCATTGTTCTCTTAAGGATTCTTCAGGTTCAACTGGGGCACATAATACCTTGAAGTAGGCCCCCCAAAATTGGAGAGGATGGTTAAGCAATCTAGTTATTGCATTTGTGGTTCAGTTTCTAAATGTTGAGAGATTCTAGGCTTAAAAGGAGATTGAAATAGAGGTCCAAATTGGATCAGAAGTTTTCTACAATGTTGTCCAGGAAGCTGTCCAGCTCTGATGAGTAAAAGCAACAGAATCATCTGGGGCTGGAACTAGGTGGATGAAGATGTCAGTGTCCATCGTGCTGGGAGGGAAGATTCCTGTCAGGTCTGATCCAGCCGGTTATTCTTTTCTAAAAACATAATGTGTCACAACTATTATACAGTCTTAACATTATAATTGTATGAGGTGTGCGGGATGCACAGAACAATTAAAGCTAGTTTTCTGGGCATTGTATCGGTCGATGTACGGCATCTGCAAACCTTCCTTCTTTCCTTACTAGTAGTGACCCCTGATAGTAAGTCACAGAGATTTTGTGGACAACATGAGGCCTCTCTATGCCTTAACATTTATATTTCTGCCAGTCTCATAACTATTCCCATGTAGTGAGATTAGGAATATAAATTACCTGCTTGTTCTGTAGTTTGAGTTCTTTATATCTCAATTGTAGCCCCCTCTCTCAGCCCCTCCTGATCCCACACCCTCTGTCATCTACCCCGAATCCCATCCCCTCTCTCATCCCCGTTCCCTCCCTCCTCTAGTCCTTAGATACGGGAGCTCTACTCCCCTAACATCTGATCTTAGTTTATCTAGTATCCTCTGTACTATATATGACCTCTTCCTCTGTGGCCTGACTGGGCCACCCTACACACTCGGGACTCTGTCCAGTGTCCAGTTTTAAGTCTCTGTAACTGTCCCCATATCCTGCTGGGTGGAGTCTCTCCTAGGATGTCTGTGTTGGTTTAAAATCCACATGTGATTGAGTATATACCATGCGTGTCTTTTTGGGTCTGAGTTATCTCGTTTAGGATGATCCTTTCTAATTCCATCCATTTGCCAACAAAACTCAAGATTTCCTTGTTCTTAATAGCTGAATAGTATTCCATTGTGTAGATGTACCACAGTTTTTTATTTTATCCATTCTTCAATTGAGGGACATCCCAGTTATTTCCAGGTTCAGGCTATTACGAATAAGGCTGCTATGAACACAGCTGCACAAATGTCTTTGTTGCATGGTGGGGCATTTTTCTGGTATATGCCCTGGAGTGGTATAGCTGGGTCCTGAGGTAGAGCTATACATATCTTAAAGCTCCTTTGTCATCATCCCCTTTTATCTACAGAACCTATGTAGGTCTATTGTGATTTCCTTAAAGTAAGATTCAAGAAAGTGAACATTTGGTCATACAAGAATCGATGTTTTTCTGTCATGGAAGCTGTATTACCTTTTTTATTTTCAGACATAATTATTTGATATGCAGAGGTTTCGTTTTTATGAAAGACCATTTGTTTAGTCCTGGCATTGCTATAAGTGCTTTGGTTATACTATCTGAAACTCATTATCAACCATGATAACTTAATACTGTTTTTACTATTGTCCAGTATGAATTTTTTATTTTATAAAGTTATGACATCTTAAGCATTTAAAATATTCTTAGTTTTGATAAAGTTTTGGTGGAATTTTAGAATTTTCTATATAAGATATTATATAATCTTAGAACAGAAAATTATTTCTTTTTAATCTATTTTTAAAGGTTTATTTTCTCAGTATTAGAATTTCAGTTTCATTTTGAATAGAATATTTGTATGGAATTCTTGTCTGATTTCATATATGAAAAGAAAAACTTTTGTTTTCTACTATTATTTGGAGTGTTCAGTTCATTGTATTTAATTCAATATACAGCTATTATATGTCTATCTGTCTCTGTCTGTCTCTCTTTCTGTGTGTGTTTGTGTGTGTTGTGTGTTTGTGTGTATGCCTGTGCATGTATATATTTGTGTGGCAGATGTGTACATATGTGTCCTTATGTTTTTGGCATGTTGGTAAACTGGCACATATATGTATATATGGTGCATATGAAGACACCCATATCAAGTCATTTCTTGAATGACCACCACATCTAATCTTTGATACAATATTTTCACTGAATTATCTAGGAACATTTGAGCAAAGTGTTTGTCCAGTGAGTGCTGGGCATCTACATGTGGAAGTTTGCCACAAGCAAGGCTTTTCATGGTGCTGAAGAAGGAGGTCATATTTTCATGCTTATACAGAATCCCCTTTATTGCTGGAGCCATGTCTCCATCCATAAGTGTTTTTATTCATTGATTAAACTTCTAAATAGATTAAAATTTAATGTATCTAAGTGCTAGTGCTACTTGGCATTCATGAGGTCCACAGTTAAATTTTTAAAAAAAGACAGAAAGAAAGGGGGATAATAAAACTATTGTTAATAGATAGATTTCTAGTAATGTAAGAAAAAATTTACCAAGTAAATATAATTAAAAACTTACATTAAAAATTCAGCAACTGGTAATATATTAATAAATTATCAAGTTAATGCAGAAGACAAAGTTTAGAACAGAAAATTGAGACCCAGAGGATGTAAACACGTCCAAGCACACATGCATATGTATTATATATGCACACAAGAGAAAACCATAAAGCACACCAGGCAGAGTAAACATTATTTAGCCTTGGTTTAAAAAAAAACAGTGTTTTAAACTATTCCCATTAAAACGAATTTAGTTTAAATTGCTACATCTCTAACCCTACTGAGACAAAGCACATGGATTCTTTATTTTAGTGAATTCTATTTGCTTTAATATGCTATAAACAACATCATATATTGAATAATACTTAAGCTACCTATGTGAATAATGAAAACATAGATAGTAAATTTAAGAATGCTTAACAAGATTCAAAATCAATAGCCATAATAATATTATAGAAAATGTGCAGGAAGTGCTGTGTCATACATGTTTTCAATCATAAATACAGCGCTGTTGTATGAAACAAATTTTGATGGTGTTTGAAATAAACATTTGAGCCATTCTTTCTCTCTTAGTTGATGTTCTATCACTATATGTCTACACCATGATGAATTTATAAGAGAAAACATTTAACTAGGGCTTTCTTACAGAGGGCTAGCTCATGATCATCGTGCTGGGAAGCAAGACAGCAGGCTGCCAAGTCTGGCACTGGAACAGAGAACTGAAATGACCTGCAAGTTTGAGACAGTTAGAAAAATCATAGTTCTAGCATGGGCTGTTAAATCTCAAAGTCTCCGTAACTTCCAAATGGCCGTACCACAGCTTGTAATCCTTCCCAAACTCCTTCATTAATGGGGATCAAACGTGTGCCTTTCTCATTAAAACCATCACAGTTTCCATATACTTTAATGCATCCTTTAGACGAACACTTTAAATTCAGCTTTCTCGTCATTATACAGATTGTCTTGATTTCTTTCATTATTATACATAATGCTTTGCGCTGTACCCAACTGTGTACCTAAAGTTTTTCTAAGAATGTCACAAAATTCCATTTATACAAAAAAAATGACTCTGTAACAGTTATTATATTCCATCCCAGGCACCACAGAACTACCTTATTATTACAATTACTGAAAAAGAGAAATGAAACAAGCAAGGAGGGATCTCATTAATACTTTCATGTAGATGTAAATTGTTAACCAATAAAATAACATAATGCTGTGGCCTAGAAATATACAGCTGGGAAAAAAGAAAGGATATAGATGCTTAGAATTTAAGCATATTTCTTTCAATTTTATTATAATTTATTTACATTACATTCTGATTGTAATGCCCTGGCTCTTATCTTCCTGTTTCCATATTCCTTCCATCTGCCACTCAAGTCCTCTCTCCTCCTTCTGTACCTGCTGACCATAACACATCAGGTCTCATCTCGTTTGCCTGTATCTGCTTCCTCTGTTTTCCCACAGTGTCTCTCTGACAAGAGGCAGTGATCAAATCACAGGCACCAGAGTTCTCAGAGGCTGTCCCCTGCTCACCTCATGTCTTTAAGACTTGCCACCCACTCACCCTCATTGCCTAAATTGTTAAAAAAAAAAAACCCTTTATGCTGCAGGATTAGCCCTAATAAAACTCTTGTGTGGTTTTATTTTGACAATTCAATACTTCTTGCTCCAGTGGAGCAGTGGAAGCTAGTTTTATTAAAGTTAGACCACTAAAATCTGATAACACTAAAACCAACCACTATTCCATATTGAGAACATGAAGGCAGCAAGCACCATGAGGTAGCAATGAGTAATGATAAAAGGCTACTTGGTCCAGCTGATGAAACAGTTCCAGATAGTTGTCCATCACTGCTGGCTCCAGCTACAAACCACTGACTCTGAAAGCTCAGAGCAGTTAACATAAAGAAATCTGTATATTCAATTTTAATACACAAATTGATCAACACATCTATTGTTGACAATACAAGAAAAACACTTTAGAGTGAGTAGGACATAAACTGAAAAAGAATAATATTTTATAGTACCAAGGCTTATATGAATAAGATCAAGGTAATGGGTTTAATTTTGGGGTACAAACTCAGTTTTTTTGAGAATGAATTTTCTTATTATATCTTCAATAGCCAAAGTGCCAAACAAACTCCTTAGAACCATTTTAGGTGGCCACTGACCATATTTATGAGAGTGTAGTACCCAAAGCCTAGACTAATTACTTAACACTTTTATATTAGGATTTGGTTTCAATGTATGAAATTTGAAACACAAACTTTCATCAATTGTCCTTATCTTTGGCTCTTTTGCCCTCATTTACCAAGGGATGTAATTAAGGATAATCAAAAGAAAATTTATGAGCTATTGTGTGATAAATTTCATGTTGAAGACTTGTTAAATATATCATATCCTGCTCCTTTGAGGAAAGCTTCCAATCCCAATTGGTCCAAATTTCAGACTGTCCAACATAGGACTCTAATTCAGCCTGGATTTCTCAACATTTGGAAACTGGATCACAAATGCTATTCCTAGCTTATTTAACCATTTTCCCAAAATTATTTGGGCCCCTACAAAGGTATTATTCATCCCAAATCAGCCAGTATAAATCTTAAAAGAATGTCCTCAAGGAAACCTCTCATTTCCTTGAAAGGAGGTCAGGAAGGTTTTTGGTTGCTTTCTTGGGATATAGAGGGTTATTTTTCAATGGTATATGATTATAAATTATTATTGGTATTATTTAGAGAGAAAACAAGGTTGGACTCAGGGATGTCTCTCTTTTCCTTCCCTCCCATTCTTAGGGTTGGAGATAGGGGATGAAAAGAAAGGAGGAAAAATATGGAAATATATGGAGAAGATAGAACAAAAAGTAGATTACTGAATCTATCCCTCTACTTAACGCCTCAGATTTCACTCACAGGTTATTTTTAATTCACAGGTATAGAATTTTGTATACAGATGCAAAAGGAGTTTAATTTTAGGTATAGTACTACAGAATTCAAATGTAAGATTATTTTTCACACATATTAGATACTCTAATGTGAGGTATTGTACTCATCTAATGAATTTATACTACAAGGTGTACTTCCAATACTTTGAAAGTTCTGATGCAGGATACTGAGGATAAATAAGTTATACAAGTTAATTGTTAGTTGATCAAATCATGGTCATACCAATTACTAGTCTATTTTTTCATAAAAATATACATCTTAGGTGCAACAGAAAAATATGATTCTAGAGAAAGATAAGGTAAAATAGTTAGACCAGGTCTTCAAAAACTTCTGAGGCAAACAGAATATGACATTATTAATTTTTTTTATTTTAAAGATTCAGTCAGTGAGACTGGTTGTCTCCTAGTAACATCCAGCCTAGCTCAAAGAGGATGATGAGCATCAAAGAACCTTCTTATGGAGATGGCTTCAAATGCAGCAAACAAGCCACTGGGCAAAATGTCCTTGTTTCCACCACAGACAGAATTCTGCCAAAAAGGAGTAAGCTTGGATACAGGCATAGTCAACAGCCAGACTCTGCCAAAATAGGAAAAGTAAGTCCTCAAAAAATTTCTGAGAGAGAAAGTTTTTAATTAGCTCTCTAAATGAGCCAAGACCCCTCATCCAATTTTATGGTGTTTGCTTAATCCCCCTTGAGGCCCGCACACAATGTTCCAGGTTTGAGTTTAACCAGATGTGTTGTTAGCTTAGATAAACATCTACCCTTGGGTTCTGAGGAAAACAGGAACCAAGGACGGTTCCCCTGTGACTAAGTCTGACCTTACCCCAGATCTGCCTACGCAATATGCTAATGTTCAAATATTTGAAACAACCAATCATGTGCGGCCACGCCAAAACATCCAGCTCCCCCCCCCACTCCCCCCCCCCCCGCCCCTTGCCTATATAAACCCCAGGCCCCAGGGCTTCTGGGTCAACTCCTCTGTCTCCTGCGTGAGATATGTGTTGACCTGGAGCTCCGCCAATAAACTACCTCGTGTGTTTACAGCAAGATGGTCGTCTGTGTGTCTTTGGGTGCACGCCATCCTGAGGCTTGAGTGAGGGTCTCCCTTTGGGGGTCTTCACTTTCCACCTCACAAGTGTATCTGTCAGATATATTGGGCCAGAAGGCTGACCATCATGTTCCAATGTTATTGAGAGTTTCGAGTGACTATTCAGGCAGAAAACTGTTTCCTTCATCTTCTCATTTGTAAAGCCACTAACCTGCACTCTGGGTATACTCAGGGCATTCATTTTATTCTGATAGGGTTGAAGACCAAATAGTTTAGTTTTACAATTAAGCTTAGCTGTTTAGGGCTTAAGATAGATGTTTTAAATTGATAATGATGAGATATGATAGATACTGATTTACATTCAGAATTTTAGGTGCATCAAGATAGAAAAGATGTTTTCTTCAAGGATATTAAACACAAATAGCCAAAACTTTAAGAATGTAACATTTATATATTCCTGATTGTATCATGATTCTTCTTGCTATAGGCAGATTATTGTATATATATGTGTGTGTGTGTGTGTGTGTGTGTGTGTGTAATAATATAAATGTATATGTAAAAATGTTTAATTAAAAAACAAAAACAAAATAAAACTTTTCATGTCTTGTGAATGTCCTTGTTCACAGGTGCCATTTTTCCATAGTTATTTCTCTCATCATCTGATTTAAATCTTAGTATTTTCTTAGATTTCAGTCATAGTATTTTTTAATTCATAAAGAGTATCTCAAATAGTGTTAAAATATACATATTGTTGAATAATGTAAATGTATATATTCTAAAGAAATGTGATTTTAATATACATTACTTAAACATAGTATAGATTGCTATAAAATAACACTCATTTTATAAACCTATGATTATTTCCCTTAACTCATTTGCAACAAATTTTGTAAAGTAAATATCTGATCTTTTAATTTGATCCCCAATTTTTAGATTTAAAGATTAACATAGTAAGATATAAGGTAATAAAGTCCCGGGCGCTAGATACTATGTTGTAGAGGAGTTTATTAAATAATCATAGGGAGAGAAGGAAAGGGGAGAAAGGGTACCCCAGAGTAACAGAGACAGTCACAGGAAGAAGAGGAAGAAGAAGAAGAAGAAGAGGAAGAAGAGGAAGAAGAAAAGAAGAAGAAGAAGAAGAAGAAGAAGAAGAAGAAGAAGAAGAAGAAAAAGAAGAAGAAGAAGAAGAGGAGAAGAAGAAGAAGAAGAAGAAGAGAAGAAGAAGAAAGAAGAAGAGGAAGCAGAAGAAGGAGGAGAAGGAGGAGGAGGGGAGGAAGAGGAGGGGAGGAGGAGGAGAAGGGAGACCATGAAGAGGGTTTATTCTTTTATATGGCCCTAGGCAGGGCCATGCAGCCATGGCAGGTTAGCAATGACGTCACAAGTAGGTGGACTTAACTCTAAGGCAACATTGGAATTCTAATTCACAAATGATCATTGCATATGTATGTATGCTGCCAGAAAAAAATAATGTTAAAGAAAATATTAAATCACTAATTTGAGAATTCTGAATGAATTGACCTATTACATGTGACCAAGGTCTTGGATAGTTCAAGTGAGATAGAAGGTGAGCAGAAGGTTGAAATTTGGAGGGTAGGGATGAAGAGGAGAAGAGGACTTGAGGTTCATGTACTTCTTATTTCACATGTTGTGTTAGGAAGAGTTGCTTTCAATGGGTTCATTGACCGAACACAGTGGCCTTTGGGCTTGAATATTGGTGTCTAACCAGAGGTTTGTGAAATAGAGTTAAAGAGCTAATGTAGTTTCTAGAAAATTGAATTAAGAGAAGATACTACCATGTCTAGCAGCTCGTAAAAATGCATCATGATAATTACTTTTCAACAAGGAATGGATCATACTGGAATACGGCTCATGAAAATCCTATCAAGCTCTATTTAAGAAGAATAACTGTAAATAAAGAGATGATCACTTTTGCTTTGCAAGGGAAGTATCAGTGCCTATTTAAACTACACGTATGGGATGCTCCAGATCCATTAGCAGATAGCCAACAGAAAACACAGCCAGTGGTGTTTGGGGGAACATACTGTCTCATAATCCTTTGGTTAAAAGTTTATTTATTTATTTTTTTACCTTACTTGTCTTTTGTTTATCTATTATGGTTTTCAATTTTGTGGTTTTGTTATTTGTGCATGCATGTATACGTGTGTGTGTGTGTGTGTGTTTATTGTGTTTTTCTTTTGTTTTATTCTGGCTTGTTTGTTTATCTGTCTATTTTTTTCTAAAGAGACAGAGAAAGAAGATGTGGGGTTGTATGTGTAGGTGGTATGAAGGATCCAGTAAAAGATAAGAAGAAAAAATGATCAGAATGTACTCTATGAGAAAAATAGTTTTTAAACAATATTAGAATAAAGAAAGGTAATTGGAACACAACGGAATTCAAGTGACTTAAGGGAGAGGTGTAATGGAAATCTCAGGGCTAGAATAGAGGAAAATTAAATAACTCATTGCTCATGGCATTTGCAATGTGAACTTAGCGCTGTAAAGCAAAAAATATACCCACAAAAGTGGTGCAGAAATGCTCAGCAAGTAGTCTCCCACCTTCTAAGACTGAGAAATCTCTTGATTATTTGCAGCAAGATGTTCCATTCTAAATAAGTAAACAATGGGTAAGAAATAAAAAAAAGATGCAGAGACAAATGTTACAATAATGGACAGGACCCAATCATTTCATGTAGATGAAGCTGAAGAGGAGATAAACCTGTTTTTGTTTTGATCCCAAGTATGGGATGGGGAAGAAAGTAGGATGTTTACCACTTAGATGTGACAGAGCAGGATGTTTTTCCACTTGGAGGTCAAGCTTCTTCATGGAGGAGCTTGTTGTTGCCAGCAGAAAAACATCCTTGAACAAATTGAGAATGTATATGTGTGTGTGTGTGTGTGTGTGTGTGTGTGTGTGTGTGTGTGTGCTGGAGGCTGGACTTTTTGTTGGAACTTGGTATTGCTTGGCGGATCATCACTCCACTTTGAGACACTCATAAAGAGAACTGCTCCAGGGAAGGCTTCAAGGCTTTGGCCTCTGGCTGTGGCTCTGGGTTCTGGTTGCTCTAGGTTCCAGCAGTGAATTTGGTGGACTTGGTGGTCTGCTAAACTCCTGCTATGCCAGGAGAATTGGTCCTAGGAACAGATACCTAGGTTTCGTTCTTGTTTTCCTTAATCTCCTTTTCCACTATTTAGGCTAGTCGGGTTATATGGGAGTTACATTTGGTTAACACATTCATAATAAAGTATAATTGTTAAGATAATGGAGCCTACATGAAGTACATATTGGTTACAAGTTAGGTCAGAAGAAAAGTGGTATTTGTCAAGTTTAAAGTTGTCATAATAATTTGGGATTTTGATCCTATTTGAGCCCTGAAATGCAAGTAGGACTTTGAAAAATCAGAAATTTATTGACCTGTTCCTCCTCTGTAATCAAGTGGAAATAAGAAAATCTCATTAGTAAAATAAAGAACAAGTGAAAATAAATTAGTTTATATTAATATTATTAACTAAACATAATTATCATGCTATTTATAAATTTTATTACTTTCATTTATATTGTTCTGTCATAAGCTTATCACGTATAGTGATAAATATATAAAAATTCCTCCACTTAGTTTCCATCCCTTTCCTTTAATTTCAAATTTGTGAACTGTCCATAATGATTTATAAATGATTATTATTAAAGTATACATATGATAAAATGTCCATAGCTAGTAAATGAGACCATTATTCTCACAGTACATTGAACATTTTTAAGTCTTATTTCTCTCATTCTTATTCCTGCTTGATTTATTACACCTATGAACATATACAATCTCCCTCCACACAAATCCAAGCTCTATTTATAAATGGTAGAACTCTGCCTCAGTTAACTTTTTATTGAAATATTCATTTTGTCTTTAATAATCTTAGTTTCTTAAAAAAACACATTAAAATATCTCTCAGCAACATTCTTCCTAGTGTGATTTTGGTTTCTCTTTTCTCAACTCGTTCTTATGTTGGGATGGCAGTACATTCTGATTTAATTACAAATCATACATATTTCTGCTCAAACAATCTACTCTGAAAATGAATATCCAGTGACACTTTAAGAACATAAAGTTTTATATTTGATATCTTATATTTCCACACAAGTTTCCTCTAACAGCTTTAAGGTTTCACATGTCACTGTGCTTGATTGAAGTGATAGTGGATTTATAGAATATTGAATGCAACACTACAAGGTTCAAGAGAATTTGAAAAAAAATTTGGTGCTAAACTTCCTCCATGTTACAGACTGCATAGCAGATGGCAGAACAACAGAATCCAGAAGTCTCCAACACTCCTTAGCTCCACTGTTGAAGTTGCATTTTAAGGTGACCAACAGCAATTTGGAAAGTTAAGTTTAAGTTTTATATTCTCAAGGGAAATATTTTAAAACATTTACTTCTTTTTAAATTAATAAATAAACAATGCTATCTTTATACTGATCATATGTATTATTGAATAGATTAAACACAATAGTATAAAATGCACTTAATGATTATGTTCTGTACTTATGAAAGTTAGTCCTAATGAATAGAAATATGGTCCCTAAAATTTAACTTATTTTAATTTTTTTGAATTTTAGTAAATTATATAACATTTTTAGAAATTTATAAATGTTGTATTATCAAAATTAGAATATTTTCCTTCCAATCTAGTGTAATTGTAAAATAAAGCAAGGCCTCACAACTCAAGTCATAAACTAAAACTATAGAAAATAAAAATCAGATATATTCAACTATTTCTGATAGCAGTGATTAAATTTCAGGGTCCAGGGGAGCTAGACAAAAACATCTATTGAGATACATCACTCCTCCTTAGTTGATTATTTAATAACATCCCATTCCTGAGTACACTAAATCTGAAGGTTAGAGTATATGTTGCTCATTCTATTGAAGGGCACCTACTTTGCCACCTAGAAACTCATCACATTTATTATTGATAGCAATGAAAGGAAGGCTTATTGTTTCCATAATGTTCTTGTGGACAGTTTACCCTTGTTCACTCAAATGCTGATTTCTCCACTCACTATCTGGATCAATCTGGACATTGAATTGTGACATTTATTGTAAGTACCTCCTGTTTAAAGTTTGTATAAACATGTCACCATTTGTTCTCTGTTTTGCCAAAAATAAATAAGTAAATAAATACCTAAATAAATAAACAAACTAGCCAATGCTGAACAAAAACAAAGAATAGGGCAGGGCACCTTGGGCCAGTGAGGGGAGGAGAAAGGAAATGAAGAAAAGGGTGGAGCCATGAATAGAAGACAGGGAAGCATCATAAGGAATGAGCCAGACCTAGGATATCAATGAAAAGCAAACATACAGTGGGAAATCAGAATGTGGAGAGCCACAGATATCAGCGCCCCCTGCTGCTCCCTGGCACAATGCGCCCCCTTTTGCGCATGCGCAGTGAGTAAACCTTTGCGCATGCGCATGCGCAGTGTGCCCCTTTTGCGCATGCACAGTGAGTAATCCTTATGTGCATGTGCAGTGAGCAAGCCCCTTATGTGCATGCCTGAAGGCATGGCATGAGGTGGCGTGATTCAAACAAGTCATAGCGTCAGGTGGTGTGATCTGACAAGGCATGGCATGAGGTGGTGTGATCCGAATGCACCAACCAGGAGTGAGGACGTGGCAGTTTCTGATAGGACAGGCACACTATAAAGGTTCTGTGGGAGCTTTTCCCGGGGTCACTCCAGGATCCTGAATAAAACTGCTGCAATAAGAGTTCCCGGTGTTGATGTCTTTCCTGCTGGACAGGAGCAGCATTGGCATCAGAATAGGAGGAAACTACACTAGCATGGAGGTTTAGGATGGAGTAATTATTGAGCAGCATTTTTCTTTTTTCTTTTTATTAATTTATTCTTGTTACATATCAATGGTTGTCCCATCCCTTATATCCTCCCATTCTTCCCTCCCTCCCATTTTCCCCTTACTCACCTCCCCTATGACTGTTCCTGAGGGGGATTTCCTCCCCCTGTATATGCTCACAGGGTATCAAGTCTCAAGCAGCATTTTTCTATTAGCTAATCCTGTTCTCTCTGTGTGGTTATTTGTATATAAAACTTGATAAGGAATAACCACTGATTTTACTAAAATAATAAAATTCAGTATTAAATATTACCTAGTCTCATTGAGGTTCCTCTAATAGGCAGTATCCTCATACCTGATGCATCTAGAATAAGTAAAATGGAGTTAATAATTTCTTTAAATACTGACAACATAAATACTTGACAATGACAAGGATTTTCCATTTCTATGAGACTGAACTTGGGAAGACTTTACCATATCCATGGTTCTGAGATATTTGAGTCCTTGGTGTGGCTGTGCTCATGTTAATAACACATACTCAGGATTCTACTTATAATACTACTGTGAACCAATAAGAACACACTGCATCAATCATTAGAGAATAAAAACAGTTTTCATTAAATATAACAATAACAATATTAGAAACAGAGAGTAAAAGAAAAAATAAAATTCAGCAAAGTTTGGGATAAAGTTGAAATAATCATTCGTTAATTAGAACAGTAATGTCAGAAGTCACATCCAAAGTCTAACAAACATGACTGCCGATACATGAGGTGAACAAGGATGGAAAGATTAGAAATATCAAAGTGGCTTAGAAATATCAAGCAACTAAGAACTGCTGACAAGGAGGGAAATAATCCTCCTCAGGGAAGAGTATACCAATCGCTTATCCAATACTTGATGGCACACACATGAATAACATACAGATTTGAGCTGAATGACACACACGTGTGTGTGTATGTGTGTGTGTGTGTGTGTGTGTGTGTGTGTATGTCTGTGTGTATAAATCTAAAGGAGGCCATAAATTTGAAAGAGATCAAAGAGGGAATATGGAAGAGCTTAAAGGGAAGAAAGGGAAGGGGAAATAGTATAGTTTTATTATAATCTCAAAAATAAAGTAAATAATCAAAAATAAATATTTTTAAAACATTTTTAATTTCAAGTAGATTTTCAATATTGTTTTATTTTTATTATTTTAACGTTTTTCATATACATTTCTATTAGTACACACACACACACACACACACACACACACACACACACATATATATATATATATATATATATATATATATATATATATATATATATTAGATTATCTATAGCTAGAAGAACCATGATACATTTAGGAATCATATGAATGTTAAATTCTTAGTGTTTTGGCTATTTGTACTTGACATCCTTGAAGGAGACACCTTTCCTATCATGGTGTGTCTAATTTTTCAATCTAAATCAATCTCTAACACATACTGTTATAATCAACTTAAAGCATCTATCTAGACCTAAAAACATCTTAAGCCCTAAACAACTAAGCTTCACTGTAAAACTAGGCTACCTGGTTAACGAATCTTTAGAGTAATTGAACATTTTTAAATGGCGTATTCCACATGTCTCTGGGAGCTTTGAAGACCTTGTCTACTTATCTTTCCTTATCTTTCCATAGAGTCATATCTATCTGCTGCATCTAAGATGCATATTCTTGTGATAAAAGTAGACTAGCAATTGACATGACCATTATTTAATCTACTAACATTTTATTTGTATAACTTATTTCTCTTAAACAGCTTGCTATAGCACTTTCAAAGAATAAGAATAATAGGAATAGAAGAAGAAGACTCTAAGCTCCAAGGCCCAGAAACCATTTTCAACAAATGCATAGAAGAAACTTCTCCAACCTAAAGAAAGAAATGCCCATTAACATACAAGAAGCCTACATAACTCCAAACACATTTGACCAGAAAAGAAAATCCTCATGTCACATAATAATCAAAACATTAAGTGTACAGAAGAAAGATTATTAAAAGCTACAAGAGAAAAAGGTACTAGAAGGAAAACTTAATATTGTTTTAAGCAATGCATAAGGACATAATGTTTAAGTCCTTAATATGTCTTATTTGAATTAATGCTAGAATAAATTAACACCATACAGAAATTATATAAATTTTGACTATAATCAAGGTAAATAATAACTAAGGTCACCTAATACCCCTTGTATATAATAGTTAATTTACATAAGTGAAAGAGTAATCTGTTTTCCTGTTCGTTATATTTTCAGTGTAAAATTTTCAGACAAGGTAGCTGTTACACCTTTGAGAGTTGGTAGGAATATTAATGGGTGGGGCATATTTATAGATAGGTTAAGGGGACAAAGAAGAGACACTTCACTGTGTTGTCTGTTCTGATATATTTTCCCAAAATGGCGAGAAGCTTTGCTCCCTCATAAACTCCTGAAACAAGAAGGGTCAAAATTACCAGTCTAACCATCAGCAATACAATTGTTGAAATGTGGGCCAAAGTAAACCTTTACCCTTTGCAAAATTGCTTCTCTTAGGAATTTTGTCACAATAACAGAAAACTAAAATGGGATAACAAAGACATTGACAGAGAAGGAAGAATGGAGAACCAGGAGGAATAGCAAATTTTCAGTCTTTATCTTATAATTAAGCCACTAGCTAATTTTTGAATCATAAATACTCACTTACAAGTCTACTGTTAAATATGCTCCAGATCTTTGCTCACATCACTTATTTTTGTATTAGTATGAAGTAAATTTTTTCTCCAGTCAGGTCTTACAAGTTTAAGAAGTATTTCTTTTTTAAAATATATTTTATTAATTTATTCATATTACATCTCAGTTGTTATCCAATTCCTTGTATCCTCCCATTCCTCCCTCCCATCTTCCCCTTACTCCCCTCCCCTATGACTGTGATTGAGAGGGACCTCCTCCTCCGGTATATGCTCATAGGGTATCAAGTCTCTTTAAGAAGTTTATCAGATGAAATATTACTTACATATGGTGTGTGTGTATGTGTGTGTGTGTAGTGCAGAGTCAAAAATTTTGCATCCACATATAGCCATTATTTCTAAGTGACTTCAAAGTATTAGTCTAAGCTGATGCTACTTTAGCTACTAATTTACCTCTTGCTTTTTTGGCCTTTTACAACCAGCTAATCTCTTCTGTTCTGTAATACTCATTTACCACTTAAAGGGATCAGGATGTTCCTGTTCCTCTAGTGAAGTAATAATTGTGGAAAATAGTCCTTAAGATCAGTATAATCAGATCTGTTCAGGCTTCTCTTTGTCCCCAATTGCTTTGAATAATTTCCCACATTGTGATTTGCAATGATTTCGAACATTACAGAAGCCTGATAATATTGGTGCTTTGTGAAAATTCAGGTGACTAGAGTAGACATTAGACATGTAGACTACGGGTCAACATGGTAAATTAATAAAGATATCACCCATTATTAATATTGATATTTAAGCGAAAACATCCTAAAGTTCTATTCATTTATAATGACAAGTATTGGATAATTAGGAAATGTGTTGTTTTTTTATATTCACTCCAGGAATTCAGCTAAGCGATATATAGAATTACCTTAGTTTAATCTAAAATTTCCCAAGTTTTAAGCATTAAAGATTTGATGCCTGAGTGTCATTTATTAGCTAGAATCTCTAAGACCTATCAATTATTTACTAGGTGTTCTTCAGTGAATGATGTCATGACCCTGAAGAGGAATATGTGACTGTCTGTGTCTGTGTCCGTGTCCATGTCCGTGTCCATGTCTGTCTGTCTGTCTGTCTGTGTCTGTCTGTCTGTCTGTGTCTGTCTGTCTGTCTGTGTCTGTCTGTCTGTCTGTCTGTCTGTCTGTCTGTCTGTCTGTCTCTCTCTCTCTCTCTCTCTCTCTCTCTCTCTCTCTCTCTCTCTCTCTCACTCTCCACCTCTCACTCTCTCATTCTCTCACTCTCTTTATACACAGCCTTCCTGCAAAGCCTGAAAAGCAAAAATGTAAAGACTGGGAACTCGTGATCATGTGACAAAATCAACATTTCCTTTTGCGATGGATTATCCTGTGAATTTTAGAGCAAAAAGTGAAATTATAGTAATGTAGGATTTCATTACAATAATTGATAAAATAATGGTTTGAGTGACATATTCTCCTTCTAGGCATATGAAAGACATTGGATGTTGATGATGTACTGCTGCCCAGTTTGTGAACACAATGGAGCACCAGGCCACATTCATTGGAATTTTTTCAGCTAACTGGTAACCAAGTTTCTCAGCTAACTGGTAACCTCAGTGATTGTCTATAAAAGACAGTTAAAGGGTGGACATTGGATATTTCATACTTGTACATTTACAAGCTCTATTTCTTCCATAGATTATTTTATGCCATCAAAAATTCTGCGATAGCACTTTCAAAGTACTGGAAGTAAACCTTGTATTATAATTTAATTGTATGTGTACAATACCTCATATTAGAGAAGAAATATATACAATGTGTGTGAAGAATAATCTTAAGATTGAATTCTATACTAATGTATCAAAATTAAACTTATTTTGCATCAATATACAAAATTCTATACCAATGAATTAAAAATGACCTTATTTGTGAATAAGTATTAAGGTCTTAAGGTGAAGAGTAGATTCAATCATCTACGTTTTGTCTTATAATTCCTATGTATATCTATATTCCTACTTCCTTCTTTCCAACCCCTATTTCCATACCTAAGAAAGAAAGATAAAGGAAAAGAGAAACATCCCTCAGTCCAAACTGATTTGCTCTCTAAATAAGGCCAAAAATAACTTATAACAAACTCCCAACAAAAATTAACATTTATAACTCAGGAAAGCAACCAAAAACCTACCCAACCCCCATAAAGGAAATGGGACATTATTCTCTTAAAGTTTCTTCCAGCTGATTTGGCATGAATAATACCTTTTTAGGGGCCCATGTAAAATTGAGGAAAATGGTTAAACAAGCTAGAGATTTTAGGAACCAGGCCCGACTGGGCTGCCTGCCTGTCTTGCTGTTTCATGTCCTGTTTCTAGCAGCTTCCATGTCTGTGTTTATCTTGGTTAGTTAGTCGTGTTTACTGCTCTGAGAACGTGCCCCTCCCTTCTTCGAGACTTCTCCTCCTGTGTGCAATCACCTCTTGAGGGATTTCACCTGGGAGGAGGATTCCTGTTTGGCTGCCTATAAGAAGGCTCTTTGGAACTCTGGGAAAAAGAAGAATAAACTGTTGCTGTGGCTGCTGCTGTGGCTGCTGCTCTCTTAGCATAAAGGACCTGCTGTGTTATTGTGTGTGTGTGTGTGTGTGTGTGTGTGTGTGTGTGTGTGCACACACATGAGTTAAATCCTCAGCCCCCCACCCTCCACTCGGTACTGCGGTGGCATGGGTGTCACAAGAGATAGCATATGTGGTCCAGTTTCTAAATGTTGAGAAATTCCAGAACTAATAGAAATCCTGTGTGGGACAGCCTGAAATGATGGACCAATCGGGAGCAGAAACTTTCTTTAACTCTGCCCTGTTCTGATGAGAAACATCAACGGAAGCACTTAGGGCTGGAACATGGAAGATGCAGGATGTCAGTATCCAGCATGCAGAGAGGAATAAATCCTGTCAGGTCTGATCCATCGTCAGTGTCCAGTTCTTTTATTATGAAAACATATAATTTCTCACAAGCATTATACAGTCCTAAAATTATAAATTATAAACACATAAGGTATGTGCGATGCACAGAACAGTTATGGAGGGTTCTCTGCTCTTTGTATGAACAGAACAAAGACATCTGTAATTCTTCATTTATGCCATATACAGGATGGCATCTAATAATAAGTCACAGGGATTTTGCAACTAAAAAGAAGCATTGTCTATGCATAGACATTCATGCCTCAGCCAATCTCAGAGATTTTCCCATGTACTGGGGTTATCAATATAAGTTATTTGCTTGTTCTGCTGTTTGAATTCTTTACATCCTGATTGTAGTCCCCTTTCTCATTACCTCCCAATTCCCCTCCCTAACTCATATGCTCTCCCTCCCTCCCCTAGTTTCAGAAAGATGAGTCCTCCACCCTAACATCTGACCTCAGCCTCTCAAGTATCCTCTGTACTACCTGTATCCTCTTCCTTTGTGGCCTGGCAAGAGGGAAGTGATTATCTTTGGATGGATTGATGAGGTAAAATAGATAAGGTCTTCAAAAACCTCTGAGAACTAGAGAATAAGGCATTTAAATATGTTTTTATTATTTTAATGATTCTTTGACAATAAGACAGGATGGCTCCTAGAGGCATCCAAAGCTACCTCAAAGGAGATGATGAGTATCAAAGAACCTCCTTTTGGAGTTGTCTTCAAATGTTTTGGCAAACAAACCCTTGGGCAAAATGTGCTCACTTCTGCCACAGACAGAATTCTGCCTAAAAATGGGCAAGCTTGGATGCAGAAGGAGTCAATGGCCAAACTCTGCCAAGACTCAGTGAGCAAGTCCTCAGTATTTCCTGTCTCACACATATGTCTGTCAGATATATTGGCCAGAAGGCAGAAGATGCTGCAGCAATGTTATAGAGAGTTTAGGGTGACTGTTCAGGCATCAAACTGTCTCTTTCATCATTTTTTTTTTCATTTTGGAAGCTGGTAACAAGTACTTCCTGTCTACTCAGGTAACTAATTTTATTTCTTCCCAAGTCTCTGATGGGGTTGAAAACCAGATAATTTAGTCTTATAATTAAGCTTAATGGTTTAGGGGTTAGGATGTTTTTAGGTCTAGATAGGTATTTTAAGTTGATAGTGATGAGATTTGATATATATCAATTTACATTCAGATTTTAGAATCACCAAGATAGCAAAGATGCTTTCTACAAGGTTGCCAAATACAAATAGCCAAAACACTATAAATGTAACTTTTATATACTTCCTAATTGTTTTGTGGTTCTTCCTGCTGTATTTAGTTTATTGTATATATGTGTAATAATTTAAATGTACATGTAAATGAAAAATAATAAAAAAGAAAAATTCTTAGAACTGAGAAATATTTGAAAAATTATACATGAAATAAAATTGAGAAACACTACAACTCTCAAAAAATAAGGGGGAGGGGGATTCTGTGATGCAGGTGGCCTTTTCTTTTCTAATTAAATTTTTAATTTTTAATTTTATTCCTGTAAAATTTTAAACGTACATTCTGATTATAGTCTCCACCATAAAATCCTGGTCCCACCTTTCCATCCTCATCCCCCTCACCTCACCCCTATTTCTCAGAGTGAGGAACCCCCATCCCTTATCATATGACCACAGAATATGAATTCTCATCTGGACTGCCTGCATCATCATCATCCACTGTGACTTGGCAATATTACCATGCCATGGTGAAGTGATCAACTAATGGGAACTAGAGTCCATGTCAGAGCTAGCCCCCAGTCCTCATGTAATGGGACCCACAAGGAGACTGTGCTGCCTCTGACTACATCTGATCAGGGGTCTAGGTCTTCATCTTTCACGGTCCTGGATTGGTACATCAGTGTCTGCAGCACCATGCCCCAGCCCCAGGCCCAGATTTGTTGGCTCCCTTGGTCTCCTTGTGGAGCTCCAGTCTCCTCCTTGTCCTTCTATCCCCCAAGTCTTCCATTCCCCTCCCTGTGCTCAACCCCAAAGTTTAGCTGTGAGTTTCAGATTCGATCCACTGCTGTGTGGAGTCTTTCAGAGGACCTCTATGGTAGACTCCTGTCTTGTTCTTTCTCTGCAACTGCTTCCAGTGTCTGTTCTATTTGCCCTTAAGCATTCTCCCTAGGGTCCTCCTTGTTATTTAGTTTCTTTAGGTCTGTGAATTGTAGTAGGTTATGCTTTATAATGTGGCTAATAGCTTGACAATGGGGTTCAGGAAATAGTACACTGCTCAACTCTGTTGGATGTGCCATAGGAAAACAAGGAAGACAAGTAATCAAAAAATGAGTCAAAGCTGGGGCCCTGGGGCCCTGTAGGCCTCCTTAGGAGGGTGGGTGATGGAACATGGGACACTGTGTGCAACCTACCTCTCCTGGCTATGCCCAGCTAGACCTAGCAGGCAGGGCTTAATGGCATTCTTAATTCCATAATAGTACAAAATTATTAATCTTACCTAATTAAAACTTAATATTAATTAATATTTACTCTTAAATGGTATCATACTTTTCATTGATCTTGACATGACAAGTCAATAAGTAAATTGTTGATTTTACAATAAGAATATTGTTTCTCTATATTCATAGTTAAATAAAAGCTAGACAAGTTTGTCATTTATTATCCAGAAGCACTGTTACAATTTTACTATTTTTTTCTCTTACAATGATAAGAATTTAAGAGGAAGGCAACTTATAGATGGATTAGGAGCTCATGGATTCAAAGGATTCAGTCTGTGCCTACCACGTCTGGGGCACAGACAAAAATCATAGGTTTGGAGAAGAAAGCAAGTACTTAACGGAAATTGTGTCAGTATTTTGGAATGTCAAAGCATGTTCCTGGTGACTCCTCCTCCAACGATGCCACAATCACTAATGCTTCCTAAATCATTCCTGGTAGTTTCCAGTGGACAAAGACCACGTGCCCTGACAGGAAGTAGTTTCACATTCCATACTTGTAATCATAACAAAAACATGTTTACATGCACTAAGGTTCTACTAACTAAAGACCAAGTGTTCAAATATAGTATATATTCTCAATCAAACTACGACAATTATCAACATCTTTAGGCAACATATTACTACTAATTGTTTCATATAAATATTATATTGAAAAATGTGTATAAGTGTAAATTGTTACTTGTATGAAATGTAACTAACATATCGTAAATTTAGTAAACATTTATATCAGTGGTTGAGCTTCTGCATGTGTGATTTGTGTACGTGTATGGTGTATAGAGACCTGAGATGTATAAGAATAACTTCTACTACAATTAACGATTTGAAAGTGCTGCATAGCAGGGTTAATACTGGAAGCTCTGTGAAAACCAATGATCTATTTAATACTCTTATTATTAGAGTCATCAATCAACTATCATCAAAAAAGATTCTTAATAGGATTACATATTAAAGGAAGCTCATCAAGCAAAGTGTATGAATACATTTATTTTTCCTTTAGTGTCAATAATTAAAAACCAAAAGTAAGCCAACACCACAGGGTCATCTTGACAAGAGCAGTAATTACATCCATTCATGTAAATACAAACAGTGAAGACCACTGTAAGAATATTGCTATATAAATTACCAACACTTCAACTAAACAACTAATCTTGTGGATGATGTAGTTTAGAAACTGTAAGAAAACTTTTCAGTTTAGTTATTAACAACAACTTCCAATTGGATCTTAATAGACAGCAGACCCATTAAGCATTTCATTCTGATGTTATTATACCTGTTTCTGTTAGCTTAATTATTAATTTCATAAAAATGTACATTAGGCAGAGAAGTGCATTAAAAATTGTTTTGGTGTTTCATCAAATTATCAAATGCTATTAGATGGTATGCTAGGTACAGACTTTCATGTTCTTATTCTCTCCCACATTAAGATTTTCTATATGGTTTGATCTTACATGTTGATTTCTGCATGATTCTAACTGTTGTGAAAGTTGAGTGAGGGGATGAAAACTTAACCAAGTATGAAGTTCTCAAAACAAAACATGGAGGTATAATCTAAATGGAAGAGTAAAAATAGAACAGTGGTGAAAGAGTGTACAAAAAAATAAGATAGGTGGTATACTTTCACTACCTTTCCCAAATGTTGTGCAATGTGCAATGTTAAGTGATTATACTATATATTCAGACAAAACAAAAGTCAGTATGCTTCATATGGCTAATTTAAAGATACCAATGTTTAACAAGTTATCAAAAGCGCAGCATTTTAAACTTGCATTTCAGTTAACAAGAGATTTACCCTCAAAACTCTAATAGGCTAAACTTTAAACAAAAAAATATTTTGTGATCTAGGGTATGGCCAATTATGTGGCATAGCTATACCTAATTTTCAGGATAATTACTCATGGAATCTGTTTCTACAATCAATATTCCCCCCACCAAATCACTAAGTCCCCCTCAGTCACAGTCATAGAGGAGGGGGGTAAGGGGAAAATGGGATGGAGGGAGGAATGGGAGAATACAAGGGAAGGGATAACCATTGAGATGTAATATGGATAAATTAATAAAATAAAATTTAAAAAATTGTAAAATCGATTTGGAAATCAATCTGGTTTCTCAGGAAATTGGCAATAGTGCTACCTCGTGACCCATCTGTAACCACTCCTGGGTATATACCTAAAATATTATCCAACCTTCCAACAAGGACATTTGCTCAACTATGTTCATAGCCACTTTGTTCATAGTAGACAGAAATTGGAAATAACCTAGATGTCCCTCAACTTATGGAGCGGATGGACAGCTCAGGCTTCATGTGGATCCCTTCGCAACTGGAGCTGGGGCTGTCACTGACATGGATGCAATTGCCTGCTGTTGAATTACTTTCTCCTAGCTGGGAAGCCTTGTCTGCCTCCCATGGAAGAAGACATGCCTAGTCCTGATTCAACATTTAAGAAGCAGAGCAGGATGGCATGGGGTGTAGGGTGGGGTTGGGAGGGGAACTCACTTTTCTGGGAAAAGGGG
This sequence comes from Acomys minous, assembly GCF_964271855.1. Classification (NCBI taxonomy): domain Eukaryota; kingdom Metazoa; phylum Chordata; class Mammalia; order Rodentia; family Muridae; genus Acomys; species Acomys minous. The sequence goes on along the minus strand of NC_140501.1, from coordinate 10,855,662 downwards.
AAGGGAGAAATGGTGAAAGAGTGTGGGAGGGTGGGAGTTATAGGAGAGGAGGGACGGGGCTGCAATTGGTATGTAAAGTGAACAAAAAAAATAAAGAGAAAAAAGATGGATATCCATTAAACTGTGACACTGAAGCGGGCCAGCATAGTATAATGTAGTATATTAGTAAAGTTTCCCCAGTATTGACTGAAACATCTATTGGATTCTGTAACAGATATTTGCGTGTAGAACAGTTAATCTTAATGTAATTACTATGAGGCAAATTTGCAGTGCAACAACTTTAAAATTGGTTAGAATTTTTTTCCTGTGTTCCATTAAGAAAACATGGAATCTATAGTAGTTTTACTGGAATTTACTTGCAGGGAAAGAAATGAATGGGTGTTACCTCCTGGTGCTACTGGTATAAACCAAACATTGTATATTAGGAATTAAAAGTATAGTAAAGTAGAGTTTAATATAAATACAATTATTTTTAATTTTCTACTTTCTTAGGCATAATTAGTATTTTGGTTTTCAAATCTTTTATAATTAGATTATATATGTAAATAGTTATTAGGATTAAAATTTATTTTGAGGGAATTTGTTTATCTACTTTATTACACAAAGTCATCAAACTCCTTAAGATCTTGTGAATAAATCATGAATGTGAAGGAGTCTTTAAATATTATGTTGTGTATAATAAGCATGTTATTAAAAATACTTGTATATCATTAAGAGATTTCTAAAATAAATATTTCAGATGCTCAGACTTTATTATGTCAACATTTATATTCAATACATGTGTTCATTATTTGCCAAATAATTCGTTGTGAAATATAATTACATCGATAAGAAAACAAGCATTGGCAAGGGCTTAAACAGTAATTATACACATAACTAATAAAGACATATGACAAATTGTTTTGATAGCAAAACAAGCTAGAGGAAACATATAGCACTAATATATTCACAAATCCTTCCTAACGTATTTGTGGTAGATAAAGAGACATTATATATATGTATATAATCATCATAAATGAAGATCAAATAAACACCAATATAATCATGAAAATAAGATGTAAAAACTATTGATATTAATATAAAAGTAGAAGTAAATTTGGTGAAAGTAAACAAACTATTTTACACAAGAAACTGAACATGATTGAAAACTGAAACACAAAATACTAAGAGTTGTCATTAAAATGAAGAAATTAACAAAACTTTATTTTTTTTATTTTTTATTTTCTTACTTTCTTTCTCTGGCTACAGAGACTCACTATGTAGTGCTAGAACTCACAGAGATTTTTCTGTCTCTGCTTCCTAAATTCTATAATTAAAGACATGTACTATCATATCAAGTAAAAATTATGTATACTTGATGTTTACTGCAAGTAAAATAAATTAGCAAATTTATAATAATTTTGGGCATAAATAGAAATAGACGTGCTTAAGTCATTAGTTGTAATAGTAATTCTACTTATTTGTGATATTTTCAATATTCATCAATGAAATATCATATCCTGGCAAAGGATAGTTTAACAATATTCATTACATGATATAATTGCATACAGGTAATTTATACTATTAATAATCAAGTTAATTATGATGAATTAATTATTATCCGTTACTTTATAAATTTTGAAAAATGTATTATGTATAAGTTAATATCCATATAATTGAAATATGACACTGGTACCAGACTCGAGCTTATTGGATGACTATTTCAGAAAATTTTGTTTCTATGATGTAGATGTACTTTCAGTATAAAAATAATTATTTTGTGAAAATTTGTGTGTTGGATACAGTGGAAATTAAATTTTGTTCTTTGAGGATACACAATGTTCCATTTTTGCAATAGAAATATGAATTATATTTTTGTTAACCACCTATTCACATAAATAGCCATTGTGATATTATTTCTATAAATTACTGAATTTCATTTAAATGAACAATTATATATATTTGTCTAAACTTCTGTTTACTTTCTAAAATCAATGAAAAATATTGATTAAAAGTATAACTCAATTTAAAAATATAAAATTGGCCTTTTATATTTATTTAACACTTTCCTCATCAAATAGAAAATAAGGAGTTTCACAGAAACCATGTTTCTCTTTTTCTCCTTGTCGCACCTAAAAATGCTTACTTGTAAGTTACAAATGACCATGTCCCCTGGAGGAAAAGACCTGGTGGCACTCAGAGGAAGGACAGCAGGTTACCAAGAAGAGACTTGATACCCTATGAGCATATACAGGGGGAGGTAATCCCCCTCAGGAACAGTCATAGGGGAGGGGAATAAGGGGAAAATGGGAGGGAGGGAAGAATGGGAGGATACAAGGGATGGGATAACCATTGAGATGTAACAAGAATAAATTAATTAAAAAAATTTTAAATGAGTATGATGGTAAACGCCTAGTTAGGTATTTGGCACATGGTATTAGAAAGTATATAAAAAATGAGTCATTAGTGTACCATGAAAATTTCGATATATATACATATATTATATATTATAAATTATATAATATATTATGTATATTGCTGAAAACATAGTAGATAAGCTGTTTGAAATGATCATGCTTTTTCCAAATTTTCTGGACAGTAAACAACAAGTAATAGGTCATAGGCTGGCTAAATGAAGGGAAATTACAACATTAATCTCTCATTGGAGAGACATTTTACTGAAGTCAATTGAATAGGGAGGTAGAAGATCACATGTCAAGTGTAATCAATATGGATAATAAATCCTTGTAATTATAGTAACTCATCTAGCATTTACTGCATGACGTGTTTTCTTTTTTCCATTGTGTTATGTAAAAGCCCTACATTTAGGCTTCCTCCTTAGAAATATATCTTCAGTGTAATTATTTACTACTGTTCAATCATTAATGTAACCACTTCTATGTAATTAAAAACTGTAATTATCCATAGAGTAAGTATTCAAATATTTCATTTTTTGTGGATATGTGCTTAACAACTTCACTATGCAGAGTTTCAATTGAACTTTTACAGTTATTTGAAAGTATTATATAAGTATGTTATTGGTAGTATATACATATTACTTCAAATATCAAACAGTGACATGGAAATTCATTTTAAATTGTCAGTACCCAGGATGATTTAATTTTTTTACACCAAACATATTCCCACCACTATCCTCTCTTATGCTCTTTTTCATCCCACTAAATTTTTCTCCCCATTCCCATTTTACATTCATAATTTTCTCTATTATTTCTCCTCTATTATCTCTGTGTATGTATGTATGTATGTATGTATGTATTTATGTATGTATATATGTATGTATTTGCCTATCATAATACTTGATTAGAATTGCTTGGAGAAGTATGGGTTAGGAGTGATTAAACTACTGAGGAAAAGAACCATAAAATAATTGTTGGTGTTCACACATTTCATCATTCAAGGACGTTTATCTTTCTAGTAAACATGCAAGTGTACACCTCAACAAAACCGATATTCTTGTGTCCTACATTCATGTAAAATACTCAATAGATTTTACTGTAATTGTAATATTACAGTATGTTTTGTTTTGTTTTTTGGTTTTTTGGTTTTTTTTTTTTTTGGTTTTCAGGAGTCACTGTCAACAGAACAAAGCAACAACCTACAGAATGGGAAAAGATCTTCACCAACCTTATATCTGACAAAAGTCTAATATCCAAAATATATAAAGAACTCAAGAAATTAAACACCACCAAAACAAATAACCAAATTGAGAAATGGGGCTCAGAACTAAACAGAGAATTCTCAACAGAGGAATATTGAATGGCTGAGAAACACTTAAAGAAATGCTCATCAGAGAAATGCAAATCAAAACGACTCTGAGATTTCATCTTTCACCCACTATAATGGCTAAGATAAAAAATTCAAGTGACACCACATGCTGGAGAGGATGTGGAGAAAGAGAAATGCTCCTACATTGCTGGTGGGAATGCAAACTTGTACAACCACTTTGGTAATATATCTGGCACTGTCTCAGAAAACTGGGAATAGGACTTCCTCAAGACACAGTTATTCCACTCCTTGGAATATACCCAGAAAATGCTCTACCACACAACAAGGACATATGCTCCACCAAGTTCATAGCATCCTTATTCATAATAGCCAGAATCTGGAAAGAGCCTAATTGTCCCTAAGTTGAAGAATGGATAAAGAAACTGTGGTAAATTTACACTATGGAATATGGCTCAGCTATTAAAAACAAGGAAATCCTGAAAGTTGTGGACAAATGGATGGAGCTAGAGATGATCATAATGAGTGAGTTAACCCAGAAGCAGAAAGACTCACATGGTATATACTCAATTATAATTGGACACTAGTCCAAAAGGCATGTCCCATGAAAGTCTTCACTTACCAGGTGATTGGGGTATATGTGAGGACATCCTACTGAGACTCTAGGTAAGAGAAATATAGGAGATTGGGAAATAGAAGGAACCATAGGGTCCTAGAAACCTACAAGAAGAATATCATGAAGGGTGAATCGGAGCCCAGGGTAGTCTGCTCAAACTATTGCACTAACCAAGGACAGTAGAATTAGTAAACATCGAACCCTTATTCTGATATACCCAATAACTGTGGAGAATGTATTGGGGACTGACTTTGACATGAACTCTGGTGCTTCATATATGACCACCTCCCCTTGGAGGGGAGGCCTGTTGGCACTCAAAGAAAGAATAAGAAGGCTATAAAGATGAGACTTGAGAGCCTATGACCATATAGTGGGGAATGAGGTCCTCCTTCATCATACACCTAGGGGAGGGGAATAGGGTGAAAGCAGGAGGGAGGGAGGAATGGAAGAATACAAGTTATGGGACAACAATTTAAATATAATCTGAATAAATTAATAAAATTTAAAAAAGAAAAGTACAAATCATAAAATAAGTTGCATGTAACCTCAAAAAAAAAGCCAAAAACAAACAAAACAAAACAACAACAACAACAAAACTACATTGATCATGTTGTTGGGCTAACTCCTGGAGTTTATTATCTCCTCAGTTTTTGTGATTATTATTATTATTACCATTATTATTTTTTGAGATTTTTTCCTCTGCTTTTTAAAAATTTTTGTTAATTTATTCATATTACATCTCAATGGTTATCCCCTCCCTTGTATCCTCTCATTCATCCCTTCCTCCCATTTTCCCCTTACTTCCCTCTCCTATGACTGTGACTGAGGGGGACTTCCTCCCCCTGTATATACTCATAGGGTATCAAGTCATTATAATAGGCAGATTTGGGCCCAGGGTCCCACTCAAACTATGGCACCAGCCTAGGACAACACAGGCCATAAACTTCAAACCCCTACCCAGATCTAGCCAATGGACAGGACATTCTCCACAGTTGAATGGAGAGTGGGGTCTGACTTTCACACGTACTCAGGTGCCTCATATTTGACCGAGTCCCCTGAATGGGGAGACCTTGTGGCACTCAGAGGAAGGATAGCAGGCTACCAAGATTTTTTCACTCTTATGAAACTCATATTCTAGATAATTAATGTAATTTATAACTTGAACAAGACCTTAAGATAGTTGCATTTAAATTTAACTCCTATTTCTAAATAGTATCTTCCTATGACAATTATGCTATAGTTTTATCAAGTTGTTCATAAATATAAACAATAATGAATTATTGCTAAATAGAAACTATAAAAATGTTAGCATTGTTGTTGAACTTGTGTTGTAATAAGAAGACTGAATTGGTTAAGATCCACAGGTCCTTTAAGGTCAACAGTATGTTTGATTCTTTATGCCAAAATGGGAAGAAAAATAAATAAGTGGAATCTCTGTGTTCCACCAAGTATTCTCATTGATATAAGTCAGGAAATCCCTCAGAGTTAATAGCAAAGATGATCTCACGTTATGAAAAAAAAATGTGTTCGTACTTTTCATAATTATTGGGAGCAGCTGAGAGGATTGGATAGCTTTGGAGCTCACTTCAATGTCTATTTGTATCTTTTTCAGTTGGCGGGAATAGTTGAGACTAGCTAGCAAGAGCAGATTGGAAATTATTTGAAGAAGACTAAATTTCAGCCAACATATTTCACAAAAGGCCACGAAATATAGGAAAGAACATAGGAATAAGAGGATTAAAAGGTAACAGACGATAATGCTAATGTATATAGGAAAGAAAAGAAAGTTGCCTTTGAGGAAATTCAGAACCATTTTGAAATAAGTATTCTTCTGATGATTACTTAAAATTTAATATCTCTTTATTCTTCTCTCCATACAAGTTTGGCCTCAGTGTTCCCATGCTCTATTCATATCAGCCCCTCTTCCATCTGCCCTCACCCCACGTCAGCTCTTCCTCCACTCCTTACAGAAAAGAGCTGGCCTCCCTGAGACGTCAACCAAACACAACACACAAAATTATCATGAGAGTAGACATATTAAAGCCTCATATTAAGGTCTCTCCCTCCTTCTAATGCTTGGCTATGGGTCTCTGCATTTGCTGTAGTGAACTAATCAGCTGCTGGACAGAAGTCTCTCTGATGATAATTGAGCTAGGCATTGATCTATTTATAGAGGAGAATGTCACCAAGAATCATTTTATTGTTTTGTAGTTTTTAGGTTTTGTTTCTTCCTGTTTTGTTTGTTTAATTGTGTTTTGTTGTTGTTATATTTTTAAAGTTTTAGTTTCTTCACTTTCCATTCTGATTGTAGCTGACTCCCTCATCTCCTCCAGATTCCACTCTACATCCCCCACTGTCACCTCCTCTCCCCCTTTCCTCAGAAAGGGGGAACGCTACTCCCCTATCATTTTATCTCAGTATATCAAGTCTCATCTGGAAAATCCTATAGTGTAAAATATTATACTATAAGAAATGTATTGAATCCTTTGCATTATATTTCAACAATTTATTGATCAAAGCCATTTTGTAAATATACTATCTCATAACATGTGAAGAAAAAAGTTTTAATATAAGTTTTAAATTCCTGCCAGGGGTGGTGGTGCACCTCTTTAATCCCAGCACTTGAGAGGCAGAGACAGGTAGATCGATATGACATTGAGGCACCAGTGCTCTACAAAGTGAGTCTAGGACAGCCAAGGCTATGCAGAGAAACCCTGACTTGTGAAACCAAAAGAGAAAAAAAAGTTTTTTAAGTTCCTATCTAAACCTGAAAAACACATAGTGATAATTGTGAAGCAAATAAACAACCAACAAAACCAAAGAAGAAATATATATGAAATACTGTTGTTATGAAATCCTACATTATATGAAAATAAGAACTATGCTTTATCCCAGCCCTTGGGAGGCAGAGATAGGAAGATCTCGTGAGTTCGAGGCCAGCCTGGTCTACGAATTGTACAGGACAGCCAGAGCTCTGTGTAAAAGAGGAACACTGTCTCAAAAAATAAAACAAACAAACAAACAAAAAACCCAAAAAATGAAACAAAACAAAAAACCGTGAAGAATACTAAATTGCATAGTTAATGAAATATGTTAATGCTTTAATATGATTAACTTGATCATTGACCCGTATGACTTACTGTATTTTCTGGAGTATAAAAGCCTGGACATATAAGAGAACCCCAAACTTTTTCAGTTAAAATATAGAGTTTGGAATATACTTGCCATAGAAGACTAACTCTCTTTTAATGCACACCCTGTGCAGCAGACTTGGGCATGTTTCTATTTGCAGGCAGGCCACACAGAGCCAGGTACCATATTAGATGCCAGCAGACAGCCAGCACCAGCCTACACTACCCCTTTAAGGTGCTTTCCACACTCAACCCACAATGGCCTCCAAGTCCAGTGGGCAGGTTCTAGTGGAGAGCCAATGCGTGTTCATTTTCTCCTCCAGGAGGTACAGGAAAACATGTGCACCGTGCTCCTCCCTGATTCATATTTCCAGACAAAGATCAGGGTATCTGCCGTGCCCCACCTCACCCCCATTACAGAAAATACACTATACATAACCACATCATCTCTGATCTAGACATCGCATGAAATGTAGAGAATTGCATAAAAGCTTTCAAAGCAATTTAAGTGATTTTTTTTCCCATACCTGAGACCTCTTCAATAACAAAATGATTTTGCATACTTAGTTTTTCTTATTTCAGTTAAGTGTATGCTTATTTTCATTTGTGATCTTGATGAAAGTGTGAAGTAAGCATGTGTGAAATATGAAAACTAAGGTTAAAATGGAATCTAACTCAGTTTTTCATAATTAATATTGGTCTTGCTATATTGAAATAAAATAAATACATCATCATAGGTTCCTACTATTTATTACTAACCAAATAATTGTTATTTATTATTTACTTATATTTAGTCTTATACTGATGTTGCTCTCAATTTGTCTTTTCATACTAAGAAGTTGGTTTCAGATTCACTTTCGATATAGGTCAACCTACACTTCATTAATTATCTAACATTTTCCCTATACATTTCATTTGCATTTCCAAGCTGTGAATGTGGCAGATTTTTTCAAGGAGATGAACATTTTTCTTCATTACTTTCTAAATTAAAAACAAAACAAAACAAAAACAAAAACAAAAAACTGTTACTTGGGAGTAGGAAAAGAGCCTCAGGAAAATATTAATAAAAACAATTTACATGAAGATTGAGGGACAGGAATAATGCCAAGGAGTCTTTTACAATTTGAAAACTGTTCCATAAAAATGTACAAGTTATGACTCATTTCTTGTCTAGACTTGTCCAGGGAAATCAGTACTATAATTTTACGTCCAGTGTAAGACATAAAAGCACAGAACATTGCATTATCCGTTGTTGATAATGTGGTTTCTACACTGGAGTGTATTCCAAGTTACTGAACCCCAAATTTCTGTTTGAAACCAATTTCTGATCTGAGTGGTAGTGCAAGCCTGTAATTTTCGCACTCAAAAAGCTAAGGAAAGAGTATCACTGCAATCTCAAGGCTGCTGTTGGCTATACAGTTCTAACACAGGTTAGCTATAGGGAGACATCCTGCTCCCAAGGAAGCAAAATCAAACAAAAGAAAGAACAATTCCACAAAAACCATTTCTCTCCTATGCTGATACTGTGTAAAAGAATTTAAAGGAAAATAAACTCACATGGTTTAAAGTTTATCTGTATATTTTAGAAAAATTAATATGCTTATGTTGGTACATATGGATCCAAGTACTGAATATTTCACTAAATAAAATAAGTAGATAAATTTCATTTTATTGTCATGTGTCTGTAGACTAGCAGAAAGGCTTGTGTTCTGTTTATTCAAGTACACAGTACACTGCTAACATGTTGCCTTGGGAACCCTCATAAAAAGTGCCACTGTGTTAACTGTGACAGAGGAATTTTCCCATCATGCTGCCAGTTTCCCCAGATCAGGTGTCTTGCAGTGAGCATGTTGGCACTGTGTGTAAACCCTGATGATCACCTGTGGCACAGTGTTCATATTTCCTTCAGCCTTTATGTGTAGAGTGAGCCAAATGGGGCAATGAATACTGGATCCCTATAGTATGGAAGTGACAGTATTTCTAAAACTTGTATTGTGCTCACAGTGTAGTCAACAACCGCCATTTCTTTCTTGACAACAGCTATTTGCAGTCTCCCTTAAAAACCGTTTTTCAAGCATAGATTCCCTTGAACACTGGTTAAATAAAAATGGAATGTGAAATTCATGTGATTTCCAATACTTAACAAATTTTATAAGAAAAATATACAGAAGGCCATATAAAAGAAATATTTAATCACTAACTTGTAACTCTTTTTGACTCACTATAAAAACTGACAGAATATTGTTAAATCATTATAGAGTTAAACAAATTTAAACTAAATGATAATGCTGGACGTCTCTTTAATTCATTTCCTCTTGAACTGCAATAGAAAAAAGGCACATGTGATCCTTGTGGACTCACACGTGAAGGGCAAATGGAGGAGTAAGCCCATCATGAGTAATAAACACAGGACAGTCACATGTTAGTAACTCCCAAAAGTACACTGGAAAGAACAAATGAAGTTACACGTCATTATTCATTTGCTAATGATGGAAATCAAACCTTAAGAAAGAACTCTAGAAGCATAGTAGAGATGTTGGGATATTGATTCAAACTAATAAATGAAAGCAATGAACTAAAAGAGTGATCTTTAGCCATGCTTGTGTAACAGGAGGCATACAGTCGATTAGCTACATATAAGCTACTGGATTTCAAAGTTGAAAATACTATGCAAAACCTGATTTCTTATTTTGAATAGCATATTCTATTCACATTGAAAAATACTTATGATTTAACCAAAACAAGGTGACAGCTTCCAATACGTTCATTAGGAAACTTTGGTACAGAATTTACATTTGACTTAATTCAATGTATCCAGTTATGAGAAGCTTTAATGTAAACTTTCCAAACTATAGGAGTAGCTGTAGTAAAGTTCACAGTAGAAAAATGGGAAGAGAACAATTTGTCATGATATACATGTTATATTTAGAGCTCCTTTCCCTCATTTGAGAAATTAGAATTATGGTATATGTTGAGGTATGACTAAGGAATAATTTTGTTTTATAGGTGAATATTAAATGAATGTTCATATGATATCATAAGGATATTTTATGTTATTTGACCTAGTATATACTATTCCTATCACCTAGGTTTTCTCCTCTCATTAAATATAATCCTTGATATAATAAGCAAAATTAATTCTGAAATAAAAGTATAATAAACTCTCTTTAGGAGAGAGTTTTATTTTAATAAAATATTAAAAATTACATTACTTCAAATTATTTCATACTCTTCATTTAATACATTTTCTGTAACTAAAATATGTTTAAAGGCTGTACATTTATGTAAGCATTAAAAAAGAAGTAATTGAATATGGACAAAGGACCCAAGCTCTTGGCTATGACCAATCAGTTTGTCATAAAAATATATTACAATTTCATACTTTTCAATGTGTGTGAAAAAGTCATTTTCATAATTTCCCAAACTGTCCATAAGAAAAAATTTAGTTTTGTTAGCTTTTGATTTTGGATAAACCAAACCAATAAATGATTTATTTTTGTGATTCATCCCTATTTCTAATAAAAACCCTAATCTCAGACATTTTTCCTCCTATATAAATTATGTAATGATAGGGAATATACATCATAAAGATTAAAGGCATAAAATTTTAATGTTATGATTACTCATAAGCATTAGTTACTCATAATTATACAACAGAACAAGAAGATGCAGGAGAGGTTATTTTGTTAGAAAGTTAATTTTTATCTTTATTTTTAATAAAGTTCATACTAAAAAAACTATGATAAGCATATGTTTTTAAGAACACACTCTAAAACTACCAGAAGGAATAGCTACAATTTTCTCTATCTAGAATTATTTGAAAGATTCATTTATGAAGTACACCAAAATAGATGAATATTAATAAATATCATAGCATTACATGAAATGGCCTTATAGCATAATTTTACAATATATTTACACAACAAAACTAGTGGCTATAGCAAAGATCTTGAAAACTTAGCCTAAGTGCTGCTGTGTCGACTTCTCTTCTGTGTCTCAAGGCCCACTGAGCATCAGCTTGGTGGGAGTGAAGGTTACTCGGGCTTGGGTGGGGGGTTCATTCCAGGGTCTAAGTGAGCAGGTAAAGAACATACTGAGGAACAACTTTGGAGAAAAGGCTTGGCTTATTGTGGGGAAAGGGAGACATCTACGGCCCTGCGGAGATGGATAGTGTCTTTGGAGCAAAGCTTGTGTGAGCTATGGTGCAAGGTTGTGTGTCCGTGAACCATTGGCCAGGCCATGACTTTTATCTTTCTTTTATGTAAATTAAGCCATGTTAGCCTTTAAATATCTTAACTATGATTTAGAGCAAACATAGTCTCATGAACATAATAATAGAATACTTTATAGATATAGTCCATTGTTCATACTGAAAGAAACAGTCTTCCAAGTGACTTTATATATAAAAGGTTAATATTATTTGGTCTTCTTAATTACTTTTACTTTTTACCTGTATGCAGTACTTGATCTCATCCATACTCACCTTTCCAATGACATAGCATTCCTTAGCTAACATGTCCCCCACGAACATATTTTATTCCTTTCCTTCTCCGTTTCTTTTTTCCCTCTCTCTGTCTTTCACCCTTCACATTTTTAAAAATATTCACACAGTTATACTTAGCATTGCCCATATATACATGTGTGTGGAAAATATACAAGAGTATGAACACTTAACAGTGGTCTTATGTCAAATGATTATGATTCTTTATCCCCAGTTACATCAACTGCTAATATGTGTTCATCTCGCAGTAAGGCATCTGGAGACCATTGCCTTCCCATTTGGGGGCTTTGACTGGATAGATATTGTACAGAACTTGAGCATATGTGTGTTTAATGAACACATCATGTCTGGAAGACAGCATATCATAGAATTTCTCTACATCCTCTGACACACAGGTTTTGTGTTTTTTCTTTCCTCTCTTCTGTGATGTCTTCTGAGGTTTGTTGGGAGTTGGTGTTGGTAGTGATAAAGATATTCCATTCAGAGATGAGTATTTTCAATTAATCACTTATTCTCCAGAATTTGTCCAGTTAAAAATTTATGCATGACCTGTTGTACACTTCAAGATGAAAATTCTTAGATAATCATTGGGATACTACTAATCTATGATTAGAAGTATAAACATATAGATTACGTTCATAAATATGACCATTTAGCAAAACAAAAATAAAAGGTTCCTCTAGGGTCCATAACCACCATTGCGTTGGCTTTTAGCAAGGTTTGCATTAGCATAAAATATTCCCTTTGTGGATCAAGTCTCTATTTCAACCATGTCGTGGTTTACTAAAACCAAAGCAGTCATGCCACTATTCCACATCACTGGGAACATACACTGGTCACATTTGACCATGGATAAGTTTGACTACAGATAGTCTTTTTCTTCTAGAAGCCTGGAGGGCACTTTCTCAAACATTGAGTAATAATTAACAGGGAGAAAGTTTCCTAACTGCTCTGATATTTCGTATTCTTATGCTATTGCAACTATCCTAATATCTTTAGCAATAGGACTTTAACATTGAGTCATGGTGAGCAAGAAAAAGAACAAGACCAATAGCTTATGTTGCTTTGTATTACACTAAGCTTTCTTGCCAATGAATCATATCATAGCATTCCATACCTAACACTAAAAATTATTTTTAAATTTAGAAAATATTACAGTAGGTATTGCTGGACATATATAAACCAGATAATTACCTCTAACATAGACAAAGGTTTCCAAATATTAGCCAACAACATGGCTAGACAATGTCCTCTGAGAGACTCCACCTAGCAGAGGATCAGGCCAGATACTGGGACTCTCAGCAGGACTCTGGGCAAAGAGCTGAGAGTTATATGGAAGAATTGGTGGTTGGAAGTTGGGTGGTCTTAGTCAGGAGTTACACAAGGAGACTGTTAAGGCTGGCAGATCTGGACCCAGGGGAGACCGCACAAACTGATGCACCAACAAAGAACATTTACAACACAGAACCTAGAACCTCTGTTCAGATGTAGCAAATGAACAACTCATTCTCCACACGGGGAAGAGTTGTGGAGAGCAGAGGACTACCTATAGAGGGTTATTTTGAATGAGAGTTGGTTACAAGTTATTATTGATCTTATTTAGAAAGAAAACAAGGTCGGAGTCAGGGATGTCTCTCTTTTGCTTTAATTTCATGCTTAGGTTTCTAGTGAGATTTGAAAAGAAAGAAGCGATAAAGACATATATATGTAGGGATGATAGGACAAATAGTATATTAGTGAATCTACTCTTTAATTTAAGGCCTTAATTCTTACTCACAATAAGGCTATTTTCATTGGTAAAAAATTGGTATTTATATGTAAAATAAATTTAATTTTGATGCATTGGTAGATAATTCAAAGTTAACATTAGTCTTCACACACACACACACACACACACTCTCTCTCTCTCTCTCTCTCTATATATATATATATATATATATATATATATATATATTTCTACTCTAATATGAGGTATTGTACCCATACAACTCAATTATAATACAAAGTTTACTTCCAATAATTTGAAAGTGCTATTGCAGGCTAGATAAGTAAGTTATATAAGTTAATTTTTAATTGTTCAAACCATGGCTATATCAATTACCAATCTATTTTATCACAAGAATATAGAATGATAAAGTGAAATAGTTAGATAAAGTCTCCAAAAACCTCAGAGACCTAAAGAGTATGACATTTAAACATGTTTTTATTATTTAAAACATTCATTGACAACGACACAGGTTAACCCCTGACAACACCCAACCTAACCTCAAAGAGGATGAGGAGCATCAAAGAACCTCCTTATGGAGATGGCTTCAAGTACGGCAACAAGCCACTGGACAAAATGCCCTCATTTCTACCACAGACAGAATTCTACATGAACATTGGCAAGCTTGGATGCAAGCAGAGTCTATATCCAACTCTGCCAAGACAGGATAAGCAAGTCCTCAACAATTCCTGCCTCACAAATATCTCTGACAGATATTGAGATAGAAGGCTGCAGACAATACTATAACATTATAAAGAGATTTGGGTGACTGTTCAGGCACCAAACTGTCCCTCTCATTTTCTAATTGTGGAAGCTGCTTACCTGCACTTCCTGTCTACTCAGATAATTAATTTTATTCCTTCTCAAATCTGTGATTGGGTTGAAGACCAGATAGCTTAGTTTAACAATTAGGCTTAGTTGTTTGTGGTTAAAATCTTTTTAGGTATAGATAGATTTTTTAAGTTGATAAAGAGGAGATATGATAGATATTGACTTACTTTCAGAATTTTAGACTCAACAGGATAAGAAAGATGTTTTCTTCAAGGCTGTCAAATACAAATAGACAAAACATTATGAATGTAATATTTATATAGTTCCTGGTTGTTTCATGGTTCCTCTTGTTGTAAGTAGTTTGTTGTATATTTGTGTAATAATTTAAATGTATATGTAAGAAAAGAAAAAAATTAAAATTTAAAAAGATAACACAAAGTGCACGTAACTACTGAGACATCTTTACATGCTCAGTAAACTGAGTATCTATTAGTTTTTATTTAAAACTAGCATATATGCCAATTATATAATGATGTTCAAGTGAGTCAAAGTTAATTTGACCCACAATTTTTACACATCCATATTTATTTTTACACTATTAATAATAAAGCCAAAATAATGCTCACAACCAAATATATATATATATACATTTGTATATATACATATATGTATATACATGGAAAGAAAGAATTCCCAAAAAAATGAATGAAACTGGAAACCATTATTTTAAGAGAAATAATCCAGAATTGGAAAGAAAATAGTGCATATTTCTACTTTGTGTGATTTATATTTAAAATTATAAACATATATATATAGTTTAGATTATAAAAAATATCTATATCACATACTGATACAAATCGGGAGATATATGTGGGTCATGATTGTAGACTGCCAAACAAATCTTTAGGGAAGTGGAAACATTAAAGGTAGTTGAATAAAAAACAGAGGACAGGAATATCTGTGGAGAACGAAAGAACCATCATGAATGTGGGATATCAGTAAGGTGCTAATAGTAGAAGAGAGTATACATATAAATGTCAATGTAAATATAAATATAATATTCATCATGAAAAAACATATTTCTAGACATACTGACTTAATAGCAATTAAAAATAAGTGTAGTTATTTTTTAAGTTTGTTTCCATGAGTCTTCTTGTAGACCTGAGTTAAATATAAAAGTATTTCTTTTCCAGAACTATTTGTTAAAAATTAATTCCTTTGGTAATCTAAGTTGTAGCTGTTAGACTTTGATTTTTACATATTCATTGCTTGGGACTATAAATAATATCTGACTAGAATAAACAGAATTAATTTGAGTAACCTATGAATAGTTTAGGGAATATTCATTGTTTTACTCTGCAGCAAACTCCATATTAGCTTAATGTTTGTTTCTGAAATATAAGCTCTAATGGTAGTGCACTAAGAGTGTTATAGCAAGAAAAGGTTACAAAATGTTAATAACCATCTCAGACTCAAGTGTTTCTGGAGAAGAATAAGTGTAATGAGAATAGATTCCATAAGTCAAAGTATTTTGGAAATAATTTTACATGAATAGGACCAGTTAGTAAATACATGAAATTAAACTTTATATTACTGTGGCACTTATTACAAATATTCCATCTAGAAAGGGGTCAAAAAATGAAGTACAAAAGAGCTAAAAATATCCTCTCTTATTATAGTAACAGTAAGTGAAAATAATAATCAATTTGTTTCTAAAATAGTCATGGAAATCACTACTGTAATATACATTATATTGAATTGTTAGTGTGTATGTTTAGAAAATATTTTATTAGACTTGAAATGTAATATTACTTTAATAAATATTTTAGTGGTGGCTCACGTAATAAAAGAGTAATGGGATGCTGGCAACATGAGTTTGATCCCTAATTCCTTGCCCTTGGAAATATAAAAGATAATACATGTATACAAGCATACTTCATAATTCCAGAATTTTACAATGAGAGACAAGATGAAGACATGGGGAAAGGCTGGAAGCTTGTGAGCTGGTGTGCCTGGAGTATAGACTACAGAGTTAAAAGAGAGGCCCCAGAAGAATCAGGTAGAAGGCAAATATCGATTCTGGAAAGATGTCCTAACATCTTATTCTGTATCTGCTGTATATGCACTTGCACACATTGACATGCTCAGACACACAAATACTGAAAAAATACAATAAAATCTGTGAGTACACAGTTTTCTAGTTCCTTCAAGGGCCTTCTCCAATGAGCCGTCTTCCATTTTAATTGTAGTTTTCAATTAAAAACCACATATTTAATTTGTGGATTGACATTTATAGATTAACTCATTATGTGATGTAGCTACGACTTCTTGATTTAAATTTATCTATAAAAGTCTGAGCAAATGATCAGACATTTTACATTACAACACTGCAGCATCAAATAGCTCTCTAAAGTTTCTGTGGAAATGATAAACATCTGTGCTGTTACCACTTAGTAATGATTCAATTTGTTAAATCCTACTCTAGTATCTTATATTTATTTTATTGATTTATTTATTATTTTATTCACTTTACATCCTGGTAAGAGCCCCATCCCTAATCTCTTCCCAGTCTCATTTTCCCTCCTCATCCCCATTCCCCCCCACTTATTCCCCAGAAAAGGGGCGACCCCCTTCCCATCCACCCAAGCTCCTCAAGTCCCATCAGGACTAAGGATGTGTTTTCCCCAGTGGCCTAGAAAGGCAATCCCCCAGGGGGAAGTGATCAAAAAGCTGCCAACAGAGTTCATATCAGAGACAGTCCCCTTTGCCCTTATCAGAGGACTCTGATGAAGCCTGAGCTGCCCACCAGCTATATCTGTTTATGAGACCTAGGTCCAGCCCATGCATGGCCATATTTGGTGCTTCATTCTCAGAAAGCTCCTCTGGGTCCAGGTTAGTTGACTCTGTTGGTTTTCTTGTGAAGCTCCTGTCACCTGCAGGTTATTTTCTTCTTCTCCCCTTTTTTTCCACAAGACACTTCAGTGTTTTGCTCTGAGTTTCAGCATCTGTTTCAACCGGCAGCTAGATGGAGACTTTCAGAGGACAGCTGTACTAGGCTTCTGTCATGGGTTGGCTCTTTCCCAGGGCATGGGTTTTGGGTTGGGCCAGGTATTGTTTGAACATTACATCAATCTCTGCTCTATGTGCTCTATCTTGATCACACTTTATTTTGTAGGAAGGTTAAATTTTGGGTCAAAATATTTGTGGGTGGCTTGGAGTTCCCCTTCCTCTACTAGGAGTCTTGTCTATTTAGAGGATGTAGTCTTCAGTTACTATGGCCTCTGATACTAGGAGTCTCTGCTACAGACCCTACTATCCTTCCAGGAGCCTACCATGACTTAGGTTTCCAGCCTCAAGAGATGTTCCCACCCACAGCTTTTCTTTTTGTGTGTAGGCCTTCTGTCCTCCTGTCCCTGCTCTACCAGGTATATTCTCCATCCTCATATTTCTCTGTGCCTTCTCTCCTACCTTGTTCCCTCTCTCCAATGACTACCTCCTCTTTTCTAGTCCCTCTACTGGGATTTGAGTATCCTCCCTTAGATCCTTCATAGCTGCCTTCTTTGGGTCTATGCACTATCGCATGTTTATCCTGTACAATATAGTTATAAGTGATAAGTGAGTATGCTTATAAGTGAGTACAACCTATGTGTGTCTTTCTGGAACTGGGTTAGCTCACTCAGGATCATCTTATCTAGTTGCATTCATCTGCCTTGAAATTTCATGATTTTTTTTAATAGCTAAATACTATTGCAATGTGTAAAAGAACTTCTGAGTGTATCTGCAGCCATCACTTTAAGCTGTACTATAGAGCAATAGTAATAAAAGCTGAATGTTACTGCCGTAGAAATAGACTTGTTGATCATTGGAATCAAACTGAAGATTCTTAAATCAACTCATATACTTATGTACAGTTGATTTTGACAAAGGAGTCAAAAACCACACAATGGAAAAATGACAGTGTCTTCAACCAGTGGTGCTGGTGTAACTGGATGTATTCATGTAGAAAATGCAAATAGATCTATATTTATCACCCTTCCAAAAAACCTCATGTCCAAGTGGATCAAAGACCTCCATATAACATCGAATACACTAAATTTATTAGAAGAGAAAGTGGGCAAGATCCTTGAACTCATAGGCACAGAAGACAGCATCCTAAACAGAACATCAACAGCTAGGGCTTTACGATCAGCAATTAATAAATGAAATTTCATGAAACTGAAAAACTTCTATATGGCAAAGTGTACCATCAGGAGAATAAAAAAGACAGTCTACAAATTCAAAAAAAAAGTCCTTCACCAATCTTACATCCAACAATCACACCTATATTTGCAGCACTTGACAAACTGATTCAACAGGATAACCTCTAAGTTAGGAGCATATAAGCCTACAAAGTAAAATCAATCCAGTCCGGACAACACTGTGATCTTGTTTCAAATACACACACACACACACACACACACACACACACCACATGCAGGCACACAATACAGAGAGATAGATTGATAGAGACAAAGAGAGAAAGAGAAAGACAGAGAGAGAACTGACTAAACAATTTACATATCCCATATTTTTGAAAATGGGAATAGTATTAAATCCTATGTCACTTATTCATATCCACTGAGTAAGTGTAATGTAAGTGTGGGATCTAAATGTTGAGAAATTCCAGGCTGTGTGGGACAGTCTGAAATTCTGGACCAACTGGGACTGGAAGCTTTCTTTGAAAGTGTTCTGGGACGTGTCTTGTTCTGATGAGGAACAGCAACTGAAGCACTTGGTGCTGAAACATGAGGACAGAGGAAGTCAGTGTCCATCATGTTGAGAGTAATGCATCCTGTCAGGTTGATCCAGGGTCAGCATCCAGTTCTTTTGTTCTGAAAGCATATAATGTCCCACAAGAATTATACAGTCCCAAAATTATAAGTGTATAACGTGTGCATGATGCACAGAACAATTAATGGTGGTTCTCTGTTCTTTGTATGAGCAGAAAAAATAGACATCAGTAAATCTTGATCCATGCCATATGAAGAATGTCATCTAATAGTAATATAAGTTACCTGCTTGTTCTGCAGTTTAAAATCTTCACATCCCAATGGTATCCCCCTCCCTCATTCTCTCCCAATCCCCCCTCCCTCCCTCGTCCCCTCTCCATCTCTCCCTTAGTCCTCATAAAGGGAGCCCTCTTCCCCTAACTTCTGACCTCAGCCTGTCAAGTCTCATTTGTATTACCTATAACCTCTTCCTCTGTAGCCTGGCAAGGCCATCTTGCCAGAGGGAAGTGATCTAAGCTCGATGGCCAGAGTGCATGTCTGAGGTAGTCCCTACTCTCCACATTTTTGGATCCACCAGGAGACTGTGTGCTACATCTGAGCAGAGGGTCTAGGTCCACATCATACATGGTCCTTGGTTGATGTTTCAGTCTCTATGTTGTAGTATAGTTATCCTGTATTTTGTGGCTAAAGTCTGATTATGAGTGAGTACATATGTATTCTACAAGTAAAAGTTTTTAGACAAAAATACATTATTTCTTTAGTTAAATTATATTTGTTTTCTGATTTTAAATTTTGGATGATTTTGGAAATAAATATAACCAGCTGGCATGCTTGCTTGTTGCATTCCCATGATTACCTAACATCTGTCTCCAAGTGTGTATTGTCTACAACATATTATGGCCTGTTTTATTCAGGTTCAGATTATTTTCATTTGTTATCAATACTCAATTTAAGTTTGAATGATTCTCATATTACCTCAGTATTATTTGTACTAACTTTAGTAACACAATTTGAACCTACTTTTATTCTTGTATTATAGAAATATAATCTAATTATTCTCTAAATCATGCTTTCCCTTTACATTTTTCTCCTTACTTGTTTCATTTACAATATCTTGCCTGCATGAGTGCTATAAGGATTGCCATTGCTTCTATTTGTCTATTTTATCTTCCCTTTACATATATATGTGGGTATATATCTTGTATATAGGATCTATAGATAGGAGATAGACTGTATAGATGGAGATATGAAGATGTGAGAAAATAGATGATGAATATATGATAGATGAAAGATAGATAGATAGATAGATAGATAGACAGATAGATGATAGATTCATTTACTCATTCTATCAGTTACATTCATCCAGAGAACCCTGATTAATACAGTCCTATTTGTATTGTTTAAAAAACCTAATTTCTACCGAACTAGAATATTTGTCAGAGTAAAATGCAAGAAGATAAGGAAGTTTTCAGTGAGCTCATGTCTCCTATTAATCTCACAATTTTGCCCATAAAACCTCATCAACATGATATCCCAAATGTAAGCTGAACAAGAACATCAATATTCATGCTAATATGGAAGATAAAACCTTTGAGAACCTTATGCAATCCAATGAAATATAGATAAATAAGGTATGCTGAGGAAGGAAAAAACAGTAACCCCAAGGAAAAAACACACCAACAGGTTATACAGTACAAAATGGTACACCTGAAAACATATCTAAGTTCTATTTTACAAATTGAGTAAGTTATACTTATGAATATACATAATCATGCATGATTTATAAATATAAATGTAATATAATTTCACATATATATGAAAAAAAGACTATGAATTTGAAAGCTGAGAAAGAAGTGTATTTGAGGTGGGGGTTGAAGGAAGAAATAAAAGGAGGAAATATAATTACAATTTCAAATTATTTTATTTTATTTTTAAATTTTTATTTAAGCAATTTATTCAGATTACATCTCAATTGTTATCCACTCAATTGTATCTTGCCATTCCCCCTCCCTCCCTGCTCCATCCTATTCCTCTCCCCTGGGTCTGTGACAGAAGGGGACCTTGTCTCCAACTTTAAGATCACAAAGAATTTCATTCTGCTAAAGTTATTGTGTTGTTCTTGGTGGTAATTTTAATGACCATGCCCATCCCTGGCTCATATATTTCAATGTTTGGATACCAGTGTTGGACTCTTTAAAAAATACCAGGATGTGAGACCCTGTTGGAGGAGGTGTGCCATTGGAATGGGCTCTGAGTATTCAAATGCTCATGCCAGGCCCAGTGTCTCTCACTCTGCCTGCAAATTTAGAATGAGCTCTCACCTACTGCTCCAACATCATGGCTGTGTGCTTGCCACTGTGCTTTATGTTGTGATGTTCATCTTCTGAATCTGTAAGCAACCATCCAACTAGGTGTTTCAGTTATATGTTGTCCTGGTTTTCATGCAGCTTCTTCACAGCAATAGAACAGTACCTAAAACAGAAGTGGCTACAAGTAATGGCATTATTTCTCTGAGAGAACTGATCATCCTGTTTGCTAGCGAGACATGCAGGACATTAATTTGAATATTGGCTGAATGTTTGGTAGGGGTTTAATTAGGAATTCTAATAGGAGCACAGAAGATATTAGTGCTGGGAGCACCGTAGATTGTTGTCGACCAATTCAAGATGATTCAGAGGGAAAGAATACTAGACACCATTATTAAGATATTTGAAAAATAATGTGGATGTTTTTGCCTTTGTTTTAAGAATCTCCTGACCACTAAATAGAATAATTGTAGGCTGCTATCCTTGGTAAAGATAAGTCAAAACAAGTAGCATTATCTCTCTCATGTGGTTATTAATGATCACTCTTTTGCACAACTATAATGAAATAGAAGCGTGGAGAGTGAATGTACAAAGTATACAATTTAAGGAGGAAAAATCATGAGAAAATGTAATGATGGTGCCAAATCCTGTGCTCAAGAAGAGAAGTGTAAAGAAAAGCATGGTTATAAATTAATAAAGAGACTGGTACCCACAGGGCAAGACATCATCATGATCCATGATATTTCTGATCATTCCTGTTTGTATTATCATTTTCAGGTCTGATCTAGGTAGCATATTTTTGGACTATCACTGTTAGTATTTCCATGTCCTTACTATCAAACACAGTCACACCTTCAATTTCTTAAAAGCAACCAGCAGCTGATCAGTAACCTCTATTGATCCTGAGTTACTTTGGCCATCATAACCAAGACTTTGAAGAAAGTTTTGTGTGTGTGTGTATGTGTGTGCATGTGAGATATATATATATATATATATATATATATATATATATATATATATATATATATATGTATAATTGTATATATTGTATATATATATATACATGTATAATTGTAATATTGTATATTTTAGGTTAATATGAAATAAAATAATAATATATTTCATGACGTTTCAGGCAACATCCTTCAGGTTATTTTTCCCTTCTTCCTTCAACTTCCTTTGTATTTACCCAACATTCTTTTTAAAAATTTTAAAGTTATTTTATTTCTTTTAACATATACTTTTATATTGCTACACATAAAGAAAATAAATTACATACAGCAGGAAGAACCCCAAAACAATCAGGAATTATACAACTGTTACATTCATAGTGATTTGGCTATTCGTACTTGGGAAACTTTAAGTAAACACCGTTTGTATCTTGTTGAGTGTAAAATTCTGAATGAAAATCCATGTCTTTCGTATCTCATCTCTATTAACTTAAAACATCTATCCATATATAAAGACATCTTAACCCTTAACATACTAAGGTTAATTGAAAGACTAAACCATCTGGTCTTCAACCCCATCAGAGACTTGAGAAGGAATAAAACTTAATTTCTGAGTGAACTCTAAGTGCAGATTAGTACCTTCCAAAATGAAAAAAAAAAAAAAAAAAGAATCAAAAGAGAAAAGAAAAAGAAAGAAAATGACAGAGACAGTTTACTACCTGAACAGTAACCCCAAAAATCTCTATAATGTTGGAGAATCATCTTCAGTCTTCTGGCCCAATATAACAGACAGACATATTTGCAGGACAGGAACTATTGAGGACTTGCTTACCCTGTCTTGGCAGAGTTTGGTCATTTGCTCTGAATGCGTGCAAGCTTGTCCATTTTCAAGTAGAATTCTCTCTGTAGCAGAAATGAGGACATTTTTCCCAGTGGCTGGTTTGCCACATTTGAAGCCATCTCCATAAGGAGGTTATTTGAAGCTTATCATCCTTTTTGAGTTATACTGGGTGTTGTCAGGGGTTAACCTGTCTTGTTGTCAAACAATCTTTAGAATAATAAAAAAACATCTTTAAATGCCATATTCTGTAGGGCTCTGAGGTTTTTGAACACCTCATCTAACTATTTTACCATTACCATAATTAAATATGTATATAATTCTCACAAGCATTATATAGTTCTAAAATTATAATTGTATGAGTTGTGCAAGATTTAAAAAACAATTAGCCTGGTTCTCTGCTCTTTGTATGAGCAGACATAAGACATCTGCAACTCTTCATTCACGCCATCTGAAGAATGACATCTCATAGGTCACACAGAATCTGTGACCAACAGGAAGCATTGCCTATGCATAGACATTCATGTTTCAACAAGTCTCAGAGCTACTCCCATGTATTGGGATTAGCAATATAAATTACCTGCTTGCTCTACAGTTTAAACTCTTTACATCCTTAGTGTAGCCCCCTCCAGATCCCACCCCCTCCCTCATCCGCTCTCCCTCCACCCCCTAGTCCTCAGAAAAGGGAACACTCCTCCCCTTACATTTGATCTCAGCCTATCCAGTGTCATCTGTACTATCTGTGGCCTCTTCCCTGGCTACCTTGCCAGGGAAGAAGCGATTCATAGTCCATGTCAGAATTAGTCCCTACTCTCTATATTGTGGGACCCGCAAGGAGACTGTGCGTCCTATCTACTACATCTGAGCAGAGGGTTTAGGTCCACATCCTGCATGACCTTGGTTGGCACATCAGTCTCTGTGATATTTCCATTTACCCCTTCACATCTCCTGAACTCTGCTATTTCATTTCTAACTAAACCCCATACCAAATTCCCATTTTAATTTCCTTATTTCTGTGGTTATTCCAAGTTACAACTCATATCTGAAGATTTACAACTAAGCCGCTCAGATGAGTGAGAACCTGTTTGCCCAGATCATTAAGTTTGTTCTGAGAGAGCAAATTCTAATTCTCAGTCTTGAGTGGCGAGATCTTTACCAGTTTAGCCATCATCTCAACCTCATTACATTGTCCTTTATTCCCAACTCACTGTGAGTGTATCCTGTTAAATGAAACTTACATTCATTTTTTGTTTCATCAGTGTCATCTCAAGTAGTGCTCTTGTAAAAAAAATGTATTATTTATGATATAGTTTATTCTTACCATTTCTTCTCTTCCTTATACATACATGCTCCTTGTTGATTTCTCAGCCTTCAAAAATTCTATTTTTCTCTCCTTTAAAATATGATAAAATCATTGCAATATTTCTATTAATTAGTTCTAAGCTTTATATATTATTTTCATTTTCTTTATATTTATTATGACTTTCTGATAATCATCTACCTGTTCATACTTACAGAAACCAGTAAGGCATATAGTTTGTAATATATTTCATGTAGTACAATAATTCACTTGATTATTGTTTCTGCTTATAAATAAAACATGAGTCTTCTCAGACTGATAGAATTACAAAGTCAAGGAACCTCTAAGCAGTTAAGGAAATTCAGATAATTTCATTGTGTCACACCATTTTAAATCTACCTAACTTATGCCCTTTCTGGCAAGATTGTTAGAATGATTTTTACTCACTATTTGATTCCCTTTTAAAATTTTCTGCTGTTCATATAGGGATTTCTATCAATATAATGGAATAGCAGACAAGGATCATGAATAAACAGAGTATATCTTAAGATAATCTGAAAATTCCTATATGACAACACTGAAAAACTGAATACTACAATAAAAAAATACAGTATGTACTGGTGAATTAATATTCATTTGAGCATACAGGTCTGGCTTACTCCTAGGAAATCTATTGGGGAATTACACTGCATTAAAAGATTAAATGTAGATCCATTTAATCTTTTCATTAGAATCAGAAAGTACACTTAAAACAGTGAAATGCTGTTTTTATCATTAAAGCTCTTAATAAACCAAGACTAGTGGAGACCTGCTCTAGAGTGAATAATGGATACCTACTTCAGAACTAGTGTAATTATTTTATTTAATCTTGGAATGACAGAGTATTATTTTAAAAAATCAAGAGCACTAGGAGTTGACAACGTTGCTCCATTTTAATCTTTAATGAATGGGAATTCAAGATAATGCAATTTGTCAGTATGAACATAAGAGATAGAAAAATTTAAAAATCTTTTTTCAATGACAATGTAATTGTTATAACACAGGACAATTATGCTTTGTCTTAAATAACAAATTAACAGGTTTTTATACTCATTAAACTGCGCAGTTTGTACTGGGAATTTTCAAATAGCCTTTCTCTCCCAGGCACATCATGGGCTTTACTTTATCTTGCTTTGCTGTAGCAATTTTGTTACAAATGATAAACAAATGGTATATCTCATTAATTAACTTCTGCTTTTTAATTCACACTCAAGTTGAGAATTTGGGCTTTAATGTTATGTGGATTTTGAAATATACATGAAGCCTCTTAATACAAGAATAAGAACACTAGTATATTCTTCTAAAAGTATCCCTTGTATCACCTATTAAACCCAATCTGTGACAACCACTAATCACTATTTTATTATACATTGTTTTCGTTATTCACAAAAATGTTTATAATAAGAATCAAGTATAATATTCAGGTATGAACTTTTGTCAACATTCAATATTTTTTCTTTATGGCTTCAAGGTTCATTTTAACTGTTTAATAAAATAAAATTCACTTGCCTAAATTAGACAGTCTTTATCTTGACCTTTTCAGGGATATTTTTGTTATTCTTTGTAGTTTCAGTATTATGAATACTACTTATAAACATTTACATGCATGTGCTTATGTGTTTAAATGTATTTAAAATTTATTTGAGAAAATAATGGTGGCATGAATGATAGGTTATATATCAAATTATATTCCTAAAATATAAGACCATTTTGTATTCCTACCACAAATGAATGGCATCCTGTTATGCTTCATCCCCTAAATTATTAAGTTTTGTCAGTGTTCAGGTTTGTCACTATTAAGTTATGTTATTTAATTGTTTGGGTACATACATTTCATTCATTGTGGCTTTTACTATAATAAAATACTGGGAAAATCATACATAAGGGCAAAAGCCACTGAGGTGCTTATGGAGTTAATTTTGACCGTTATAGACTTATCTAATATAGATTATAAAGAAGTCTTAGGAGGTTTGGCAGATACAAAGCATGGGTTAACTGAAGGACATGATTTTAAAAAACCGATTTAATTGTTTTTTAAAGCTTTAGCCAAATGATTTTATATAAGAATATATTGATAGTTCTAAAAATGTTAATCTATGAAAGAATAGCGCCATTTCACAAGAGGAACAATGGTTTTTCAACAAAGTAGACATTAAGTGAAAAGGTCTTATCCATATTTTTATACAGAAACAATTGAGGAAAGGTTTCTGGTGCAGGTTTCTTTTAAAATTGCAGACATTTATTGACTTAGGAAAAAAATTGCCACAGGTGACAGAAAACTACATGAGTCCTCAAACATGCATAAAGATCTACAAGCAACTACGAAAGAGTTAAAAAAAAAAAAAGATAGTCTTTGCCAAGAAGGAACACAACTATTGGTTGTCCAGTAACAAATGGCTAACAGTGAAAGTGTTCATACACATTAACTGTGTGTGTGTGTGTGTATGTATGTATGTATGTATGTATGTATGTATGTATGTATATGCATATGTATGTTCTGGCTAGTTTTCTTTCAAGAAGAAATGACCTGAAGTCTTCTGTGAGGAGGGAACATCAATTGAAAAATTAGTTCCATGTAATAGTGCTGAGGGAAGCATACAGTTCATTTTCTTAATCAGCAATTTATGTGAGAGAACAATGTCAACTGCAGGTGATGCCATCTCAAGGTTAGTTGTTCTAGGATTACATAAAAAAGCAGGCTGAACAGGCTGTGAAAGGCAAGATAATAAGCAGCACTGTGGCATGGCCCCTGCATTAGCTCCTGCTCCAAATTCCTGCCCTGCTTCAACTCCTGTCCTGACCTCTTTTTAATATGCGTGTGGTGTAGGTGCCTAAGCCAAATAATTCCTTTCCTTCACAACTTGCTTTTTATCATTCTGTTTAATCATAGCAATAGTAACACTACATATATATATATATATATATATATATATATATATATATATGTGTGTGTGTGTGTGTATTACAATGTGTACAGTATATACTGTATGTAAGAATATATACTTTCATATAATATATAAATAATTATCTATTATGATAGGTATTCTATCTACATATACATGTCATATTAGTCTGACACCTTTATAAAGTGTATATCCAAATCAGAGTAAGAAATATTTCTGCATCCCCAAATATTTTTCACAGAATAAATCTTTGTGTATAATGAAATAATATATGCCACTACTTTAAAGTATATCATGCTATGGTGTGTATTTGTCAAAAGCTTGAAAGCATACACTTACATTTTGCAAGCACACATGAAAATTACCATCTAATGAAATAAAAGAGGCTTTTATCATCTACTGAAAAGTGCTTTACTTATGGTAAACTACCTACTATTTTTGTCTACTGTGTTCTTTTTGCTTAATATATCCTTAAAAGTTTAAAGAAAAACAGCACGATCATATAGCAGGGGATTATTGCAGACCTGCCCATCAGTATAAAGAACGACAGGGACACTTTCCAGATTTTCAGCTACTATGAACATCTAACTGGACCATTCTACCTACCGCCCACCATGTGGCTACCTCTCTGCTCCTGTTTACTTCTGTATCTTTTCCTTTGTGTCTGCTTCTAAAACTCTGATGTTTCCTTTTTTTCTCTCAGCACATTCTCTCTCTCTCTCTCTCTCTCTCTCTCTCTCTCTCTCTCTCTCTCTCTCTCTCTCTCTCTGTCTCTCTCTGTCTCTCTCTCTCTCTCTCTTTCTCTCTCTCTGTCTCTCTCTCTCTCTCTCTCTCTCTCTCTCTCTCTCTCTCTCTCTCTCTCTCTCTTTCCCTCTCTTTCCATCCTCCATTCCCTGCTCCAGGTATTGGTCACCATATCTTTATTATAACTAATAAATGAAAAGCTATCTAACCTTCACATTTGAGAACGTACTGAAGGCTATAGAGATTACAACACCAATATCTTGCCAGAACAGAATTAACAGCAGGAAACACAGAGATGTATTTTCACACAATGTGAAGGCAATTGTGTACATTTACTAAAGAAGCATACTCAGAAAAAAATCAAACTTTAAAGAAACTTCTGGAAACCCCACACATATAAATGTACGTGAACAATGCCACAGCTCTTGTTTAAAAATCTGTAACGTGTAATCACGTGCTGAGGGTGACCTCTGTTTCTTAATTTCTAACATTAATTGGAGAAGTAAAATGTACTTGTATGATATATTTAGATTTGAGTAATCAAGCAAGAAATGCCAGTATATACCAAAGAGAATTTCAGAAAGTGTAAATAAGAAATTATAGAAATGTTAAAATAAAAAAGATAAAGTCAAGTATTCTACATGAAATAATCCACATAGTACAATGTTATTTTCAAAACTATGTAACCTATCAAACACATACCTACCATGAAAAATTATATGAGTTTTTAAGTGACTTCTTAGTAATAAATTGGTATGAGTACATGAAATTTATAATAAAAATTAATTTAAACTTGAAAACAAACAAATAAACAAAATCAACTTCAAAGAGATTCACACTGGAAGGAGAAACTCACTGGGCAATAGTTTATATTCCGTAAAATCTAGAATTCCATGGAAGCAAGCTTAGAAGTGATCATTCGTAAATGAAAACTATGATTATATCCGCAAGCCCAATTAACCTAAAAGTTCTCAGGATAATCAAAAGATTTTTGAAAATCAGCTCTTGTTTGAATTGTTTTGTATTGTAATTTCCAAAGATTGTAATTTAAGATGAGAATTAGAAATAGGTAAGGCATAAAAATATATTCTGTTTATATATGTTTTTGTACAGTTTCATGCATTTAGATAATATACACTTACTACACTTTATTTGCTCTCCTCCACATTTCTCTATTGCATCCTTCCTGCAGTAGAGAGTTCTGCATCCGTGTCTTCTTGTTATTATCTTACTCGGTGATTTTAACCAGCACTCTCTGACCGTGGACTTGAAGCAATGAACTAGATCCTGTTAAGATCAGCATGGCTACAGAAAGAAGGCAAGTAGCTGTTCCTCCCAGAGAACGCATCAGCAAGGAGTAGCTGGGGGAAATGTTTTGCTTTAAGGATGTTATACTTTTATTTATATTAACTAACAAAAAGCAATTTCTTGACAACAATTAATTATTGTTGTATAATAACAAGATAACAGTAATACATGTGCAGCTTTAGATATACAATTAACAGATAGTGTATGTAAAATCTTTGTATTATTTACCTAAAGTGCACTTGATAATTTCATCACCTTTCTAGATGGAAATTAGCCTAATATCTCCAAGGTTCACTAATACTTGTCAGTGTCAATTTACTGCAATTTCTAATTTTTTAAATATCTATCACATTTTAGCTGAATATACGGACACCTCTAATTTCAACAATTAAGTAATAGAAAATAAACATAGAGAGTTTAAGGCTAGCCTGCGATACATAGCAAGTTATTTAGAAGCTTGCTTACATGATGTAATCTCATCATAATAATGGAAGGTGGGGTGAGAGAGCTTTAGAATGGAAAAAAATACTCTCAAATGAAGAAATGAATATGACCAGGAAAATCTATTTAAGGTTGTTCAATATCATTAGCCACTGAAAAGCTACAAGTAAAAACTACATTAAGATTCCATATCAAGAATAGAAATGACAACAAATGTTGGTGTGGTTGTAAGGAAAAGATAATTGTATTTATTTACCTTAGAAGTAAAAATATTATACCACTCCTCAGTATATATCACAATATATAGCTAGGAAATAAAATCACCTAGATGTATATTATCAGAAAATGGATAAGAATATAATGTGTGTCATGTTTTCATAATGCAATATTACCCACTTGTAAACAAAAGGAAGTAAGCAAATTTACAGATATGTGGATAGGAATGGAATAAGGAAATTGAGACACAGGAAAGCATAGTAAGTTCTCTCTCATATGTGAATCTATCCTTCAAATATGTTTGGTTTAAAGGCAGAGCAAAAGTGGAAGTTGGGAAACTAAAATAGTTACTTTGGGTGGTGAAGATGTTAAGGGAGAAGAGATGGTAGGCTACAGATGGAGTGAAAGTGAAAACTGAAATGTTAGGATAAAGCACAGAGGGATGTGGCCTTATGGGAGAACTAAGGGGTGAAGTTGAGGGCTGATTATGAAGAGCTACATGAAGCATACTGCGTCGCAATCCATGTTTATGTGGGAGAATAGTAGAACACATGACACCTGACAGATGAGGGGTACATGCATGGTGTTTAGTGATTGTGTGGCCACAGAAGCAGGGCATGCGTTCATTCATGGGTTAACCAAAAATAAAGAGCTATCAAAGTGTCTTTCTGAAACCTATCAGTTATGTTTGTATGTTAGCTTATAATTACAACACATTAGTAAATAGAGTGTCTCCAGCAGAAAAAAAAATTGCTAATTTGCTGAAAATTGCAGTACCAGGCACTAGATAATTTCTTACCAGTTATCAGCTAAAGATCCTACGATGTCTTCAAAATGCCACAAGATAATGACATTTTTCTTGTTTATCCACTGTATCGACCAATAAGATTCTATTGCTGACAGCAACATATTTTGTCCACTGGATATAGAGAAGCTAATGTTAAACTGCCAGAAAATTTATTTCTCACTGGCTAGGTTTCAGTGATCTGTAAAGTACTGTAGAGGCTGCTGCCTGACAGAACATATCCATGATCTTATCTACCATTGGACCTGGCATGCTACAATACCAGTATGCCAGGGAATGTGCATCTTGTGATGTGATAGTGGCAATCTGATGAGGGTAAAGGTGCGTTTTGATTGCATTTGAAGTGTGCTCTACAGGTGAGAATTTCATGCCTGGCTCCATAATTCTGGGCAAAACCTAGCTAGGGTGATAAGATGCCCTAGGGTAGACACTGTTATTATTACTTTAGTAATGGCCGTGCTATCAAATTGCCTTCTCATTAATTGTTATGCCCTTAGACCTTGGATACTCTCAACCCTGGTGAATGTTTCTGTCCGTTTTGTTTTGTTTACTTTGTTTGTTTATATTTGCTTTTTTTTTGTAAAGAAAGGCAATAAATTGAAGGATGTATAATGGATCACCGTCCTGAGGTTAGGAATCTGATGTTCATTCTCTCTTTACTGGAAACTATCCTCCCTTTGGAGAGCTATATACAAATCAGACTCTGACAAACCTCTATCACCAATCCAGTCACACTGTAATTTTATGCTGAACACTCTGTGCATTTCCGTTTAGAAAGTTATTTAGTTCCATTCTTAAAAAAAAAAAACAAAAAAAAAAAACAAAAAAAACTTAGGTATAGTTCTGTTTCTTTTTTTCTATTAAAAAATAAAATATTTGTATGTTGTTCCAAAATGAAACATAAATAAAGAGACAGAGCACTCATCCCTTGAAAACACTTGAATTAACTCCAGGAATCAAGGCTCAAGAAATGACCTTTGATGGGGAGGAGGAGAGCTGGTAGTGGAAGATGATAAAAAGACTGTGGTGAAATGCTGGCTTTTGGACGTTTCATGGTTATTGCAGTTGGCAGGTCACAGAAAGCTGTGATCATTTGTACAACTCCTATACAATGCTGAGGCAGCCAACTCCAAGCAGAACCGGGGTACATGAACGTCAAGACCCACTCACTACTGAGGCAGTGATAGCTGTGAATACCTGGTGTGAGAGGAAAAATCAATCTTGTTTTTAGTATGTGGCCCCGGTTAGCTTTACTGTACTGAAATGGATAGCCACAGAACCATGCATATACACACAGAAAATGACATTATCTCCTCGCAGGGTGGTCCAGATACTGTTGCCTTCCTGGAGGGAGACGATGCAACCATAGAGTCTCAGGTTCCACTTCTCTCAGGAACAGCTAGAGCACTCAGAGCAAGGTCTGTGTGCAAGCCTCCTGATCTCACCAAGGGTGCGTGGTAACAGAGATTGCTGTACCAGAAAACAGTGAAACCTTGGAAGTTCCAAAGCCAGGGGTGATACAGCAGTGTTACAGTCCTTTAGCTAAGCCACAATAGTAATGACAGAGAATGAGGGAAAATGCCCATGCCTTGTCATTTCACTGTCTGACCACTGCTTCGGATGCTTTGTCAGTGTCAGCAGTCAGTGGCTTGCCTCTACAGTCACAGATCCAGAAGAGCACTAAGTGCACAGCAACAGAGTAGGCTTTAGCAGCAGCTAAGGCTGCTATGGCTGCCTGGACAGCAGCAAAGCCCAGGGGTCCAGAAGAGACTTCTTCAGAAAGGAGGGAAGCCCTTCCTCCTCCAGAAAAAAAAAAAAAAAAGATGAAGCTCAGATGGTCCTATGAGGCAGCCTACTTATTTTGTGTGAAACATTCTTTTAAACCTTGGGTAGTGGGAGGGGTTTTGAGGGTGAACGTATTTCATTTGATGAGGCTAACGAAACTTCATTTATATGCAGCAGTATACTCCTATCATAAGAAGCAGAACACAATCCTTAGTTAACTTATGGGTGGGGAAACAACTCTAAGTAAGGGAAAAGGTCATTGGTTGAAAGTTAAGGTACCAAGACACCTCATTAGCTTGGAGAGTATTTCTAAAAATTCCAAGGTGCACATTGAATGGGTCTCTTATAGGAAAAGTGTTGGGCCTTTAATCTCCCTGAGGACTATGTGACACTCCTTAGATGATCTGCGGTTTCCTCAGATCAGGCCCAGGAGAGGAAATCCAACTGAGAAAGGGAGTTTGTCATTTTAGCACTTAGCTCATGGGCTATCTGGTAATGTCAGACTTCGACCTTATCAAAAGGGTCCAACATACCGCATTTTACTTAGTAATTCATTACTTTGTACATTTTAGCTTATTTTTATTAGTCAACATTAATAGTAATACTATGAATTTTTGTGTAAAACTAGTGTGTAATATTACTTGTATTTTATTCAGTATACTGATGGGTAAAATTATTGAATCATAATAATTAAAAATTTAATCTGAATAAATTACAAAATATTCCAAAAGTGACTGTAGCTGGCTAAAATAACCTATAATATATAGTTTCAACATTATCTCTATATTCTAGATGCAGGAAGTTGTCAGATGTACGTTTGATGATATTTACTGATAATTTGAAATTTTCACTACTTTTTAAACATGAAGTAATTGAAGACTTTTGTGATATTAATCTACAAAAGCTGACCTTCATGAACTTGAAGTCATTTGATTGCCAGCAATATTGGAGGGGACTTGACACTGCTTTCCAGAAGGTACTCACACTTTCCTTATCAGTGAAGTGCCTCTCTCCACCCACTGCTTTGATCCTTTCTGAAACAAGAACTTTTCCCTTTACTCCCTTTGAAG
This sequence comes from Acomys minous, assembly GCF_964271855.1. Lineage (NCBI taxonomy): Eukaryota > Metazoa > Chordata > Mammalia > Rodentia > Muridae > Acomys > Acomys minous. The sequence goes on along the minus strand of NC_140501.1, from coordinate 10,821,681 downwards.
TTCTCTGCTTTTCATCCTGACCTCCTAATTATTGGCTGACTGAGGCTCAGTCCCTACTCTTTTTCTAGTCTAGCTGCACACATTCCTTAGTGAACTAATTTGACTTAATTATTGCCATTTACATTAATGGCTTCTGAAATTCACAGGTTTTGTCTCTAAGTAGAAGTATTGATTAAAATGTAGTCCAGTGGTTCTTAACAATATTGATGGTAGGACCTGTTAACATAGTTCTTCTTCTTGTCATGACCCCCAACCAGAAAATTATTTGCATTGTTACTTTATAGCTTTATAATGCAAATATCTGTATTTTATGATGGTCTTAAATGACCCCTGTGAAAGGGTTGTTCAACTCTCAGGTAGTTCATGAACCATGGGATAGGAACCTCTATTTCTAATCATATATATTAATAGTTTTTTAAAACATTAATTTATTTGTGTCACTAGTGTGCATGTGCACACTTATAGATGCTATTACACTGAAATGAAGGTAAGAAGAAAATTTGTGAGAGTAAATTTTATTCCTTTCACCATACAGATTCCTATAAGGGAGCTCAATTCTTCAGGTATAAGAGCAGGCTCCTTTCTTTACCTACTTAATAATTTCACCAATCAAAATAAGCATTAGCATAGTATATGAATACATTTCATGTAACAATGTAGAAAACTTAATTCTTGACATTTTTCCAACATTTTAGTATATTACTTTCAATTAATGAATACTGTTGTCTTTCATTTGCTTAAGCAAAAATAAAATATCAACAAACAGAAGTTATAAGATTATTTCCACATTATGATTATGCCACTTAAGATACAATCCTATTCTAATGCCTCACATAGGCAGAATTCAAACATTTCATACTTCCACCCCATGTTCTGTTTATAGAATCACAGCCACCATATTAGTATGAGTTATTTCCAGAAAGAACTTTCCTCCTCTTTCTTTTATGATGTTGCCTATGTAGCAAGATTTTATATGTAGACATGTATTCATATACATATATGTACACATACTTGATTTTCACAGAATCCAAAAATATGTCATTCTATCAAAAATTTAAATGACAGTCCATATTTTATTGATGAAGAAGGTCAGTCCCCCCTCTGATGAATTTCCAAACATGCCTGAATTATAGAACTGGAATTTCTCACGTGTGTGTGTGTGTGTGTGTGTGTGTGTGTGTGTGTGTGTGAGAGAGAGAGAGAGAGAGAGAGAGAGAGAGAGAGAGAGAGAGAGAGAGAGAGAGAGAGAGAGAGATATTCTGGAGATTTAATGATCACAGGGATAAGTCCTGTTAATTATCAACTTGGCAGTAACTGGGATCAAATGAGAAAAGAGCCTCTCGGTGTGTTTTCAGGGGAGTCTCTTATCTTGATTAACTTAATTGACATGGAAAGACTTAGTGGGACCTACTCTCTGGCAGAGCATCCTGGCATGTGTAAGATGGAGAGAGAAGGTGAGCATTAACTAGATTGCCTAAATTCATTAGTATCTTCTGACATGATGTAATCAATTGCTTCATGATTCTTTTGCCTTAACTTAAAGCCAAACACACTGTATCTTGAACTGTGAGCTAAGACAATGCTTCTCACATTGCTTTTGGTGTTGCCAGAGTGTTTTATTAAAATAACAGGAAAATAACTAAGATATCTACCCAAACCACTGAGCTATACTACCATCTGGTACTGTATTTGTTATTGATATATATTATATATTGATCTTGATATTGGGTCAGTTATGTTCTGACAATTCAAAGATTTACTGATTATTTGTCTCCAAACTTTTAATAATTTTGTCTTTTACTTACAGGCCAACCTTGACCTTCAATGTAAGTTTCTCTTAAGAGCTCCCTATTTTCAAACACAGTATCACTTTTGCATATCAGCATCACTTCAACATTACCCCATAAAATTTTCTTCTTTTTTTCTAAAAATAATAACAATCTGAAATACTAGAAATACAACTCATTTGTGCAAATTATCATGTATTGTTGTCTCTGATCCACTAAAATAAAATATTACAAAACTGGGTAAATTTATCCATTTTATTTGCTAATGAGCTATTAGTAAAAGCATACAAACTTATTAACACAAGTTCAAACTAATTTCTCATATGTAACACAGATGCCTTACAACCTGTTTATATTTACCACTTGTTAGCACCATATAATATTTTCTATGTCATATGTTGCTATAGAGTATTTAATAACAAAATTTAAAAATAGAATTGATTAAATGTTTTATTTAAAAACCAAGCCCAAAATTAAACTGACCAGAATTGTTTATCATGGATGGGAAGCTGTGATTTAAAATCAATACTGAAGTCAAAGAGAGAAATGAGAGAAGGATAAAATGGTATTTTACATCTAAAGGCATGTTTCAGTTCCGTTCAGTGGAGCTGAAGTCAGTATTTTTAGATTATTTAAGTTGCAACCAAGTGTAAAGAAACATAATTAAACTTCAGCCAGAACAAAACATTTTACTTACTAAGTACAAGTGAGCAGCAGTTTTTCGCAGCTGTCTGCGGATTTCTTAGCTTTCTCCTTGTTGAAAAACTGAAACCACAGAAACATTAAACAGTGCAATTAGTGTAAGACTGAGATTGTCACACTTTCTATTGAATATGCACTTTAGAGTGTTGTGAAAATAGGTATTACTATTAAGCCAAGAGACTCTAGGAAGCTGTGCATATATTATATGTCCTTCATTGAATTTGGAGGATTCTGATAGATTGAAGCTAACACAAAAAGCAATACATTCTACTGTGGAAGTAGCAAGAACTTGCATTTAGTAAGAACTACAGCCTTCTTTCAGGTACGTTATTATTTTTCAATCTCTCCAACTAGGGAAGAAAAATGAAGGCTGGTCCTTCCAGTATTTTATTCCTTTGCTCTACCTTGTGTTTACATCTGGATGCTTTCTAGGGTCTGTGTTATTCTGAATATTTCTTTATTTATCATTTAGTACATTTTTGTCTTTCTTATTAAATATATTTTCTTTAATACTTGCAAGTTTTAAGTCATTCAGCAATGAATATATAGTATCTTACATTAATGCATTCTAGCATATATTAATTATAAAAATTTATTACATTATCATTTTACATGTATGTAATGTGTATATTATATTAAAACTCAATTACCATCACTTCACTCTTCTCAGTTCCACTGGGCTTCTTACTGATCCAAGTAGCCCACTTTCTAATTTTATGTACTCAAAAAACAAACAAACAAACAAAAACCAATTAATCATCTAGATTCCACATGAAGAAAAAATTATCTATTTTTCTTTTTCTTTCACTAGTTTATACCTAATTTTATATTTTTTATTTAATAAATTATTTTATTTTTATATGGCTGATTGAATAATTGATAATAATGTAGTGTGTGTCCATATTGCATTCTTGATTTTAAAGGAAACACTTTTACTTTTCCAATTCGTAAATTATTTGCTATTGGCTCTTAGAAATTTCATCTTGAATGGATGCTGAACATTTGTTGAATACTCTTTATGCATATATTTAAATAATTTTGTGATTTTTGTTTTGATTATATCTATAAATCAAACTACATTTAATACACCTTTATATCTCCCTAAAATTTAGAGTCTAAAGCAACTATCTTTATCATTTTGAGGTCAATTTTGTAAATATTTTTATGAAAATGTTGACCTAATTTTCTTTAATTAGATGGGCATACATTTTCTTATAAATTTCTCTTTTGTTGAATCTTAATATTGTTTTCAGGGAATGTAACTTCATGAAGTGTACTTTATTTTTAATGTTGCTATTCTTTTTAAAATTCTGGTAAAATTTATGAGTGAATACACTTGGTCTTTGATATTTACTTGTGTTGATACTCCAGTACTATTCTGTTCTTAGAATTGATTAGTGGTTTGTTAATCATTTGTTTTGTGTTTGTTGTACTACATGCATCTAAAATATTCTCATTATTTTCAAATTAATTGGGATATGTATTTAAAATAATTACTGGTACCCTTTGTGTGTCTAGGTAGATATGTGTATGCATGTGTCCATGTTTCCATGCCTTAATCCCCTTGTGGGATTTTCCAGGGAAACTTACAATTTGAGGAACTCTGTCCTAAATTTCTAAAATGTAAGTCCATGGAAAAAACTCGGTCAACAGCATTTTATTTCATTGATGGTTTTTATTTATATTTTGTGTTTACTATGTTATATCTGCCATAGTGGGAAATGTTTTGCTAACTGATTTTGGGTTTTCTTTGTTATTTTGTTTATGATATTGAGGTAAATATATTATTTACATGAGGTTCCTCTGACATTTAATATTATGTCATCTAACATGAATTTTCTACTTTGCAATGGTATTGGTTGTTTCCTTTCATTTCTGGGAGGTTGTAGTTTCATTTCCATTTATTCTGGTAGTTTTTATTATTTGCTTTCTTATTTCTTTATTATCAATGATCTCTCTCTCTCTCTCTCTCTCTCTCTCTCTCTCTCTCTCTCTCTCTGTCTCTCTCTCTCTCTCTCTCTCTCTCTCTCTCTCTCTCTCTCTCTCTCTCTCTGTGTGTGTGTGTTTGTGTGTGTGTGTGTGTGTGTGTGTGTGCATGCTTATTGATTTTTATGTCCACTATTTTGTTCCATGTCCCTTTCTGCTGCAGAAAGGTTCCATAAGAGGGTACCCAATTTCCTAAAACTGGAGTTGGAAATGTTGTAAGTCACCAAATGAGTACTGGGAACTGAACCTAGATTTTATGACAGAGCAGACATCTTTTGAAACTTTCTTTGATTTCTTCAAAGACAAACAACTTTAGTATATGTCAATATATACAGTTTTTACTTTTTATATTTTAATTAAATCAAAACTGGATCACTTGCTATTTCCATTTATTCTCTCCAAACATTTTTGCATTCTCACTTCAAATCTCCCAACTTTCATATTGATGGCTTTTAAAAATCGCTATTGTTACTCACACACTCACATAAACACACACAATTTAAATATATATCAACCAGGTTATTTATGTATATAACATAAATATTATATTAAATATAGAACATAGTATACATTTCAGTTTACATACACATGTTTATGTTTGTATATAAAAATTTTTGGTGGTTATATGTTTATGATTTCAGTCTGGCCACTTTGTATTCTAGTGTTTTGACCTCCCCCTGGCAAGAACTAATACTCTGTCATTCAGAAGTCACTAGTTCTTTGTTCACGTGTTGGACCATGAGATTTTCCTCTAAAATTAGAGTATCTTTTCATGTGTCATCATTCAAGTCTTGTTTAGGAAGACATATATCACATTTAGGCACACATATGTCATGTATTTTGCTTCCCTGTCAATTGCAGGAGACCTATAGATTACTGTAGATTTACTTGTTCCATGGCTTTTATAATCTATCTGGTTACTCTTCCATAAAGCCATAATGCACTCTTTATTAATGTTATTTGATTTGTAGGTGCAGGAGTTTATATATATATTATAAGTCCATGGCCTCGTGTATTCACCTGTATGATATTTTGTAATGAAATAATATGATGCCCAGAGAATTATCGACATCATTAATCTTATTTTTTTTTTATTCCTCCCTCTTGATGCTTAATGTCTTCTCTCTTCCCAAAGACTAAATCAGACATAACATACAAAATACATCTATGCCTCCTGAGGTGGTTTGAACAGGAATGACCCCCATAACTTCACATATTTGAATGCTTGGTCATTAGGGAGTGGTAATGGCACCACTTAACAACTTTTAGAAGATGTGCCATTGATGAGGTACCTGTGGCCTAATTGGAGGAAATACACTACTGGGTTTCAAACCCTGAAGCCAGCCAGGCCTAACATCTTTCTCTCTTTCAGGCACAGTTAGTTCTGGATGTAGAAGTCAATGTTAACTCTCTAGTACCATACCTCCCTGCATGACCCCTGCTTCCCACCATGAGGACAATGAACCGAATTCTGAAACTTTAAGCAAGCCCTAGATAAAAGCTTTTCCTTATAAGAGTTGGCAAGGTCATGGCATCACTTTGAAACAATAAAACAGTGACTAAGACATCTGCCTTAGCCAAAAATGTTCCATTTAATCAAATCACATTTCATATCTCTAAATTGAGAATTACCTTAACACACAGAAATATGAAATCTAAGCATAACTTCCACAGAATTAAAAGAACAAAATAGTGATAAAGTTTGCATCACATCATTAATAGATTCATTCTAAAGTGAAATGATGAACGTAAAGTTAAGAAGAGGCCTATAAGTCTTTTCAAAATACTGCTGGGGAAATGTTTGAGTTGTCTAATTTGAGAATACTAATAATACCTGACCACATTTTGATTCTGTTCTTGGAAGGGCTAGGAACTCTGCTTACATTTCTTTCCTGTGTATTTTTCCCTTTGATATAATTTCATTTCATCTAAACTCTTTATAAAGTACCATATAAGGTACTGGAATGTTGCAGAATGTGTGAACCAAGTTTACATTGAATTTTCAAATCTCTGGTTTTATTTTAGCAATTGAAGGAGACACAACACATCTGTTAATATTTAGAAACTGTGCTTTTATTACTATTTCCTGAAAACCATTGTGAACTTTATTACCCACTGATTATAATGCCAGGTATATAACAGAATCTACGCTCATAATTACTTTCATGCTATGCTTTCTTCCCTGGACTTATTTTGTGTTATTTTGAGACCAGGCTCTGTGTGCTGTGATCTAAAGCTTCCTAGGAGATCTACAGGGAGAACTGAAAATGTTTAGGAGGCAGTGGCTCAATTCTTTAAAGGTCTTGACAGAGCTTCACAGCTCAGAGTTTTTATGACCCACACTCTAAGCTTATATATCATTTGGCAGTATTATACTGGTTTGGGGTAGGAAAAATGCTATTTTCTGACATAGAAAGTACTGACTCTTATAGAAAATGGTTCTTTTTTTTTTTTGTACATTATAGTATTCAATTAAAAAACCCAACTGATACTTCTTATATTTAGCCAGAATTCATAGCATGTTTTATTTCACCTCTTAGCTTAGAGAAAGCCATATTCTTCTATATATGGTCCATGTTATTAGTTTACTTTGAAATTTTTTGAATGATAATCACTTTGGAAATCTCAGCTAACCAATGTTGTTGTTGTTATATAAAATATTTTCTCATGGATTTCTATATACAATTTTTATTGTGATTATTGAAATATACTTCACAAAATTTGAACTTCAAAGTTCCACACAAAGAAATGTTTCTTCTCAAGTGAGCAGACAGCGATATTTCCTGCGCCTGCTCTGCACCTCTGCCTGTGCCTTGGATTATTCTTCTCACTCTGGCACCTAGTTCACCACCATGCTGTGTACAGCAAGATGTTACTTTCTGCTTTCCCTCCAACAGATGCAAAGCCCCCCATTATCTCCCATTTCCATACTTTTACTGTAGAAGCAAATTTTCCACTTATAAGAACTTGGCTCTTATATTGTCCAAACAAGCCAAATGCCCACATGTGCGGGTTTAAAAGATAGCGAAGACACTACCTCACTTGAGTTACACAGCTTACAGTCACATGGGCAAGGACATGGCTGGAGATAAAAAAGAAGGAGGGGCTAATTCAAAGAATCCTCACAGCACTTCTTCACTAACATGCTGAAATACCTAAAAGTCTTCATAGATTACCTATAATTGTAATGCTTTATATTATTACTATTCACTCTAAACATGAATGTAGAATTTGTGCTCATACACTGTAAAATAAACACCCAGGTCTAGGCGTTCAACGTTTTCTGGATATTTATTATCTGCATGTGAGATTGTAACAAACAGCATGTTAAATCTCCACACACAACAATCTTCATATTATATGAGATAACACTGTCTTAAAGTATAGTGGGACAGGCTATGTCTTTTGATTATGATTATAGAATAACATCTATGATCAAGTAATAAGTGCAGAGTTGCCATTTGCATTAAGGACAGAGTATCATTATAAGTAAAGAGTTCCTCAAAACAATCAGCAAGTAAATTATGTTGGCTACATTCTTATCCATTTGTGTTAATTTTTCATTATTATCAAAATTATATAATAATTACAGCACAAAATTTATGTACCATGGAATGTAGATTTTTGCATTCATTTCAGAATTAATCAGTGAGCAAAATCCAAAAAACCAAACCAAACCAAACAAACAACAACAAAAACAGAACCTGACCATTCCATATTCAGTGAAAGATGCATAGCAGTTGAGAATCTGTAGAGAGTAAAATTGTAGAACCACTTGGAGTTAAGGGTCCCTGAAGCAAGAACTGTACTCTCAGAGGATCAGGACTGTATCTGTGGAAGCCTGTGGACATGGGTAGAGTGAAGCATATACTGAAAATAAGGGATTAAGGCTGTGGTTATTTTGGGTAACAGAGATACACAAGGCTTCAACTTGGGCCATTCATGACTACGTTCACTCTGTATTATTAAATATCAATTTCCTTTGTTAGTATATACATTTCTATAATATGTTCTTTCTACATTTGTCCCTCTCTTTCTTGTCCCCTTCCTTACAGTACCCATCCATTTTTTCTCTATCTTACCTTCCAAATATTTATGTGGTGTTGTTTTACTTTGAGAAAGTTCTTTTTTTAGCCTTAAAAAATTTAAGTCTATAACTCTGCATTTATTACTGCATAACAGTAATTCCCCAATCACTGATATTTATTTTATCAGAAGCTCATTTTAGGAGAAGCTTAAGCCTCCCATTCAACCATTTTTGTTTCCTGTTGACAAACCAATTTTTGCTCAGGAGATCATAGACAAACTGTATCTTTATTTATTATAATAATTGCAAAAAAACCTGTAGCCTCTGCATGATCCATCACTGGGGTGTGTGTGTGTGTGTGTGTGTGTGTGTGTGTGTGTGTGTGTGTGTGTGTGTATGTGTAAAAAGAAACAGCAAAAGAAGATAGGAGTGAGAGCAAGATGAAGAAAGACTCCTCCTATGGACTCTGATGATGAAGAGTTATCTTGTCTCCAAGTTTCTTTCTCATTATCATAAATTATTAATCATCTTCATATAAAACAACTTTATTTTCAGTCTTGGAATGCATTAAAATATTGCCATATACAATTAATATATATAATCTGTGTTAATACTTTACTATTAAGTTACAATTTAGTACAAAAGTTAATACATTGAATGTTATCATATAAAAAGCATAAATCGCTTGCTATATTATTTTACCATATTGCATAAAATAATTATGTAAGCTTATTGAAGACAGACAGTGCAGCCAAAATTTCTCTCAATGACTAATGTATATTTTAGGCTTATTAATAGTTTATAAAATTGATTGAATATCAAAGAATTTCTCTGTTAGCTGTATTTACATTTTAAGTTTCAAACTATGATTTCAATTGTCAACCATAGTTGAATATTTTATAGAGACTAAAAAACATGAATCCGTTATAATTATAAAATTTTTATGGCTGACTTATTTAAAATAGTTTTGTAAATGCAATTATTTATATATATGTGTGTGTATGGACATATATATTCATATATGTAGGCATATGTTTTTAACTCTTAAATATCTTTGATTTCTTATATTAACTTTTCCTATGAGTAAAAGCCTTATCATATCTAGTTTACTTTTCTTATTTAAATATTAGCATGTTTCATATGCAAATGCACATTAATAAATACCAATTTTATCATTTTATTTGGCATGAAGGATGTGATGTACCAAGCCCCATGCTTGAAACTTATTAATATATTGGTAATTGATAGTGAATATGTTAATAAATGAAAATCATCTTACATGTTGAAAAGTGAATGGAAATGTTAAAAAATAGAAGATTGGCCATTATTATATTCATTGTAATGAGAGAAGAAATACTTCAAATATAATTATTTCAATCAAACACACATGAAACTGTTAAAATGAAATTATTTCAATAAATTTATATGAATTTACTTGCTTATACCTAGAAATCACACAATTTTTCAATGGAGTTTCAATTTGTGTGAATTGATTTCTTCTTTTTTTTCACAAGAGGGTTAATATTTTAATTGCAGGACAAAAAATGTACAAACTGAATTTTTATAGTCCTTTTATTTTATGTCTGATTTAGTTTAACTTTTTGTACCTTATGAATACTGAGGATAGTGAGGTAAATAATTAGAAGTTATCAGTTACTTCCTAACAAAACACCCACTATAAGAACGCTTTTGGTCTATAACTTCTATTCCTGATTTTATGATAACCATCATATTTTCTTAATCTCACACAGTATAAAATGTTGCATTTTAAGTATGATGATTTAGTAAAATAGTTCTTGCCAATATTCTGGCCACACTTTTGATCATAAACTACAGTGTTATTTACAGTATTTGAAATTATCTTAACATATGAAATACTTAAATTACATGAACTATGTTGACAATTATTTATGGTTGGTTAAATTTGGATATATGTGTTGACCTGAATGGAAGTTTTGTAGGTCAATTTTTTAATATTTTGAAATTCAAACGTATGTAGGGTTTGTAATTTAGTGATTTGAGCTATTAGAAGTTTAGTAAACAAGGAAAGAATTCTGTTCCCATTCTGAAGAACAGAAAAAGCACTGAACAATGAATCTAAAATGTATTTTATATTGTATGTGTTATGAATATATAAACTATAGTGTTTTTCAAAATGTACATATAAACTTTATACATTCTGGCTATTACTAGAACTTCAGGTTACATCTATATTTGTACATTTTATATGTTCTAATTTATGGTAATAGTCTTTATATTTTAATATTTAATATGGTTTTATTAAAAGTATTTATAATGTAAATTGTTTTGCAAAATATTTTACCGAAAATCCAATACACACAAAAGCTTTGGACTACAAACTAGCCCTTTAAAGCAAATGACAGCAAGTGCTCAATGAATGGTTGCCAGAGCTGGAATTGCCCCATCTCAGTTTCTCTATCAGAACAGGCAATGAAGAGTCTTATACATTATAGAGAGAAACATCATTTACTGAACTTAACACAAACTATTTATCAAAATCAATATTAAATATTCAATTCAGCTCTCCAGTTGAGCAAAGTGTTTGAATTATTAACCACAGGTCACAGCAACATACTGAGTCATGAGTTTTTATTCAATAATATTGATATAAAAATCATAATTTAAAAATAAAGTAGTCTTCTTTCCTTGATTGAGCATAGTCATCTAGAGAGCTTTCAAAATATAAAAATCATAGAAAACAAATCTGGTAGAAACATTTTTTTTCAGTAATAGCATTGATTAGATTCCTGTAGGGTCACATAATGCAAACTTTCTTAAGAGTTGATAGGAGTCATGGTTGCACAGAGAGTGATGTTTAAAGAACAAGATTGTTTGGTATGCTCAGGAAAAGCATGAGAAATAATATTATTGAAACAGGAGGAAAACTAAACTAAAAATAAAAAGGAACTAAAATGAAACTTGCAAGTAGATGCTGTAAGACTGTAATCAGGAGAGTCCATACAGGGAAACACAGAAAAAGAGAGAGACAAGACCAGTTCCATGCAACAGCAAGAGGCTTTACTGTTCCAGCCCGCTGGGGTCCACCTGCACACAGGAGTGAGGTGATGATGAACAGATGATTCTTAGGGGTTTTAATATTCTTAATCTGGGCAGATTTTGGTCATCCTTCCTGGAGGGAAGGAATTGTGGGTGAGGCTGTGGAAACTTCACAGTTCCTTAGTCAGGTTGGGTGGAGAATGAGTCTCCAGGGAAGGTGTTTTATCTGGAAACAGCTACCAGGTCTAGTTTATGGCAGGTGCATGGTCATTCCAGGAATGCAGGAAGAAGTGAAGTCACCTGGAGGACAAGTTCATACAGAACATTCGCAGGCCACGGCATTATTTACAGATTATAGATTAAGTATAAAATATGACCTTATTTTGCCCCTATAATGCCATATTCCTCTCCAAGATCATGCTTAATTTTTCTCTGCTAATTAAAGTGGATTTCTTTTGTGAAAATATTTTTTTCTCTGTTCTCATTCTAAATCCCAGGAATCAGGAAGGAATTTCTGGAAGTGTTTACAATATGAAAGTATGGGATGATTATCATAAGTGCCCGAGAAATAGTCTATATCAACAGTAATGGGGAAAGTGTTTTAATAGGCCTTAACTAACCTTAAAACACTTTCTCACCCTCAAACATTTCTTAGATTCTCAGACCTTACAGAAACGCTACACTTTTCTGAGAAGGCAGATGAAGCTTTGGGTTTTGTTGCTAAACTGATCTTCAAACCCATCAGAGACCAGAGAAAGATAAACTACCACAGGGAACATAACCCAAGGGGCATAAATACCGATTAATATGACAGAGGCTTAGCCATTAGCCTTGTGGCCTTCCCAATAAGGTTCCTGTGGTGCAGTGGCTTCATTCTGGGTACAGATTTTAGGGCAACATCACAGCATCATTCCAAGCTCAGCAAATCTGAGAGGTCTTTCTGTGAAAAAGGACTTTGGGAGGATGACCAACTTTATTTTGTATAGGCAAAATTGGACAATCAGCTCTCCAGGTGTCCACAGCTCCAGGCAGGGCCTTTGTAGCAGGCCAGTTGGGGCAGATTTGCCCAGTATCACAATTCATGTGGAGTCATCTCTGGTTGCATCCAAGTCTACTTGGAGATATTAGGGTCACAGCTAGAAGCTGGGGGTCTCTGTCACACTGAGCTTTTTTTTTTATTAAGTATTTAAATGTACTTTAAAATTCTTTGGCAGGTCTCAGATTTCTGATCTCAACAAATGGGAGCTCCAGATGAGGAGGGTAGGACAGTCCTCAGGAGTGACTGGAATGTGGACCCTTTCCATTGAGGGGAAGGGTTGGATAGAAGGAATGGGATTTGCCTGACCATGTCAGGGAAGGGGAGGGGTGATGAGTGATCTTTTTTATTAAAACCTGGACAAGTGAAGTTTGGAAAAGTTAATTCAGACACCCAGTGGCAAGCCTGTACCCCTGCCTTTGCCAAATCACAAGAATAAGAGAGTTGCATCCCAAGTCCATATCTTGTGATTGGTTTGTTTGCTGAGGTAAATGCACAAACAGATGTCGCTTTCCAGTGAGATTACCTTGGAACAAAGGGCTGGCATTGTTCTGGAGGACTCTTTCTCACATGGCCATGTCTTCACAGAGCCAAGTACAGGGGAGTCCTGGATCCACCACTGAGACACCTGGTGCCTCTAGACAGCAGCTGGGGAACAGGATAACTTATTCAGTACAAAGTTGCATCAGGCAGAGAGGGAGATGGGAGACAAGCCATCCCCATGTGGCCCTGAGTATCCAGGTTGGGAACTCAACTTCTCCCAGGTTCAGAGATGATGGAATCAGAGCAAGCTGAGAACAATGAGCTATAGGGAGAGGCCTCGCAAGTCCAGCCTGCTGGACTGAATGGGGCTCAACTTCTCCAAGTCACAGGCACCAGATGACTGATTTAATAAACAGAATGAGCTTAAAAATTTGTAGTAAAAATATAAAGAAAAAAAAACACTTTGTGGCAAATGTGGTTTTATTTATCCAAAAGAAGGGATGAGAGGAAAGCCGTTCCCAAGCCTTTTTATCTCTTTCTGAACTCTGCCTGGCTGGTCCATCTCAACTGTTCTGGCACACGCTCTTCTCCAACATGACTGATTCAACTGGCTTCTTATGAATTTTAACTGAATTATTCTGCCTGGCCACAAACTAATTATGACAATATGTTTTAATCTTCTGGCTCATTCTTTTTCTCTGGCTCATTCTGTCTTCACCCGTGTCTACCTTGTTCTCCCTGTGACCTGTCTCAAAATAACTGTACAGATAATCAAGGCTCAGGAGAAAAAAAAACCCAAAACAAACAAACAAACAAACAAACAAACAAAAACTTTAAACTTTAAAAAGTCCTTGCATGCCTCTGAAGTAGCCTCTCTTTTCTGTCCTGTTCCCATGGGCGTATCCGACTCATTCTGTCAAATACGTCTGATTAGTCACTTTGTCTGCCCCTCAGTTAGATGTCATTTCAAACTAATCTTACTTGCATTATTCATGATTAAAAATATATACCAAGTGCATGTCTGTATTCCAGCCAGGTCATACTGTAATCCAGAGCATGTCTGCTTTCCTGTTGGATCACATAAACCTAGAAGGTGCTTGGATGTGATGCCTTGCCATAGCAACCATGTCCTTTGATTAAAATTCCTCTACACTTTGTCATTCATAATTTAAGTCTGTCATGTTTATGAAATGATGGATTGTGTATATAAACGGTGACATTTTGCTTTTCTCCCTTGATTTTATATCTGCTGTAATACAGATATTCTCTTCCTCCACATCCCATACCTCTTCAAACTGGTTGTGCTGCAGCATGGGTAAATGTTCAACTCATGATTGGAAATGTGAAAATTACTTGTAAAACCTTTGTTTCACCTAGTTATCATGAATATATTGGTGAGATAATTGCAATTTAGATAGTTGAGAATATGACTAACTTCAACTGACATTTTCACAAACTGTTCATACACTTTCATCAAATTGGCCTCTTAACTCTTTTCTTTCCCAATTTCCTATTGATTTCCTTCATTACACAAAAACCTTCATTTAAACACTTATGTCTACATATGAACTAAACATGGATTGCGCATATTAGTAAAATATTCAATATTTTGGGAATATGGCATTTTACTTAATATAAATACGTTTATTCCTGTTCATTTTCTTGAAAGCCCCCTTAGAGTTAAGCATAGCTCTTTAAGTGTATACCCCATGTTTACATTACTATCCATCCATTGATGGACATCTACCTTAACATCAGAGATTCTATATTGGTTCTGGGACATATTCCATTGATAAAACAGTGTAGGCAAGTTCTTGTTTTTATCCACAGCAAGAAAATTATTTTTTGAAGATAGTATATAGAGAGTCCTGAAAGCTGTACTCATTTTCAACCTGGTATATTCAGGTACATTTGCTGTCTTGAATTGTTAAGAATTATTTATTTATTTATTTACTTACTTACTTACCTATTTATTTAGTGCTTTTCCAGGAAGTTAGCTCTTACTAATAGATGATAGTGTAGCTTAATTTTATTTTGATATTACAGAGAGGTATTTGCATCACCAAACTAATATCAGAAAAACTGAAACAGATAAGAAAACTGGAGTAGAACTAAGTATAAGTAATTCTAAGACAAACAGAAGAGAGAACAAAGCTGTATTTATGGGCATGGTATATTTATTTTCACTTATATTTTAATGAACACAAAGTATCTATACTTATTTTGAAGTATAGTTATATAATTTAGTGCACATAAGCAATATATAATGTTCAAATAAAGGTAGGTAATATTTCAATCTTCATAATTATTATCATTATTATTTCATTTATGAAAAGTAATTATGGCACATATTTTAAAAGTTCCAATTGGAGACATATGTGATCTTATTCAACATAAAATTAAAGAATTTATCTATGCATGATTTAAATTTGGTTAAGCTCAAATTTTTAAAATGATTTTTAGCAGTCTATTAATGATTGTGGTGGCATTCTCTAAGAAAACTTGAGAAAAATCTCCCAAATTCTTTGTTCCTTTCTTATTCAGGATTACTTATTACAATGCTAAATAAGATCAGCATTATCATCTTAACAGCAAAGTGGCATAACTAATCACAAACAGTAGTTAATCCATTTTAGAATTATTGTGCAAATCATATTCTATAGCTAAATTATCATTCTAATACAATTTGCATAGGATGATATTTAAATTAGTTGCTCTCCTCAATCATTCACAAATTAAGGTGGGATGCATCAGCATAAGTACACTCTTGCTGTGACAAATCTTCCTAAGGAAACAGAATGAACTGTGGAATTGCAGAACAATAGAAAATTCAGAAACATTTGCTTAGAGCAAATTCCCCTACCATTTAGTATATCAGAAAAGTATTAAGTAGAAGTTTATTGTGATTCATTCTTTCTGATAAGCCTCCATATCAGTACATCCCACAAACCTGTTTAATGAAATATATCTGCAAATGTTTCATTATCCCTATGTACAGACTTCAGCAAGATGGAAATAAAAACCAAGCATGCCTTTCCACATCCATTAGAAAATAACAAAAACAGAAAATGGCTAGTAAAAGTTAGGTCACCATTTTTTATCCAGTTTTAATATTTGTCTTTTTTTTTTCTTTTATCTGCTTAGCTCTCTCTCAAGTCTAAAAGCATTGGCACTCAACTCTCAAGTCTTTCTAAAACTTTTCCTAAACTGTAGCTTCTCAATGTTATTTCACTTCCCTCAAATTAAAATAAAATGAAGACAGCAGGTTACCAAGAAGAGACTTGATACCCTATGAGCATATACAGGGGGAGGTAATCCCCCTCAGGAACAGTCATAGGGGAGGGGAATAAGGGGAAATTGGGAGGGAGGGAAGAGTGGGAGGATACAAGGGATGGGATAACCATTGAGATGTAACAAGAATAAATTAATTAAAAAAAGGGAAAATATTTTTTAAAATTCTTCATTTTTTTCATGAGGAACTTAACCCCTACTCACATAGGCTGATGAACAGTACCCAAGTTAAGAAATACCTACTAATAGATAAAGGAAAGGGAATCTATAAATGATCAAATTACGAACCAGTCCTCCTACATTAATCTTCAAAAAAAGGGAAAGACGCAGGGATATCAGCCAATCAGGGCATAACAAGATGCAATAAGACTTATATCAAGTCTGGACAAGGCACCACAGTAGGAAAAGGGTCACAAAAGCATTAAAAGAATCAGAGACAATGCCTGCCTCCATTGCTAGAATTTCTACAAGAATACCAAGCCACCAAACTCTAACAGATATATTGATGGTCTAGGTTAGACAAAATCAAGTTCCCTGATAGTTACTTCAGTCTCTTCCAGGCCCTATGCACCCTCTTGATTGATTTTGTGGGTTTTCTTTGTGGTGTCCTTAACTCATTTGACACCAACAATCCTTCCTCCTGTCTTCTGCAGGATTCTCTGAGTTCCACATAATGTCAGGCTGTGGGTCTCTACATCTATTTTCATCCATTGCTGGATGAAGCTTTTCCACTGAAAAATTGGCTAGGCACCAAACTTTGGATATCGTATAATTAGGAATCATTTTATTGATATATTTTAATTGCCAGGTATGTTTGGTTCTATCTTAAGTCTCTGGGCTAGCCAGATTGGCTCCCTGTTCACACATAGGTCATAAGATGGACCAGTCATTGGTTGACCTCTCTCACAATTTCTGTACTACCTTTTCCTCTGGCT
Organism: Acomys minous; assembly: GCF_964271855.1. Lineage (NCBI taxonomy): Eukaryota > Metazoa > Chordata > Mammalia > Rodentia > Muridae > Acomys > Acomys minous. The sequence continues at coordinate 10,804,416 of NC_140501.1, read as the reverse complement.
TCTTACAGGCAGCACAAATTATAGGTCAAAGGTTTTGTGGCTGTGTTGGTGTCCCAACCCTTCACTGGAATAAATGGCTGCTTCAAGCTTTGTCTCCTTTTTCTAAGACCTATCTGGGGCTACCCTTGTTGATTCCTGGAAGTTTTCATTTCACTAGACTTCTATATCGTCCCTAAGTAAATGTACCATATTTTCATAATACATTCTTTGGTTGAGGGACATTGAGGTTTATTGCAGGAGATTTGATTCCATTCCGAATCCCAAGACTGTGAACTATAAAAACCTGTTTCAAGTTGGAGTGTTTCATCCCTAGCACGCACCTTGAATCCAAGAACTTTCTGTTTACTGGAAATTAGTACTTGTGGTTTTGGCTCAGCTCTAGCACACACTTTAATCCAAGATCTACATAAATTCGATCTTATGTCAAGAGGAGGAGCAAGAAACCATCCCACAGGGATTAAGCAGAAAGGAAGGACATTGAGAGAAGCATATTTAAGACTTTGTGGAGAAGAAGAAAGACTTTCAGGTTAAGTTTTCTATTCTGGGAGGTGAGCTAGGTATAAAGGGCAGCTGAGTGCTTTCTTGGCCTCTCTGAGCTAATAGGTTTTTCACCCTAGCATCTCATTCCTGGTAAAATTGTAAGATTAGGATCTTTTTTTAAACAACAAGTTGTTTCCAGTTTCTGACTAATATGAACATAGCTGCTAGGAGCAGAGTTGAGTACGTGTCATTACAGTAGCATAGAGTATCCTTTGGGTACAGACCCAGGAGTGGTATACCTTGATATTGAAGTAGATCCATTCCCATTTTACCAATAATCCACAATATTGATCTGCAAAGTGGCCTTATAAGTTCGCACTCCTGCCAGCAATGGAGGAATGCTTCCATTGCCCCACATCCTTGGCAGCATGAGCTGTCACTAGTGTTATTTATTGATTTTAGTCATTCTGACAGATATAAGATGAAGTCTCAGAGTAGTATTGATTTGCATTTCAACAATGGCTAAAAATGTTGAACATTTCTTTAAGTTATTCTTGGCCTTTTGAGATTCTTCTGTTGACAATTCTCTGTTTTGATCTGTGCCCCCAATTTTTTATTTGATTATTTGGTTTATTGATGACTAGTATCTGGAGTTCTTTTATATATTTTAGAGATTAGGCCTCTGCCAAGTGAAGAGTTGGTGAAAATCTTCCCATTCTGTAAGCTGCCTAAAGCAATATACAGATTCAGTGCAATCTTCATTAAAACATTAACACAGATCTTTACAGACATTCAAAGAACAATACTCAACATCATATGGAAAAAACAAGAAATCAGAATAGCTAAAATGATCTTGTACAATAAAAGAACTTTGAGAGGCATTGCCATTTCTGATTTCAATCTCTACTACAGAGCTAGAGCAATAAAAAGAAACACATGGTATTGGTACAAAAATAGACAGGTTGATCAAAGGAATTTAATAGAAGACTGACTCAGACATAAGTACACATACCTATAAACATTTCCTTTTTTGGTAAAGAAGCCAGAATCATACAGTAACAATAGGAAAGGCTCTTCAACAAAACATGCTGTTCTAACTAGATGTTGGCATGTAAAAGAACCCAAATAAACCTATATCTATCATTCTGCATAAATCTCAAGTCCAAGTGGATCAAAGTCCTCAACAATAAACAGATACACTGAAGCTGATAGAGGAGGAAGTGGGGAATAGGCTTCCAAGCACTGACACAGAAGACAACTTCCTGAACATACCACCGATAATAAAGACAATAAACTGACAATAAATGGAACCTCATGAAACTGAAAAGATTTTGTAAGGCATAGGACACTAGCAATGGGACATATGGGTATTTTATTAAGTAATTTATACTAATCTTACTTCTATTTACTAACTTTTTCTTAATTGCAAAATACTGCAATTCCTCATACTTTTGCACAAATATTCTTTCTCTAATTCTATACAGAATATAATTTCTCTGTTCACCTAGTACTCACGACTTAAGAATTCTTCTATATATTTGACTTATTGTGCTATTTAGAAAAATAAGCCTAAATCTCCTGACCTTACTTAAAATTTAATTACTTAAATAATTTATTCTTCTATACTTATAGCAATCACAATTTCCAAAGTAATTCATACACAATAACATTGAAAAACTTAAGCACATTTATTGGTTTTATTAAAGTATTTGCTAAAATAAAATAATCCTCTAATACATAAAAATTAATTACAGGAAAAATTAAATATTCATTGTATGTTTCTTAGGTCCAAACATTTATTTTCATTTGTTTAATTTCTCATATTTTCCAAGCTAAAGGAATGAAATTACAACATAACATGAAGACTTGAATTTCATTCCAGATATATATGGTGGAAGGAGAAAACAGACTTCTGTGATTCGTCTCCTGCCCCAACCATTATAGTTTTGGGCATATGTGCATAGGCACTCTGCCAGAGTATTACATACAATAGTCAATCATTTATATGTTGACATATCTTGATATGTTAATATTTTTAACTATAGTAACTCTGCTGTTGGCTTTAAAAGTTTTTTTTTTATATTTTTGTTGTTTTTAACATTAATTAGTAACATACGCTAATTCATTTGTTATATTCAATATAATATCCTTGTTTTTTGTGTGTTTTGTTTGTTTTTCAAGGCAGGGTCTCTCTGTGCATCCTTGGCTGTCCTAGACTCTCTTTGTAGACCAGGCTGGCCTTGAACTCCCAAGTGCTGGGATTAAAGATGTGTGCCACCATGCCAGGCTCATTATAATATCCTTAAACTATGTTGTATTATATAAAATAGTACACAATAGTATATGAATCAGTTATAGTTTCTCAACTTATTATTTTCTTAAAATCATCCTTCCTGATATTTGGAGTTTACAGAACTTTTGTCCATGGTAAATTTTAATTTTATACCTCAATTTAGTAATACTTGTGTTTTATTTATATTTATTTATATTTTAATATATAGTATGTTGTAATTCTATAACATTTTTAATGCAGCTTCTCTGAAAATGTAATTATGAAACATTTGCTTTATACATCACTTAACATTTATACTGTTCAATAATTTGATATGTAAAATGAGACAATTTAATGTTTTCTTCAATTCATTTTATTTCATTTTTACATTAATGATTGTATTAATTGTTAGAATAATATTGAACAGTAATTATTATCATTAAGGTATCTCTGCTTGAAGAAAATTAATACTTATTTCATTTTGTCTGCCTTTTAACTCCTGTTCTTGCTTTCTGTGATAGTAGTTTTTATAAATAAATGGTTTTAAATATAAAAACATGTTACAGCACTACACCGCTTTCTTAAAAATGTGAAATCATATGCTTGGTTTCTAAATGTTCTTTAACCTTGAGGGAACGTTAGTTGCCTCCGTTCAGTACGGATTACTTCATTGCTTTCTCTAAATCATCTTCAAGCCAAGTGCCTCTGTTTTCCTGGAAGTTACTGTTATATAATTATATTGAGCTTTAATGCCCTCACCTAATTGTTCCTGGGTTTTTTGAGTATCAGTTTTTTCTAAATATTCTTTTGTCTTCTTTGAATCTTTTTGAGGCATTGCTATTTCTGTTAGTTATTAAGGCAAAAATAATCTGAAGGGTTAGCAAGGTTGGGTTTCAAGTGTACCACAGAGTTAACTGTGTATTACTTTCTTTATGCTATGACAAAAAAATAACAAACAAAACCAAAAACTAACAGAATTTTTTCCTTGTTGGCTCAAACAAACAAAGAAATTTAAATGAGTCATCAAAGTGGAAATCTTTCTTTTCTCTATAGAACAGCATTTTCACACTGGGGGTAAAGAATTTTCTAACAAGAATACTTAGCAATAATTAAGACATGGATAATTTGAACCTGGAATTGGCAACAATTATAAATAGCATTCCTTCATTCAGGTGGCTAGCGCACTGGCCATTTGCATCTCTCTTCAATTAGTTCCTTTATAAGAACATTGGAATGGACCCTGGAGTGATATTGATACAAAGTAAATCAAGCATTTCTCATTTCCCATTCAGTCTTAATTTGCTTCTTCATTTTGTTTTTGTTTTGTGTCTTTTTGAAAGAAAGACCCTGCTTGAACCTAATAACTGAAAATGTATCTCAATTTAGTATTGTTTGATTTAATAGAAGATATTTTTGTACATATTTATTTCTTTACATGACATACCTCCTTCCTTTTCCAATTAAAGAAGAAAAGTAAAAAAAAAATTAAATTTCATCACTATATTATCTATTAGGAATGTATTCTACACATATTAAGATCATATACATTTTCTGTTCTTCTTTAAATACTTTTTGTATCAATGTGGCTTCTTTTGGATAGCTACTGTTTCTGTGCCCATATTATCTTTATGAAATGACTAGACAGAAACCTGTGAGACATACATTTTAAGGAAAGTGATAAACTTTGTTGAATTTATTAGTTACTCTTGTTTTAAAATGTTTGCATCAATGTTATCAGCATAGGGAAGTTATTTTGTTTCTTATTTCTAATGTTAAAGGGTTATGTTTCTTTAAATATGTTATTAAATCCTTTGTATGTCTTGTTTTGTTTGTTTGGAGACAGGGTTTCCTTGCTAGTAGTCTTGGATGTCCTGGGCTTTACCAGGCTGGCTTCAAACTCTGAGATACCCCTGCCTCTTCCTCCCTGAGTGCTGAGATTACAGAATCACACCACCATACTCAGAAATCTGGTGTATTTTGTGAAGAACTTTTTAGAAATAGTTATGAAAGCAGGAAACCTCAGCTATTCCCTGATTTTCCATATACTGTTCACCATCATAATCACTAAGTATAAGTTTTTTTGTTTGAATATAAGGTGTTTTTCACATGCTGAGGAAATTCTTTATTTTTAATTTCTGCATTATGTTTCATTTATTTTACTTGAAATTATTAAGTGTTATGTATTATCATGTTTCAATGACAGAAGTGAAAATAAGTGTTGTCATTTTATTTCATTCACTTTTATATATGAGCATATGCATTTTATAACATCAAGTTGGTAGATGCTTAGTATGATCTTATTTGGTGATATCACATGCTTTATGCTGTTGATTCAGTTTGCTAGATATTAAGATGACTTTTGATTGATATTCACATTCTTTAAAGTGTAAATTAGATATATTATGGATGCTCCTGTTAGACTTTTTCAAAAGCTTGAGAACAAGTGGCTAAGCATTTTCATTGAGTTTATCCCATTTTGGAATGAAAGCATCTTTTCGTTCTTTTTTTATTTCTCGAGTGTTTTTGTTTGTTTATTTTTTCTGTGTGTGATGACTGATCTGTATCTGTTTCTTACAAATCAGTTTTGATTGTGCATTTTTTTCTGTATCACTTAATAAATGCTTAGAATAACATGCCGGTTTTTATATATAAAATCTGATTTGCTAATGCTAAATATTTGCTAAAATGTTCATGTACGTACTTATAGCCTCACAGAATCTCGAAAGAAATTGGAAATATGACAATTCTTCTGAAATTTAAAAATCATGGAGCTTTACAATATCTAATAAATTTGTTTTGGTTACATATCAGATTACATTAAACCCCTGTTTCCAGAACTTTTCTTCACAAACATGTGTACATTTTATGAAATCCAAGATAGGAAAACAATACTTATAATATAGATATTATAAATAGATCAATACTTAGAGAATTATTTCAGTTTAAGACACAACTATTTTGACTACTTTCTGAAATCTGTATGACAGTATGCTCTGGTAGAGCTTAGTTCCTGAGAGACATCTGAAACTCATTTTCATGGAGAATCCATTGAATCACCTGCAAAAGATGAATACTCGGAGACATAGAATCCAAGGTTACTACCAAGTGAAATAAAATATTGGCATCAAATTGCATAAAAGTATATAATTGAGGGTTCTGCACGGCTCTGTTCTTCCTGAGAGGCTGCCATTGTCCTGCACTAATTCTATAAGGCAGGTATTCAATATGAAAGGAAGACTTAATATATTAAGAGGAATTAGTCCAGTGTCATAACAGGTACCTAAATATATTCTATCAATAATATATTACTGATTTTTAAGCACTACTGTTTAAACGTCTTAGTGTTCTTGACATTCTCACTAGATGAGCGAGTTCAAAGCTGTGTTCACATCTTGAGAATATACAAAAATATTATACATGTACATGTAACATATAACAATATATTTTAAAAGAAATGTTTACATGTAATCCAAATAAAATGTGACATTTTCCTCTAATATCACATGAAAATTTTACATACTTATTTTAGAAAACCATGATATCAACAATATATTAATATGTAATATGTTATATAGCTATTTATATTATATCAATATATATTACTATTTCTATATATAAATCATTATTTATTACTATATATCATTACATAGTAGCATATGATCATTTATAACTTTTGTTCCAGGAAATTTAACATCTTCTTCTGGCCAATACATATACTGAAGTAATGCAGTGTAGATACATACATGCAATCAAAACATGAACACACATAAAATAAATCATAATTATGTGAAGAAATCACAATCTTCCTTTGATAATGTAATATTTAAATCAAATAAAAAATAGCTTCTATAAATGTTCTCATTTATACAGATACAAATAGCTAAACAAAAAATTACATTCTCATTAAATGTTCTAGCTTAAGTAATTTGAAAAACTGTGATTATATGACATTTTCTTTATGCATTATATGCATATGCATATATGCATATGTATATACCAATGTGTTTATGCATTATAATTAAAATAAAATATATTGGTATTTTTAATATACTCACTGGGATAAGAATATTTTCCTTTAAAATATCTACATTATAATATTAGGAGAGTGAATATTATAGACTCTTTAGAAAAAAATAGGGATTGAAAAACTTAAACATATTCATAAAATATGTGTCTGAGCTTCAAATTAATTCTTAACAAGCAAACAGAATATTAATATGAGTATGTTTCAGTGAAGCAATTATTTCTCAGTAAATGCATTTAAAAAAGGAATAAAATTCTGATACAAGAACCCTAAAATAAACATATTAATGTTCATTTTATGAAAAGTAAATTTCTTACTTAATGCAATAGTTTTTCTTTACTAAGTAAATTTGAAGCTTAGTTAACTTGTACACTTAATCTACTCTGATTCAGTTTTAATATATATTTGCAGACATAATTGCTTTTAATGGTTTTTCCCTATGGGTAAATAAAAAATAATGTTATTCCAAAGAGAGAGAGAACTTGTCCTCCAAGCAAATTAATCTGCTTATGTAATAAAATTAATAAAATATTTTATTTTGAAATACACAAATGGACTTGTTCCCAATGCCCCCTGTCTTAAATTATGAATGTTGATTTCCACAAACCAGAATCCTGCAGGGAAGAGTGAAGATTTTATTTTAAGTCAGTGGAAGATGTTATAGTTTGGCCTTCTCCATTTGTGTCTGGATGCAAGTTGATAAACATGCCACAATAGCACAAAATTCGTCGCTTAATTTAAAGAAACGTGTACTAAGATTGAATGGTTATTCATTGGAACATAACAATATATTATTTATTATTTTGCCTTGAGCAGTTCATCTCCATAAAGTTTCAACTTATTCAATTAGTAACATCTATTTCTGTTTATCCAACATGTTACCGTTCCTCACAAGCTCAGCAATGCTAAATTACCACTCTGATGACTGGCAGTAGCTTTGTCCTTGTAGCAGTATGAAGTGCAGTGTATGTCAAGGATCCATTAAGAAAGGAATACTTTCTTCCATGCATGAGAGTTAGGTCTTTGTACAGAGGTCTCACACATTTCAGTGTGTGTGCTCTTTTCCTTTCTTTAACTGATTGCGCATCAAGAAGATGACCACTGTCCATCTCTGCCTTGGTTTGCGTCTTTCTGATTAAAAAAGCTATGAAAAATAAGTTTATGTTCTTTATGAGTAACCCATTTCAGGTATTTTGCTATAGCTTTATAAACAAAGGCATACATAGTAGACTTAAACACATGCTTGCTGCTTTCTTGTTTTTTCATCTAAGATTGGATGCCTTCTATGTTAGGATGAATTCTAATGCCTTTAATTCCTACAAACACCACCATGTTTGTGCAGCTGGACTTAGCAACAGAGAATCTGTAGCTAATGACACGTATGGGTTTAATCAGCAGGAAACACTCTCTAGGTAAGTTTGACTTAGTCAGAAAAGACCTTTGTTCATCTGAATGTAATAGAAGTATTGTTAGATATTCAAAATTAAGTTCCTTCATGGGAAATATGTTGTCAGATTTAATTCCAGGAACCCACTGCACACGTGACCTCTTTATTCTGGAGGTACTCCAATCTGAAAGACAGGAAAAACATGGAGGGGTCGGGGGAGTGGTACAGCCTTCATTCCTTCATTTAAGAGAACTGACAACACATCAGGTAAGCAAGCACCAGCTCTGTGTAGATTCCTGACTATGCAGGAATCCCAGCCACTGACTTTAGAATCACCGACTCTAGGTTAACCAAGAAGCACTGTTTTAAACTACAAAGTTCATGGGCTTTGTTGTGCAGTAAGAGAAAATGAATACAGTCTTAATGTAATCACTTACATTTATTAAGGACAATCAACAATGGGATAGTACATATTGGCCGCCTATAAATATGTTGTGCATGTAATGGCTATTATTAAATCTTCAAAAAACTTACAAATACTAATTTATTTGCAAGTGTTGATGTGAAATTACATTTCTGTTACCTCAGAATGCATAGCAATCTTTTATGTTGCTTTGTAAAAGTTAGTTCATTGTATAAAAAAATAAAATAAAATCGCACGACAATGTGGTGCCATTATCAGTATGTTTGCTATTGTAGACCATGCAGTAGGGGAGGAGGTTCCCCTCGGTCACAGACCTAGGGGAAAGGAATAGGGTGAAAGTGGGAGGGAGGGAGGAATGGAAGAGTACAGTGATGGGATAACAATTGAGATGTAATCTGAATAAATTAATGAAAAATAATAAACTGGAAAAAGATAATATCCATTTAATGTTTTGACTTGGCAAAGGCCACAATGGCTTCTAAAGGGGATTCCTAAAATTATGTTTAATTATTTTCTTTTTTGTCCTGTGATTAATACCTGTTTGCTTACTTGTTATAACACATGTAAATATAGCATACATTGACACATATACATACATAAAATGAACAATTGGCACATCCACAAAATACATGGCCTAGTTTCAGCCACACATATTGTAGTTACTAGATAGTTTCCATTAACATACATCACTTTGTTTTCACAAAAGGAAATAATGTCACTATCTTCATTATCCTGAGAAAAAGAACACAGGAATTATAAAATATAAAGGAGCCCTTATACAACGATGCTATATAAATGCATTCAGCTTGTATACCTGTTTTTACTTCAGTTTGAAGTTAATGTTTATTCAATATGAAATGCCTAAATTGCAAACATAACAACTTATGGTTTTGAAAATCATAGGAATAGTGTATGTGTGGTTATAGATGTCTGTAGAGTGAAGGAATTATTTAATTTAGTTTCAGATTTCTTTGCTATGGCAATACAGGCGAAGTATTCATGACTTGCTGCATAACTTCTTTTTCATTTTTAATTACTTATTTAACAGGCAAAGCCTAATCATTCTGACATTTCCTACACTTATATATTGTTATGCTTGCCTGTCTGTCTTCCCAATGACTGCTGCTCTTCAGGTTCTCACGGATGGATTTTCATTGGATAGACATTATTTTTAATTTTAGAGAATAGATTTGTTGTGGACCAGTCTATGTTATTATTTTAATTTAATAGGTACTTTTACTTAGTGATCTGTGTTGAGGTATAACCTAGTATGATCATTTAGTGTCCATGACACATCCACTGAGATAGCGAGGAAAGATTATTTAAAAGTACTTGAAGATATTTTGCTTTATGGTACATCCTATTAGCCTGCCAAAAAATTATTTCTTCAAAGTATATTTTGGCAAGTATATAAGTAATTATTTTCTATGTTCTCCTTTTCCTCCTGATTAGCGTCATAAGCGTGAGAGCAAGGGATGCCTCTAACTCTTTCGTCTGACCTTCGTATCCTTTTTCCTCCGACTTGATTGCTTCATTCAGCCTTAGTGTGAAGGTTTGTACCTTGTTTTACTGCGGCTTGTTGTGGCATGTTCAGTTAATGTCCCTGAGAGCCCTGTCTTTTTTGTTTGTTTAGTTGTTTGTTTCTAAGAGAAGACAGTGAGATGAAGTGGGGTGAGTGGATCTGCAGCAAAGAGAAGAGGTGTGGTAGTCGGAGTGGAGGGAAGGGGGCTGTGGTCTGCATGTAATGTATAAGAGAAAAATAAACTTAAAAATACATAAAAGTATGGATAATAATTCCATATGGATATATAACCCCAAATTATTGAATTATATCAAAATGCTTTTTGTTTGTTTTGAGAGAGATTTGAGTTAGTTATTGAAATAAAATTGCCAATCTATGTACTAATATAACTGAGGTAAGATGAATGTTTTGAGTTCTGTGCCATTCTACCAAACACCTGTGAGACTTTTTCTGAAAAAAACAAATAAAAATATTCAAACTCCTCTCCTGCTAATAAGTTTGATGAAATATGGATTCCTGTTTACATCTGGGTATGTATGACTGCATTAGTTCTTAAAATATGAATAAAAATTATTATAAATTAATGTATTTATGTGGATACAATGGGTTTTTGTTTGTTTGTTTTGTTTATGTGTCTGGATATTTTATGTGAATTTATATCTGTATAACATTTGCCTCACTGATGTCCCCAGAGGCCATAGAAGACGTTGGTTCCTCTGGAACAGAAGTTGACCGACTGTTGTAGGAAAAGTTTCAGTTCTGGAAATCAAATCAGTGTCCATTGGATGGATGGCAAATGTTTTTATCGGCTGACTCAACCCTCCATTAAGTGAATTTTGAATAAGTATATTTCTGATTTTATAGTCTGAAAGTGAGGGGTTTTAGCAAAGCAAAGTCTTTCATCAGGGTGCCTGTTAATTATAATCAACATATGGTCTTGGGTTATGATCTCTTGTGAAGCTGGAGGGAAAATCTGGTTGTTGCTAGATTCAGCTTTTTATTTTTATTTTTCAATCTATGGTAGTCTTAGTCTCATGAATGCTCAATACTGACAACAGTGCATGTGTAATCTCTAGTTCCCTTTCATAAAAGATCATCTGTTATATAAAAGATATTAGGATTAGTATTACAATCCACTGACAGAATTAATTAAGTCAGCCAAGTTCCATTACTGTTGCTTTATTATTATTAAGTATAAGATTGAGATATTTTCCATAATTTATTCAAATAATCTATTGTCATGCTTTTATTTATAATGAAATTATAGGTCACACTCACAATCCAGGAAATGATATGATTCAGTAGTATAAGCAATTGTTATTGTAATTACAAAATTGACAATGACAATTCTTTATAATGTTGAAAATGACAATTCTTTATAATGTCCTATTCTTTATCTGTTTCCAAATTCTTTCACACATATTTTTTAAAAGCTAAACGTTCTTATTAATCAACTTTTTACATAGAGGAGGCAATAGGTTAACAAGCTGCACACACATAGCTTATATCTGATATCTCAAGCATAGACATGAATTTAGATTTTTAAAAAACCTATGAAGGATACTAATAGGATGTTATCTTAGACGATAAAGACCTGAAATATATTTCTGGATAGAAAGGCTTCCATACTGAGATTAAGCAGCGAGAGGGCAGGGCTATGACATCAGAGCTGTGAAAGGCCTGATGGGAATTACTGGTAGTAGGGAAGGTAGCATGATGAACCAAAGTAACGAAAAAATAATCATCTGGAACATGATTAGGAGCACAGAGAGACAAGAAGAACTCCACTGTCAATGCTGTTATGGGCACACATTGAACATAGGAGAGGAAAGGAGTCACATGCCATTCCTGATGAACTAAGTGAGTGCACACATGTAAAAAGAAAAAAGAACAAGAATGCAATGCAATAGTATAGACAAAGCTGTTAATATTTGTTATGGTAACAAATAATGGGGAAAAAAAGCTGGTATGTTCTTTAAAATAATTCACAAATTAAAGGGTTTAATACTCTTAACCTGTTATAAGCCACCCAGACATCTCTTCTTGACTCCCCAAGTGCACCTACTTGACAGCTCTATTTACATTCTGGAATGCTGCTCAGTGAGCATTGCAGCAGACACCCTGAATGATACAGCTCATTTTCCAGCTTTTCCACTAATCCATATACGTTCTTCTTTCTGCATGACAGAAACAGAGTAGGGTAACATAATTTCATATAAGGGACAACATATTCATCACAATCTAAGAAAGGATGTTTTATAAATAATGATCAAAGAAGGAAAAAAATTGAAATTTAAAACCTAAGGTTCATGCTTCCACAATACAAAAACATTCTCTCTAGTACATTCTTTGCTTGAATTACCTTTCTGCTAGGTACACTTTTAGGTCTTTTCTTCTTTAAAGGCTTTATTAATATTTGATGAGTTTACAGCAGAGAACTATTTTTAGTTTTCAGATTGCCTTTACTATGTAGCCCACTATAAATCCTACTTTTTTCTTAGAGTGAAACAGTATAAATGATGAGAAACTAACAGTGGGAGCTTGGTTATAAAGGGGAGCTTATCTATTTCTCAGCCAATTTTCAAAGAAATATTGTTTTAAATATGAATTTAGAAAGAGTTTGCATTTTGTGTGAAAATAGTTCTTATGCTTTTTGAGGACTCAACGGCACATATTAGTGTAGGCCCAGTTTATGAAGTTCCCAAACTTTACTCTGACAATGAACCAATAAAATCTATCCAATTAAAGGAACACAAATGTTAAATGCCCATAAAAGAAAGCCAATAATGTAAATTAGTGAGTTATCTAAATTAGTAATGTAAAACTGCTTTTATTTTTGCTGGAGAGATACTCAGAGCTTAAGAGTACTCGCTGCTGTCGCTGCTTTCCCATGGTCCATTGCCAGCACACAACTATATATAACTCCAGATCAAAAGTAACTTACATCCTTTTCAGAACTTTCTGTAGTACACATGAAGACTTGCATTTTTCCATAGATGAATGCACATTTTCATTAAGTTTACATATTTATTCACTTTACATCTCAATCTCAGTCCCCTCCTTCCTTTCCTCCTGGTCCCACCCTGCCACACTTTTCCCCCTTTCCCATTCTCCTTTTTCAGAAACAGGGAGGCCACCACTCCCATATCAGCCCACTCAACAACTTCAACTCTCATGAAGTCTAAGTGTATCCTCTCTCACCAAGACCAGGCAAGGCAGTCCCACTAAGGGCAAGTGATCCAATAGCATTCAGCAGAGTCCACGTCATCCATTCCACTTTCTAGGGGACCCCCATGAAGACTAAGCTGCCCATAGGTTATATATGTGTAGGGGTCTTGGACCAGACCATCCATGTGTTTGGTCAGTGCTTCAGTCTCTGTAAGCCCCCGTGAACCTAGGTTAGTTGACTCAGTTTGTCTTCTTGTGGAGTTTCTGTCCCTTGTATGTCCTTGTTATCATATTAAACATACTATATACTCATATGTATATATATATATATATATATGTTCTATAGAATAAATATATAGAAATATATATATACATATTCCTACATACATAAAGACCACCTGTCCAGTCTGAATAATGAATAGTTACTTTTATGTTCCTATTTTCAAGATTGAAAAATTGGAACAAATAGGTATGCTTGTTGGATAAGTACATAGACGTAGGTTCATTGAAGGGAACCATGGCTGCTGTGAGTCATGACTGTATTAGCTGGGCCATGCTCAGTAAACAACATGTTACAGTTCCTTCATTGTACTCTCTGGCTTTTATAATATTACTGTTACCTCCTCCTTGGTGGCCACTGGTCCATTGTATGAGTAGAATAAATGCCCTGTTTAGGGCTATGCTGTTATTAGGCTCTTATTCTCCGGGTCATGAGCATATAGTTATCTCTGCAATCCTTATGGTTTATTACAAAGACAAACTTTGCTGTCTAAGGCTTATAGTAATTATTAATCAATGGGAATAAACATAGATATTTAGTTATAAAAATAGTAATTTCACCTCTAAGACTAAGAAAATGTGAGAATGTTTTTGTTGTAGTTTTTATATTAGTATCAATTTTTAAATCTGAAATTAATCTTTTTTGTTTATTGAAAACGTTATTGTCCTATATAATATATCCTGATTACAGTCTTCTCTTCCTCTACTCCTCCTAGGTCTTCCCTTCCTCCATGACTTCCAATGAGGAACCACTCGATTTATAGTGCCTCATTAGAAAACAAGCAGGCTTAAAGGGATAATAATACAATACAATTAAAATTATATTAAGATAAAACAAAAAACTAAATATCAGAACTAAACAATACAAAGCCAACAACAACAACAACAACAAAAGACAAAACAGAAGGAAAAGAACAAAAAAGAAAGCACAAGAATCAGACCTACTCATTCCCACACTCAGAAATCCCAAGAAAATATTAAGCTTACATCTACAAGGTAGACCAAGAGAACTCAGTGCTGACCTGTGCAGGTCCTGTACGTGCTGCCTCAGTCTCTGTGACTTCATCAACGTTTAATGACATTAGTTTAGAGTACCTTGTTTTCTTATTGTCCTCCATCTCCTCTGGCATTTGTGGCCTTTTTTGTTGTTGTTGTTGTTGTTGTTTTGTTTTTTTGTTATGTTTTGTTTTTTGTTTTTTTGTTTTTTTTTTTGGGGGGGAGGGGGAATTCCCTGAGCATTAACAGGGGAAATTTAATTGAAACCTCAGCTGAGTGCTCCAAAGTTTCGAACTGTCTACACTTTTGACACTTTTTTTTTTCTGAATTTTCCCCATTTGTTACAGGAAGAATCTTCTCTGACAATGCAGCTATTTTTTAAGAGCCAGGTTTAAAGTATGAGTCAAGATTCATTACCATTGTGTGTGCTTCAGTGTCAATCAGAGTTGTTGTTATCCCCCAAATAGTAACTCCAATATTATACCTGTGGGCATTGCTTGATGGATTGATATTGTAGTTCATAGGGCTTGCAGTTATGTGGGAACAGAGACATCTTTTATCTCCAGTAACCTATATTATACCTTCTAGTACTCTAAAAACAGCATGATAGGGCAGGACCCTCTGGCTCTTTTCAAGCTTGATTTCTTCAAAACATACACACATGGCATGTGATGTGTTCAGTAATAGGTGTTATTAACCATCTCTGAGGGATACTATGAAGAGTGAGATGACTTCATATGTGATTAGGGCCTCTGAGCACTCTTTGATAAACAACTCATGAAGAGCTACTTCATTCCCTGTATTGGGACTTTTGTTTAATAATTCTTTGTTTTATGTAGCTATACAAGATATCTCCTTTCTAATTTCCCATTTTATTTTACCATACATGTTTCAAATTGACTTACAAAGTAATAAACTTCCATGTTTGTTTTTATTATGTTCTATTTTGGCTAATAATTTCTGCTTTCGCTATCATTTTTCTATTGCTTCCACCCCATCCTTGCTTAAGATTACCCTCTCAAAATTCTTCCTCTTGGTTTCTATATGGCAGTTTTGAATTTGATATAGGATATATATATATATTACACTAACAATATTATTACCCTTTGAAATTTAAAAAGCAATTCTGAAATTATTTAGTAGATCTGTTGGAGGTTGGTCTGGTGTATTTTGATGCTAATTGCTGCTTGCTGTCTCTGTGCCCCACCTCGACATTGCCTAACAGCCTAACCTTTTGAGCAATAAGAAGTCATCACACCTGGGCAGGGCAAATGGGACAGGTGTGGCTAAGGTTGCAGGGCTTGGGGAGACAGAGAGAATCTTGGGAGGAAGAGAGACCTGAGGAGAGGAGGGAAAAGAAGGCTGGGCCATGGGTTAGGTGGAGGAGAAGCACATGGCCAGCATGGATGGAGACTTGACCCAGATGCTGATAACTAGCAAGTATTTGAGATTATGAATGGGAAGTAGATTGATAGAAATTATTAAAAGCAGATGGCATGGGATTGGGGCAGGTATCCTATTCCTTCCCCACTATGCAAAGTAGTTTAGGGGATTAATATCTGCCCTGTCCCAGGTTAACTAAAGCTATTATAAAATATAACAGGTATCTGTGTCTTGATTGATTGCTAGAGGGTTAGAAAATACTGCCAAAATAATAAATATAGGCCTAATAGTAAACATAATAAATAATGTTTATTATTAGGCTATACTGGTAAAATAACTGCAAAATAGATCTAATTAAATTGACATAAAAATGATAGATATTCTGCCCTGGAAAGAGCCCTAGAGAAAGCATGTTTTGTTTTTAGTTATCTAATGCATTTGTTTAGTATTAATGAAAGGATTGACTTAGAATAAGTGAATTATATATGTAGTTTCATATTTATCATGAACTTTATTTATTATCATAATATGCCTATTGAACATTAACCTTCACTGTTTATATTAGACTGCTCTCAATATATCGCTGCATTAAGGAATTATAACAAACTGAACAAAACTATCTGCAATTAATTGAAATATGATGTGAAAATCCATGCAAAATGCCAGGACTTTAAAATAAGAATGACTTTCAAATATAAGACACAGTTGGTAATATATTATTATTTAATACTAATAAAATACATTATTTGTGGAAACATAGACAATGCAGATATACATTAGACAATAGATGCTAAAAAGACACTTGTACACAAATGAATAATTATGGATATGTAAAGAATTCAGGATAGAGATGACAGTCAAAGATGGTAGCAGAATTTGATACCAAAATTTAAAAAAAAAAGTGTTTTCGTTCAACAAAATATGAGTAAATGTAACTTAATAAAGTTTTTTTTGTATATGATAGATAAATCAGAATTCTCAGATTCTGAGAAACTATTTAAAAAGTGAATACGTATTGAAAGGTTTCTGTATAAATACCCACAAAAAACTAAAATTACTGTATCCACCGAATAATAGTGACTCAATTTTCCAAATATAGATACAATTACTTAAAATTGCAATGAAGCAGACATACACCTATGCCTAATGCATACACATATTGAGTGCATAAATTTATGGTACATACAACATATCACAATCATGACAGGTAGGCCAAATGTTATCTTAGTCAATGCAAACAAGTTGAAAACATTAATTTCTAAAATAATTGCTATTAGATAAATCCAACACCAAGTTGCATATGGAATATATTGAAAATGAGAGCTCAAAATTATGAGCAAAGCAATAAAGGTTTTAAGTGGTAAGATTCTGATCTTGACATTAGTTCACTAGGATTTAAAAAATATATTATTATTCAAAGTAGAGTGAAATTTATAATGAAAATTAAAATGTAAAATATTAATACAGTCCCAAATTTTTATATGGCAGAACTAGAACAGTAGGAGCAAGAATGTATTAAGTATTAGGTGATACCATGTACAACACCAACAGAAATGTTAAAAAAAACATAGCTCTGAGTACTAATATACATATATAATCCTATTGCAGAAGAATGAAGAGAATGTAAGGTTGTATCTGCTATTATCGGAGACATACACACGTCTATCATTCTAACGTAACATAAAAACTAAAGGTATGTAAATCAAATACGCATTAATTTTTACTACAAGTAAAACTCTGAAACCCAAATGTGAGATTTGGATATAGCTTTCTTGAAAATTAAACAAAATAAGCATGTACAGCAAGAGATATTAACATGAAATCACTGCAACTTAGGTCCCTAAACAAAAAAAGAAAGAAAGAAAGAAAGAAAGAAAGAAAGAAAGAAAGAAAGAAAGAAAGAAAGAACCAAAGGTGAAATAGTTATTTCAATGCAACACAAGCATAATCGTAACAAGACTACCTTTATTATACACAGCTGATGACAATATTATCACCTATAAGTAAAGACAAAAGTAAAGTAATTAATTACAAAAATCTGAGGAAACAGTAATGCGCTATGTAATTTCACCAGTTACAAGTAAGAAAAACTTGCTGGACAATAGTGCCAAATGCCTTTAATCTGGGAGGCAGAGGCAGTGGATCTCTGAGTTCGAGGGCAGCATGGTTTACAAAGTGAATCCCAGGATAGCCAGAGCTACAGACACACACACACACACAAAAAAAACCCCTGTCTAAACAGATGTTTTAAATTGATAGAGATGAGATATGGTAAATATTGATTTACATTGAGAAATTTAGACTCATCAAGATAAGAAAGGTTTTTTTTCTTCAAGAATGCCAAATACAAAAAAGCAAAAACATTATGAATGTAGCATTTATATAAGTCCTGATTGTTGCATGGTATATGTAAAATTAAGAAATATAATAAAAAGGGGTAGAGGAAGGCAAAAGAAAAGATAAGAAAAGAAAAGAACTGGAGAAAATGAAATAATTATAATGGGGAAAAAATTCTTAGCAATTAATCTAATAAAAATGTTTAGTGCCCACTACTTAGAGGTACTTATTAACACAAAACTTCCTTTGGTTACTCTTAGTTTTCTCAACACTTACTACTCAAAAATGAAATTTTAATTAAGATTGAAAGAAAAAATTGCGCTAACAGTAACCAAAATGAAAGACAGAAAAAATACAATTTCCCTAGTTTAATAATAGTAATACAACAGAGGAGGATCAAGTTTTTATATTTTCCTTCTGCTGGAACATAGCATGGATTTCTTGAAATTACTCAGAGTGGAGTATTTTAAGAACCTACTTAAGAGACTGTTTTTGTAACAACTGTGAGAAAATATTTAGTTGCGAAAAAAATTGCCATTCTTCAATTCTCAGTTAAAACTCCCATTTCAACTAGTAGAATGTTAATTTACTGTCAAGAGTGAAAAACTAAGAGTCTGGACTTAAGGACCAATTCAACTTTCCTGAAAGTGGCCACACTCTTGCTGCATTGTGTGATGAGTTAACTGCAAACTCTCTAAATTTCAAATGTCAAAACACTGTCTTATCAAGTTTAGAGCTAATCTTACTTCACAGGAAATAATGGAGACAAAGAAAAAGAGTAATAATATCATAGCAGATATCTATATATGAGCTAGAGTGTCCTAAACTGATGTCATGACGGTCTGAGGTAAGGTAACATATCGACTTGCTAGAACCAGTGCAGTAGTGATTTCAAACAGAGTTCAGTTCAAGAACTCTTCAGCCATATTATCACATAAAACTTCACACTGTGACACTTAACCTTACTAAAGTGATTATGTACTGAAAATTCACTTACTACACAAGGTTTTTGTTTTCTCCCTTTTGTCAGTACTATAGTCATTTTTAGAGCTTTGTTAACATAACTAATTTTATATGTATTATTTATACAAAAATTTATGATTTATATAACCACATAATAGACAAAAATGTTGCCATGTATTGACTTTGATCACTGTAATAGAGAATGGTGTTGGTTTTTATAGTTCATAATAGTGGAGGTGCACAGTTGTGAGAATCATTAGAGTGGATAATTTCCTCCTGGTATTTTTGCTTTTTTAAAGCCCTGAAGCATAAATCAGGGTGGTTTAATGGAATTTATGTAGTTATCAATAAACCACTTTAAATAGTCTGTCATCACTGTCACTAATTTTAGATAATTTATAGTTTTCAGTTTCAAAGTGCAGTTTGAGAGGCAAAGAAATTGGAATAACAAAGTACGACTTGTGAGTTACAGCTTGACATACTCGACATTTAAGGTAATGTTAGGATATGTATAATGGAAGACAGGTGATTTTCATAGTCAATGGTAAAAAATAATTTTCAAGAATATAGTATTAAAGGTCAGAGAAGAAAAAAATCTTAAAATTCAGCATTTTTCTTTTTAAGTTATTTTCCAAACATAGAATTTAATTTAACATATTTTCACCTTGGATATAACATATGTTTTGGTTTTAGTCTTTGAATTGATGGATATGCATATTCTGTTTTATTGAAATGTGATTTTCAAATTTTTATTAAAAAATATGCTCTTCTAACTCTGTCACCATAAACTCTTAATTTAGACACAATTTGACAAGACTTATATAGCCACATTCAAATAACCACATTTTACTGCTCATAAATAGCACATTTCTATGTTGACAATACACACAGTATAAGAATGTAACAATAACCAAAACAGGATTTATATGCAAAGAGCAAAGTAAAAGAAAATCTCTGCATTTTTATATTATTTCTCTAGAACTGATTTTAGTTCAGTTTGTGTACAGTATCACTTCCCTCAATAAATAAACCTTCTTCAATGCCTTGAACTCTAAGTAAATAGCAGGAACATTTTGTCTTAAGCTGTATGCCTATATTTAAATGTATCCAGGTAAAATTTGTATCTCTCATCATATCTTTTTTAATATTTTTAAATTTAACTTAATTTTATTTATTTCTTCATGTACATTTATTACATACATATAAAGAAAACTACCTATAGCTAGAAGAACCATGAAACAATCAGGAATTATATAAATGTTACATTAATAGTGTTTTGTTTATTTGTATTTGGCAGCCTTGAAGAAAATATCTTTCATATTTTGGTGAGTCTAAAATTCTGAATGTAAATCAATATCTATCATATCTTGTCATTTTCCCCCACAAACATCTATCTAGACCTAAAAACATATTAGCCCCTAAACAACTAAGCTAAATTATAAAGTTAAACTCTGGTCCTCAACCCCATCAGAGACTTAAGAAAGAATAAAATTGATTACCTGAGTACACAGGGAGAGCAGGTTAGTAGCTTCCCAAATGAGAAGATGACAGAGACAGTTGTTGCCATAACAGTTACCCAAAACTCTCAGTAATGTTTGTGCATCATCTTCAGCCTTCTGGCCCAATATATGTGACATACATATTTTTGAAGCAGGAACTATTGAGGACTTGCTTACCCTGCCTTGGCAGAGTTTGGCCATCAACTCTGCCTGCATCCAAGCTTGCCCATATTTAGGCAGAATTTATTTTTAGGTTTAGAGATAGAGGTTGAAAATAGAGAAGGCAGGATATACAAATACCTAGAGATTACAGGACAAAAAGTAGATCAACGAATCTACTCCTTAACTTAACTCCTTAATTGTTACTCACAAGGTTATTTTTCATCACTTCACATCCTGGTGGTTGCCCCATCCCTCAACACCTCCAAGTGGCATCTTCCCTCCCTCTCCCTCACTTCCTTCCCCCACTCCTCAGAAGAGGGGTGTCCTCTCACTCTCATACCCCAGCTTATCATGTCACAACAGGACCAGGCAAGCCCTCCTCCCCTGTGTCCCCTCAACATAGTCAAGATTGGGGCGAGTGATGGAAAAGTCAGCAAGAGTCCTGCCAAAAAGATCCCTGCCCCCTTCAACAGAGGAGTCACATGAAGCACTAGCTACTGATAGGCCACTTTCCTCCAGGGGGCCTAGATCCAGTCCATGCAAGGTGCTTGGCTGGTTCCTCGGTATCCGCCAGCCACTCCGGGCACTGAGCAGTTCGGCTCTGTTGGTCTTCTTGTAAAGCTTCACCTTACCCCAGCACATCTTTCAGGAAGAACAAATTGTAGGTTGACGGCTTTGTGGCTGAGTTGATGTCCCATTTCCTCCACTGGAAGCCTTTTCTGGTATAGAAGACCAGTTCAGGCTCCTCGTTTCTTCGTAGATTCCAGGGAGTTTCTACTGCATTCTTGGTTCTCTTGGGGACCAGAAGGGGATGTTGAATCTCCTGAAATTGCTTTTGCAGACGGTAGTGAACCACCTTATGGATGCTGGTAACTAAAGCCAGGCTCTCTACAATAGCAGCAAGTGCTCTCTGCTGAACTGTAACAATTTAACTGATTTTTTTTAAAAAAAGAATTATCTAAATTCATTTGTCATCATAATTTAGATGCTAATAAAATTAATTAAGCTGTAAATCTGTTGCTCTTGACATTTCCATTAAATATTTTACTAAGGCAATTGCAATTTTGGAACACATAAAATAGTGGGGGACATCATTTATTCATGATATTCATGAGATTAGTTGCCAATTTGGACTAATAAATAAATAACTAAATATATAAATAAATGAATAACTATATAAGTATGTTTTACCTTTATGTATTATATCTAAGTAAATTAATTAGGGACTATATTTCAATTGTATATTTTGTAAGCTAATTCTTTACTATAGATATTTTTTCAAATATTTTAAAAGTACTTATGATAAATTACTGTATGAAAATGTATGATCTGTATTAGGAAAACCTATATTATCGATCTTTTTATTTTCTATCCCAAGCAATTGTCCTTTTAAACTTACTTCAAATATATATTCTTACACTGCCTCCAAGTGCAGGCAGCAATATGCACAGATTTTCTGTGTACAGAGGGGAATATAATTATCTATAATCCTCAGCACATTATTTCTGAAGGCATAAGTTAAAAGGACCCATTTATTTGAAAAACATCAAGGAGAGTGGGTATGTGAGAGTTTGGAGCAATAAAAGGGAGAGGTAAATGATGTTATTATATTGTAACATAAAAAATTAAAAGTTATATCTTAAATTAAATATAAAAATAACAAAATAGGAGAAATGCTCAAATATACAGTTACATGATTCACCTTTGAGGCCATGAGTTTCATATAAAAAGTGTCCAGTCAATGCTCCTAATTGGTATAACTCTAAACTTGGATACTTTTTTTGATAGACTGAGAAGCTAAGTTTCTTAGCTTAAATGCTTCATAATTTAAATACTTTTTGCCTAATGACTTTTTCCAAGCCATCAATATCTTTGGTTTCCATGGTGATTAATATTCAGTTTAAATTTGAATAATTTAGAATAACTAAGAATCATGTAGGAGAGACAAAGTTGTTTCTGAAATGGTTTTTACAGTGATGTGTAACTGAGAAAAAGTTCTTGAATGTTACCTGCATCATCCAGTGAGCAATGCCCTCAGATAATGAAAATTGGAACACCAGCGGAGTACTACTGTTTATTTTCTCTGCTTCATTTCTGTGGATTCATTATGACCAGATGTCTTATCCTTTATTGCAAAGCCTTCCCAGGATGTTTTTTTTTCTCAAACTATGTGTGTGTTTCTTTTCTGACAGAACATCCTGCTCTACATTTGTGCACAGATTTACAAATATCTCTTCTCCTTTCCCACATAACGTAGTTAGATTCTGAAACTCTCTTTACCTACTTGGCAGTCTGTTTTCCTCATGACAGAAGGAAGAATCATGGGGAAGGTTCTTGCACAAGCACACAAGTTCCCACAAACTCTCATGACTATGAAGGTTGATTTGCGAGGAACTGGGGTGACAAGTTCTCAATCTGTAGTCCAAATTGCAATGAAAGTCACATCATAAGTCAGGTTGCACTCAATCTTATGGCAAGTCTACTTTAGATTCACAATGTTAGGATAGTGCTATGCACAACACTTGGTCTGAGTACTGTCTTTGAAGTCAGGTGATGGATTTAACCTTTCTAGTCCTCTAATATGGACAAATATGTAATTTGTTTTACACTAGCATCCAATCACAAATAAATTGAAAATTTTATTGTTTTCTAGATGATATCACAATATGTGGTAGTCTAGTTACCAAAGGAAAGAATTGTAAACCTACTACAACCTTTTGAAGAAAAGGCATATAGAAATAAATTAGAAGTTTACCTATTACATATGTTAAAGTATTCAATAGTATTCAATAATAATTTTTAAAAAACAAAACAAAACAAAAACTAACTTTTGGATTTAAGGTCAACTCCATGGGATGAAAGTCATACCTGACACTGATAAAGTGGCCAAGAACTTGAGACTTCTTAGGCCATGATCCCAGGGGGGAATCTAATAATGCAACTATGTATGCTAAAGGAGCGCAACAACAGAATGATTCCTAATGATATACTGCTGTACCTGCACATCAGTGAATCACTCAGCCTCATCAGGGAAGCTTCAGGCCCAGTGGTGAGAAGGCTATGTGGATATGAGGTGCCACCCTAACCAAGAAGCTGTCTGTAATTAATGCCTGGTGGCAGAAGGAAAAACAGTTTTATTCAATGATGCCTCATTGAAAATATCAAAAACTCCAAGGCAGGCCCCATGCCCAATAAGAGTTGATCTACAAAAATTTAAAATCCACAATTATTTTTGTGTGTATCTCTGTAGGGGGGCTTTTTGTTTCATTTCAGTGTTTTAGATATTTTGTCTTGTTGTAGTTATATTTGTGTGATTTCTTTTCAGATTTTAGAGAGAGCGCGTGAAAATGAGTGTGTCGAAGATGGAAAAGAAAAATGATACATGAAATTTATTTTTTAAAACAAATATTAAAAATACCTTATTCCCCTCCCCTATGACTGTTCCTGAGGGGGAGGGGAATAAGGGGAAATTGGGAGGGAGGGAAGAATGGGAGGATACAAGGGATGGGATAACCATTGAGATGTAACAAGAATAAATTAATAAAGGAGAAAAAAAATACCTATGCATTGCTGGGTGTTGTGGTGTCTGCCTGTAATATTAGCACTATGAAAGTCAGAAAGCAAGTAGATCTCTTTGAGTTTGAGGCCAGCCAGGTCTACAAAGTGAGTCCAATAAGGCTACTCAGAGAAACCAGGTCTCTAAAAACCAAACCAAACAAACAAGCAAGCAAACAAACAAAACATATGTGTTCAGGTGACAAAGACATGGAAATATTCACCACCTCCTTAAGACCACAGGAACTTTTTTTTTTTGATTAATATATATATATGTGTGTGTGTGTGTGTGTGTGTGTGTGTGTGTGTGTGTGTGATATAATAGTTGAGAAATAGTTTTGCTCTCTTGTTATCTGCATTAAGCATGTAGCTATAACAATGGACAATCATTATTGTCTTCTCACTTAAAAACAGATCCATGTAAATTACCTTTTCAAAATGAAATATCTTGGAACGTACTTCTCATCCAACGTTAAACTTTTTTTTTTCCATTGAATTTGGCACCAGTGTATTTATTTCAGACTTTCTCTCTCAAGAACTAAAATGATGGGAGAGTTTTAGTACTTCCTTCAAAAGTGAAATTGCTTGCTAAATTGCTTTCTAGGCACTAAGTCAAAAGTCCTTTGGATATAAATTATGTGAAAAATACAGGCTTTCCTGAAAATCAAATGACAACTATAAGTAATTTCTTGAAGGAAGCCTAATACAAGAGAGTGAATTATCCTTAGCAATTTATTTGTTGTGTTTGACCAAAAAGTATAATATTTACGAAACACATGTTTGAGTGATAAAAATTAACTTGGTGAAATACATTAAGACATAACTTATATTTATTATGATCATATTTATTACTAATTCCTTATTTTACATATTATGACATTAAATATAAGTCTCAGTTGATAAAATATATTGAATTTCAATGCATATACTTTTCTGTAAAATCTGTATAGGTTTTAACCCATTAGTCAGATTCATATAATTGCATGTATAAATGTAAGATATTTTCAAAATTTATGAAACTCAAATTACTGTGACAATTTTTAATAGTCTCTTGGATATGAAAGGCCCTTTAAATTACTGTTCTCAATTTTAAATTTGGTATGTAAAGAATTTAAAATCTTTAAGACTCAGTGGCACATTTAATTTCCCATTTATGTGCTTTTTATAACAAGACAGAGAAAAAATAGCAATGAAAATAGAAACGCAAAGGGGGGAAAAATGAAGAATAAATACTGAATTGAAATTGTTTCTATTCAGATGAAGACCATACATTCTAAAATTTCCCCAATCCTGTTTCATATCGTTAAAGATAAAGAAGCACTGGTTTAATCTCTTCTCTTTTGCTTGCTGGCTATTGGGAAACATGGATGCATCAATTATATATATACTCTATAGGCTGTCAAGCAGGGTTCTCATTGCTTCGTACAAACTAAAATGGAA
Organism: Acomys minous; assembly: GCF_964271855.1. Classification (NCBI taxonomy): domain Eukaryota; kingdom Metazoa; phylum Chordata; class Mammalia; order Rodentia; family Muridae; genus Acomys; species Acomys minous. The sequence continues at coordinate 10,778,525 of NC_140501.1, read as the reverse complement.
ACGTTTTTCTAAGATGCCTCCTTAGGCCAGGATACAAAAACAGAAAACAAAACAAAAGCAAGCAAACAAAAACAAAACAAAAACATAACCACAAAAGACAAAAACAAAAAGGGAGAAAACCTCTCTGTATTATCGTTAAAACAGCATGCACGAGGCACACTTGAATAAGCATACAGTGAAAGGGCTGTTCCTTTGTTCACTTTGGTTTGTTCTACAGACAGAGCATTTACCCTCTGGCAGACGGAGCAAAGGAACATGGAGAACCAAACCACTGCCCTCACTGCAGTCCACAGGGCAGAGCAAACATGGAGTTAAGCACTGCAACAGTTGCACAGTGTGGAGTAACCTAGCGGAGGGGCGACCGGTGTCTGGGCTCAACACCCTTCTCACGTCCTCATGCCGGCTTTCTCACCTTTCTTTACCATCTCATAGAAGTGGTTCACTAAATGAAGTGTGACTGAAAGCGAGAGTGATCTAAAGCAGGAAAGACGTCATATGGGAAAGCATCAGCGTTTGTCAAGGTCTGGCTTCACCCTCTAAACAGGGAGAAAGGCTTCCTGTATCCGCTGCTTACACTGTCAATCAGCCGGACGCACATAGTCAGTCCAGCAACGACTTTGGTCGCAAGGACAATTCCTTCAAAGCGATAAATTGGAATGAGTTTTCTTAGAGCCTTATGCTAGCTTTGTTAAGGATTCAGCTCTCAAATTTAATCCATATTCAAATCAACTGGAGATGTTTTAAATTACCCATTCTTATTCAGTAAATCTGGGACTTAGCCTAAGTTACAATACTTTTGACAAGTTCAGTTTCAAGTAATGTCAGTATTCCGTGAACCTCACTGGGGAAGGGTAACTAATTTAATGAAAATCAGCTGCCCATATGGGAATAATAATTGGCATGATAGCAGATTATGATCAAAATCATGATATAGAATCATTTTTTAGCTTCTTTAATATATTTATAGTATTTCCTTAAATGAACCGTCTATAACCTTCACCTGTCTGTCAGGCAAATTTTGAATAGCTGGAGACCTGCACTCACAGCCAGTTAACTTGTCTAATAAATGATGAATTTGTATTTACTCTCTTTGATTTTTATTATAATCATTTAACTAAACACCTTGACATGTACTTAAGTGTAAAAATGAGTGAGTGCATGTGAAAAAAGAACTGTGCATATTAATTTGTTATTTTTGAGTTATTTTAACTCTTCAATTTTTATTTTGCCTTTTCATTTATTCCTTTCTCCATCTTCTGAGTCTCTTTTAATTGTATTGTTTTCTCTTTCCAACTGATGCATATTTAAACAAACATATAATAGAATGAGTATGAATATATATTCATATGTATATACACACATTGTTACCTGTATATTTATTCTTTTACTTTTTATACTAAATTGCTTATGAACTTTGACTATATTGCTGAAAGAATCAGTGTACAATTCAGTTCACTCCTGGTAGACCTTCAGTGGTTTAGAAAATTCCACTGAAATGTAACACTTTCCACTATTGAATATTTTCCTTTTTTTTTTTGAATCATTTATGATGCTCTCTGACATGAGGCACATTGATTAAAATAATATACATGCTTCTGTTCATTAAACTTACTTATTTACAATATGAATTCATATTCTATATGAAAATGAGCCTAAATACTACTATATTAATTTATTATATTTTATTATAAAAATGATATTTACTTGTTTTCTTATTTAGGAATCATGAGAATTAATTGAATAGTCATTTAATTGTCATAAGAATAGAAATCATCAAATTGAATGTTTTCACTAACTTTATATAACTTGATATGATGCGTAGCTATGTTTCTTCAATTACCTTCCTTTGCCAAAAATACAGACAACTTAAATCTATTAGTAACAAGGGTGGGAAGAGTTTAAGAATGTGTCTGTTCCTCCTTGGAACTGTAGCTCTACTCTCAACACCATGTCAGGCAGCTTGTAAACGTCTGTTACTTTAGCCAACATGGCATTTATATATGGACACATGTAAGTACATGTATGGACCACATACAGATATATGATAGCAGAATACTAAAATTAATGTCACATTCATATTTTTAAAAAATGAACTGCAAATGAATAGAACTAGAAAATATACTCAGTGAAGTAACTCAGACCCACAAAGACATGCATGGTACATAATCACTTATAAATGGACTACAATATCACTTATAAATGGATGTTAGCTGTAAAATTCAGGATAAACATGCTACAATCTATGTACCAAAGAAGCCAAAGTGGGTTAAAGGGAGAATGCTTGAATGTCACTCAGAAAAGGAAATAAAATAGACATCTGAATTAGATGAAGGGAAGGAACGGGGCGGGAGAGGGGGAGGGGAGGGTAACAGGATCTGGATCAAGTGCAGGGAGAGCAGGGGTGGGGATGTGGTAGAGACTGCGAGATCATGAATCGGTGAGGGGGAATCTTTGGGACAGGAGAGGCTCCCTGAAGTCTATGGATGTGACCCTAGCTGAGACTCTTTTTTTTTTTTTTTGAGTATTTATTTTTTCCTATATTATTATTTTTCATTTTTAATTTGTTCAATTTTACATCCTGATTGTAGCCTTATAGCTCTTAGCCTCCCCTTTCCACCCTCCCTATTCATACCCACTCCCTCCCTCCCCATGTCCTCAGAAAGGGGAGCCCTCTTTCCCTAAATTCTGACCTCAGCCTATCAAGTCTTACCTGGACTGCCTATATCCTCTTCCTCTGGGGCCTGGCAAGGCTTCCTCAGCAGGGGAGAAATGATCAAAGTATGGAAGCCACAGTCAATGTAAGAAGTAGTCTCTACTCCCCATATTATGGGACCCACAAAGAGACTGTGCTGCCTATCTACTTATTGAGCAGAGGGTCTATGTATCAATGCATCAGTCAAAGAAAATGTTAAAATTAAAAATTCCTGACACAAAGCATCCAGGAAATTTAGGACCAGTAGCTGAGACTCTTAGTAACAAGCATTAAGGAGCCTTAACTTAGCACCTCCTGTAGCCAGTTGGGACTTCCAGTGGTTTTTATAACTCTCTTAATCAAGCACTCACGACCCTGAATGGAAAGGCATGTATATGGCAAGTATACTAAAAAACTTTCTTAACAGTTTCCCTTATTTTCTGCAGCACTCTCATATACAGTCAGTACCTCTAAATTATTAAAATACTTATAAATGTTACTTCCATTATTATTTATTTACAGTATTGCACATTAAATCATGTTTATATCTTTCTATGCTATGTCACATAACAATTTGCTTTGATAATCAGCACATTTTAAGGCAGTGGGGAGAGATTCTAATATTACCAATACTCAAATCTAAGCAAGACGTAGAAACAACTGGTATCCGCAGGAAAAAAATATACTGCAAGCAAACACATGACTTCATAAGCATATTTTTCATTATTTAAATTTTACAAGTGTTTCAAGACCCGTTTAATATTTGGATTGTAAATAAACCTTGAAACTCAAAACTATATTTTAGTTCTTGAATACAAAAATGGTGGGAAAATGGTGTCAATTACTGAAAGTTTATCAATATGTTATTCTGACAAATATCATATACAGACACACACACATACACACGGAGGGGATGGATAAAATGTGACTGATATAAATATTTAAAATGTTGAGATGCATTCTAAAGCTGAGAAGTTTGAAGAGGGATGATCACATAAATTCTTTTATTCATATGGCAACATTTACTTTTTCCCCTCTTGTTTCCTTGCAGGTTTAGTAAAGTTAACTACCATATCAGAAATACTGACAATTATTCATGACTGAAAATTAACAAGGATTAGAGTCCTTAGTCTGCCAATAACATAATCAGGTCATGCAAAATTGGAAACCTGTTCTACTGAGTGGCACACTAAATAAAAATCTACATTCTTTGCCAGCCTAGCAATTGAAAGCTTTATAAGAGATCCCAAATCTCAGTTCCACTAGGATTACTTTCCAGTAACTTTAAAATAGCAAATACAAATGCTGTTTGAAAGAATTAAAATTACATAATTATATATATAACTTTATACATAATTAAGTATATTTATTAAGCATATAATTATGTATAACAAGCATATATAAAATGTTCTTTGTGTATGTATATTCCAAACAGTAATATTATTTGCTTTCCATTGTTCCAAAAACATATTGTTCTTACTTTCTATCTTATTTCGATATTTTGTTTACTGACTCATAAACCCATTTTCCTGCCCAATAAAAATAGGAAATAATCTTTAAACCTGTCATTGTTTTGTACATAAAAATGCAAAATTCCTTTCCATACCTAAGACATAGAAACATAAACATTTTCCATCGATATTCTAGGCAAAGTTCCTCATGTCTGCTCTCCAGAACAAGGCACTGTTCTCATCTGTGCTATCATTTCTGCCTGGTATAGTGATTGTCTAATGGTATTGCCTCAAATATTGCCATCTGCTAGTGACTATGCCTGTCTCTAAAACCTTGTATTCTTTAAAGACTTGCCCAAAACCACATACCTCTAGTGTATTTTCCATTGGCTTTGTAACCTAAAATGACTACAGCCTCCATCATTAACAGGTCTTCCATTTCATCTCTAGTACTTTAATTATATATGAGACATTATTTGCTTATTTTCTTTTTTCTCATTACATAAAGCAAGAGTAATACTTCTTTAAATCCCTCTTTACTCCCAATCATCTCAAAAGTGCGTAACATAACATTCCCTTCATAAATGTTGACTATTTGTGAGTTTATATGTATTTAAATTAAAAGTATAAAGGATACCTAATTTGATGAAACTGTAGGACTATTTTCACTCTGCATTCCTCAGCAAAAGTGCTCATGAAATAATTATTTTCATATTTAGCATTTAGATAAGTGTATTGTTTTCCTTTTCCTGTTTGAGCTGGTGAGTTGGAATATCTTTGGTTTAAGTGACTGTTTTACCAGTGCTAATACACTATATTATTTCCTTTACAAACACCTTTATATGTTTCCTTTAGATTACATGCTGCCTTTAAAGTTTTCTTTTTCATAGATTGAGTTAATGAGAATGATATACTGGAAGTGATGGATTTTATATCATATTAATTCACATAAACACTGTAAAATGTTAGCTGCATAAAGTCTATAATGTACCTGTGCTAAGTTCTAAATATCCAGAAATTTACAGAGCTATTGACATAATAGATACATAGTGTACCTACTGTTCGCATGAGTGAACAGCAAACTACAATGCCAACAGTACAAAACATGAAGCTTTCTTGATGAGTTCTACAATTGCTCATCACTTGAAGTTATATAATTTATAATTGTACCCATGTATCAATTATGTTAATCTCAGTGTTTAATGGTTTTCCATGTGTACCATTTTTCACACATACATGTGCGCTTGGGCAAAAATTCTAATTCAACTATAACAGTAATTACTGTTTTAATTCATTAATTGACAGGAAGCCCCATGTTTGTGCACCTCTCTATTTTGTTGAATGTATCAAAGACTCAAACCTTCTGACAGAATCCTTACTCAATAACAGATGAAATTACTGTACACAAACCCAGCTTACAAAGAAGATACATGGAGTAATTCCTAGGAGTGCTTCCTCTTTTACACCAAACCATTGCATTACTATTGGCTTAATTATCATCAAAGGAAATTAATAGTTTTCCAGACAGCTAAGTGATTCCAGTAAATTAAGTAAAACGTTAGATTTCACACAGCCAATCTAGAAGGATAAAGAAAGTGAGAAAATAGATGAGTAGTTTCTGCATTGTGTAGATGGACCACAGTTTAACCATTCTTCAGTTGAGTGACATTTAGGTTGTTTCCAGATTCTGAGTATTATGAATAAAGCTGCTATGAACATAGCTGAGCAAAAGTCCTTATTGTATGGTAGAGCATCTTTTGGGTATATTTGTAGGAGTGGTACGGGTGGGTCCTGAGGTAGAGTTATTTCAAATTTCCTGAGAGAGCACCAGATTGATTTCCAAAGTGGTTGTACAATTTTGCACTCCCACCAGCAATGGAGGAGTGCTCTCCTTTCTTCACATCCTTGCTAGCATGTGCTGTCACTTGAATATTTGATCTTAGCCATTTGGATAGGTAAAATGGGATGTCAGGGCCATTTTGATTTGCATTTCTTAATTAACAAGGGATGTTGAGCAGTTCTTTAAGTATTTCTCAGCCATTTGATATTCCTCTGTTGAGAATTATCTGTTTAGTTCCGTACCTCATTTTTAGTTGGATTATTTGTTGTGGTGGTATTTAATTTATTGAATTCTTTATATATTTTGGACATTAGCACTTTTTCAGATATAGGGTTGATGAAGATCTTTTCCCAGCCTGTAGGCTGTCCTTTTGTTCTATTGACAGTATCCTTTGTCTTACAGAATCTTTTCAGTTTTATAAGGTCCTATTTATTAATGGTTGATAGTGCCTGAGCTGTTGGTGTTCTGATCAGGAAGTTGTCTCCTATGCTGTAAATTCAGAAAATTCAGAAAATTAATATCTTACAGAAGTAAATATGAATAGACTTAGAAAAATAAAGATATATTTTTAAATTATGCTACCTGCAGCAAAATTAAGCTATGTACTTAGGACAAATTATTATGAATATATACATATTTATATTAAAAACAGATATTAAGAAAAAATTTTAAGTGAAATGACATGTATATGTTTTGAAGTGTTAAATCAATTAAAGATTGTATATGTTCAAATATATAAAATTTTCCCATCAGAAAGTATAAGTATAAAAATAACTTGTTTAACTCTTACAAATTATCAAATTATTACCTCAATAAAACATATGATAGAAAATAAAGTATATAAATTTCTAAATTCATAATTACAAATTAGGATACAATAATATTTCAATCATATATCAACAAAAGAGAAATTAAAATGTAATGAAGGAAGTAAGTAAATAAGTATAAATATAATTCTTGGTCATTTCACCATATAGTAAATTTAGATTAATATGATGTATTCCAAGATATCTCTTTCTAATAATGAAACATGAATATCCAAAGGACCAAAACAATTCAAAGTTAAGAGATTGAAAGAAATAACGGATTTCTGAGAGGGAAATAATTTTTCTTCCCAAAAGATGATACACTTGATTGCTTATCCGATATCAAGTGACTAGTTCTAAAAGATATGTAGGCAACATCAAACTAAGCAGTCTGAATTCATATGTTTATTCATATGTACATATATGTATAAAATGGCAAACGTCAAAAAAGAAGGGAAATTATATTTAGAACTGTGGTTATGCCTGGGAGAGGTAGGAAGAAGGAAAGGAAGGGGCAAATTGATTCAATTATACTTTAATTAAAATCAAAGGATTTTGATGAGTCAAGCTGAGTCTGACCAGAAAGCCTCCTCCCTCAAGACTACCTTTTGTAGTGCCAGGATGTTTATGTAAGCAGCAAAGGGAGCAAAGCAACAAGCAACAAATAACTGTACTCAATTCTGACACCATAAACTGAGATACCAGAATAACTAAAATTGGATTTCAGGATTACCAGGGCAAAGGTTAAGAAATAGGCCTACAAGAGATAATCTGGCCAGCTGCAGGGAGGAACCAGCCTTCCCACCCTCTGCAGATAGAGTTGCTAACAGACTCAGTTTTAGGGCCACATTCCTTTCTGCCCACTAGAGATCATGCTAATAAAAAACCAGACACTTCCCTAGACAAGGTAGTAAAAAAAGAGAACAAAGAAAGCTATGCTATGGGAAGTCTTGGAGCCTTTATTTGTAGGCTGTCATCTTTAGACATTAGGCCTCTTTATGTTACCCAATCAGTAGATGATTGCCAGGCTGGGAGCTACCTGCTGTGGAGAGGTGGGAGGGATAGGAACCTATAAATTTACCCTAGGCTCAGAGTTTGGGGCTCTTTCTGAATGCCACTGTCTTGGAACCATCAGAGACCTGCTTGAGTAAAATAAATTAAAGGTCCTCCCGTGTATTAAATCAGTATTGAGAGCTGGTGGTCTTTTTTGGAGTTCTCATGTTCTGGGCACAGCAAAAGTGCAATGGTGGCATTCAAATATTGGCAGTAACCAGCAACTGTTTTTGTTTTTTTATTTGTTTGTTTGTTTTTGGGTTTTTGGTTTTTCAAGATAGGGTTTCTCTGTGTAGCTTGAAAGTCCTGGACTGGCTTTGGCTATCTGGCTGGCCTGGAACTCACAGAGATCTGCCTGCCTCTGCCTCCCTGAGTGCTGGGATTAAAGGCAAGAGCCACTGTGCCTGGCACCAGCACCTGTTTAAGTGGACTTAATGCCTATTCAACAACATGGTAAAGGAACATAGCCAATTACCTTGGCATAGTGATATTATGGATCTTAGAGGAGGAAAGCACAATTTGTAACTGCATCCTAGGACATTTCCTTATAGCCACAAACCCTTGTCAAAGAAATCTCGATTTGACACATCTAGACACCATTAGAGAAAAATCACAATTATTAGTAATGCAGAGGTCAACTGATCATGGAGTGTTGGGCTCCATTTGATGCAACTACTACAAACCCTATACCTAAGGCTCAGAAAATATCAAAGAAGCAGTGGTCAGATTATGTAAACCAGAGGACCAGGAAATATGTTATGATTAAAGTGTTCTATCCTATGATAGAAAAACTTCACTTCTGTTATCTCATTAATATGGCTTTCTAAACAGATTCAAAAAAAAGACTATACCAATATACATGCAAGCTAGGCAGGGAAAAATTTACCCATAGACAAAGAACTACAGGCCACCAAGAGAGATGTTAGAAGAAGAGTAATAGAAATAGAGCGAGAATATCAACTCTGACACGTACATCTATATTTATATAGATAATTGTGTGTGTGTGTGAGTGTGAGTGTGTGTGTGTGTGTGTGCGTGTGTGTGTGTTTGTGTGTTTGTATTTGGGTGTGAAATAGTAGTCAAAGAAAAACATAATGAATTTAAGAGGAAGGGAGAAGGACAAAAAGTGGTTAGCCTAGACTGAAAAGGCTAAACCAGGCATTTCTATTTTATCAAATAGATTAGTATTTTTTAGGGCTTTACCAATACAAAGCATAGCACTCATTCAAAAGAGTATAAGATAAGTCATTGTGAGACCAATATAAACAATATTGACTCAGAAATATAGATTGAGTTTTCCTGAATGGCACATTCCATGATAAAAATTGTTAAATATACATTTTTACATAAAGAAAAAAGGACACATAAATTAATGCATTTACCAAATACATTAGTGAGCAAAACTAATTCGCAGATTTCAACAAATTGGGGCAAACTCTGCTGCAGTTTTTAGATGCTGCTTGTTGACATTTTAAATTTTGATTTAGTAAAAAAAAAAAACATTGAATTATTATGAAAAAAAATTTTTTTTTCTGTTAGTGTCTGACATTTTTTTTGTCACATTGACATAAGCCAGAGTCATCTTAGAGTACAGACCTCCTTGAGAAAATGCTTCAGTAAGATTGTTTTTAGCTGACAATCTGTGGCCTTTCAGTTGTTCACAGTCAGGTTGTTCTAATCCATCAGTCTTCAGATTCTTCAACAAAAGATGTAACATACACATTCTTCCCAGAGGCTTAGTTCTAATGGCCACATTTTCAAAAACCCACTTTTTTTTACAACTCTGTGTCTCTTTCACATGGTCCCTTTGGTCTCAGAATCCTGACATTGTCCTTACTACTGTAGGCAAAAATCTTTAACATTGTTACAAATCTATTTCTTCCTTTAATTGGCCGAAAATACACTTGATTCACTCTAATTTTGTGACTTGACATAAGCCATGAAGCTGACAGAATCTAGGGCTAAATAGGATTTTGAGCAGGGCACATATTGACATTCAGAGCAGAAGTGTTGTCACACGTGTGTGTCTCACACTCAGAAAGAGCAAACAACCACAAGTTTCATTCTAAGTCTCAAGGTCTTCCTCTCTCCCAGCCAGGTCCCTGACCTACTAAAAATTCAACCTTCATTCTTACTTTCCTACCCATATAATTAATTCCTAGGTCTTAAACTCAGTTTATTTGCATTGCCCTCTAGCTAATTGAGATGAAAATTTCATTAAATGTGTCAAAGGAAACTCTCTAACTCTCCCATTTGGCTTTAATTTGGTGATTAATCATGCTCAGACATGTAGACTTTCTCCAGTGTAGTAAGAGGACTCAGCCGTATCAGCTGAGTGTACCTGCTATCCTGGCATTAAAGGATCATTACTTGAGCCATGTCTTGGATGTTTCGCCTATGGTATATTTGCATTTACCTACTTACAGAACCTGGCCTGTGCTTCCCAGAACTCTATTTCCTGGGTGCTTCTTCTTATAATAAGATAGGGCCAAAATACATTGTTTTTCATGACATTTGTGGGTTCATAATGAAAAGAATACATTTAATTGCTTATTAGTTTTTATGCATGTTTGTATGCATATATGTATGATGTATGCAAATATGTATCTGTGTATATATGTGAGTGGAAAAAAGTGGTCAATGTCCAGTTTTCCTTTATTTTTATCTACCTTATCTGTTTAGTTGGACCTCACCATTTTGAATGGAATCAATTGTCTATGCCTACCAGACCTGATAATTATAGATGTGTAACACCAGATCTAACATGTATCAGACATTAGAATTCAAATGTAGTCACATATGTGTATACAGCAAGCACTTTATCCATTTATGACTCTTCAGAGACCCAGAATATGTTTTTGTCTGTTTTTTTTTTTCTTTTAGAACAGTGAACATGAATTGTGGTTCATAAGTGTCACTCACAGGCATGAAACAAATGCGGAAGCTGTAAATATTCTTCTTGCTTAAGCTGGACCTGCTTCAGTGCCTTCCACATCTGAGGCATGTATGAATATAGTCTGACGATTATGAGCTTGTGCTACTTCTGTAGCGAGTACTTACAGCAAAAGTAGTAAATTAGTGTACATCGTAGATTTATGTTCCTAATTGACAAACTTCATATACATTTTTTTCAAGCTTCCTGTTTTATGAATTAACGCATTCATCTCAAATATAATAATAAGAGATGTAAGAGACAAGTGCATTAAATCAGGTACCTTATTACATTTCCATTCAGCTTTTCTAGGGATTTTTCCTTAATAAAACTCTGATTCATAAAACACCCATTTAGTACTTTACAACACTTATATTTACATATCATGATTTCATTTGAAAAGATCATACTGGGACAAAGCATTTAGAAGGATGAGGTACTTATCAACTGTTTTATTTAGTTTCATTTCTCTGTAGAATGTATAAGAATAAAATAGATAAAACTCGGTCTGGATGTGCTACTAAGAGAGGCATCATCCTAATTTAATACAAACTATAACCTATATATTTTTCTTTAATTTATAAGGCATATAACTATAGATTTTAATTTGTTTTATTGTATTGTAATCTGTCTCTGTAGCTACTATTATTATGTACCTTTAAAAATTGACAGAAGTAAGTAAAAGTACATATAAATGTACTAAAAGCATAATTATGTCAACTCATTGTACATTTCATTTGATGGAAATTTAAATCTTTGGAAGAATGATTATGAAAAGAAGTATTTGATAAATTAAATACATTCAAATACTTTATTTCATAATAGAATTATACCAAATATTTTGTTATTAAAGTGTTCAAAATATAAACAATTTGCATCAAATATATATTTTCTAAATGGAACATGAAATTCAATTATTAATATATCATAATAAATATCTATGGTCAACAAAACCCTGAAAAACCAACTTTACTTTACAAAATCATATGCTTAAGTTAAAGTCAGACATAGGCTTAATATCATATACTTAGTATTCGAAAATCATAAAAATAGAAGTTTTATTCACATTTTCCAGAGTTATTGCTTGCAAAAGTCATGATATAAAACATAACATGTTAGTTATTACTGAGGTGTGAGTTTAATATCTGACATTGATGGCATAAACATGTCTATGAAATTATTAAATGCAGTCTTCTTATGACACAACTCTCCTGTACAGAACAGGTTGCTGGGGTCAGAACTGACTGCCAACTTGACTTAGAGGTATAAAGCAACACTGCCCCCTAGAGGTTTTCTCAATATTCTCAGTAGACCAGGTTCCTATATGGCCTGAAAAGACTGCACAAATGTATTACATTTTATTATTATTATTATTATTATTATTATTATTATTATGATGATGATGATGATGATGATGATGATGATGATGATGATGTTTTACTTTTGTGATTATAATTCCACCATTTTATTTTTCCATTTTATCCCTCCCAACTCACCCATATCACACTTTGTTCTCTTTACTCTTAAGCACTATTAGGGAACTTCAAAGCAAAAGTTATGGGTAGGATACATAGGGAAATCAAAGAAGGAAGGAAATATAAATTTATCAGCAGAGTACAGACATAAGCGAGTAATAGTATGGTCCTTACAAACAGCTCTGGAGAATGCTGACCTGGCTCAGTATGAAGAAAGTCATGATTGCTTTGCCATCCCCTACTTTGAAATCACAGCTCACCAGACTCTTTAATGGAAATACACTTGTTAAGTACAAGCACACTACTGTGAAAGAAAGACATGACTCATTTATAACATGTGCCAAGGCTACTTGATGAGCTGATGAGCAAGTTATCAGTGTCATAGAAGATATTGTGGATATGTCTTCTTGAAATAAAAAAATTAAATAATACAAAGGCTCAGAATTTTAAAGCTTACTTAGCAAAACAAAGAAAGCAAACACTCCAAAGACAGATTAGAGATAACTACCCACACAAGAAGAACAATAAAGTAGCTTCCTCATTACCATAGTAAAGAAGTGTTATGAATATTTATCAGTTATAACGCATATTCACTACCCCAAATTGAGATAAAAAGCATTCTTTTTTATAAAGGGTACTTCTGCTCATGATTCTGTGTGAAAGCCTAGAAACCAACTGTCAAATCAACAGTATCCATGGTGTTATAACAATTCCTATGTCTTTAAAGATGCAGCCCCTTTATTGATATATGTATTTGGAAAAAATGCAGTGACACCATTCTGTGTAGAGAGTGGAAATATACTATCAGCAACCTACAGTTGGTTTAAACACACAGCGCGTGCTAGACTGCTACAATACACATCGACCAAGGTGGCACAGCATAAGGGTCTTGGTTAAATCATATCTAATGCCTTTAATGAATTGCCCAATATCTCATGATTATCTTCTTGGAACGGGTTCAATTTCTGGTATTTGTTTTTGTTTTTTGTACAGATTTCTCTGTGTAAGCGCCCTGGCTGTCCTGGAACCCTGTTTGTTTATCAGGCTAGCCTCAAGTTCACACAGATCCACCGGTCCCTGCCTTCCAAGTGCTTTGCTTAGGCACTGGCCACCACGCCAGGTCCTCCCATGATTATCTTATGACAGAAATGCAGACATTTCCTTTGTGTGTGTGAAGATCAACACAGTGGCAGACAGGAAACAAAAATTAGGCTCTTTGTGGGACTTTTTTTTTTTTTTTACAAGTTAGGTGACTCAGATCTAATTTCTGAATAATATCTGATTTTGAATTTGGAATATGATTTTGCTGTAGATCAATAGTGAGGTGATAAACATAAAAGTTTGTTAGTCACTCAGGTAGTGCACACAGATGAAACAGAAACAGTGAAGAGCAAAGAAGGCTCTGGAATTTCAGGCAATGACTATTTGTCTCTATGACAACCGACATGCACATTATGAAAGTAAAATGTTAGTAGTATGGTGATTTTCTTTTTTCTTTTGGAAGATGCAACTGTTGAAATAAGATGATGCGAGAAAATATGAACTTTCTGATGTTCAATGTATAAAAAGTTTTGAATGCTGAAAATTAAAGGAGATGAAAAATGTAATGGAAAATTTCTGGGCAATGAAAGAAGGGGAAAAAGGATTATTTCTTCAGAAGTATTGCTATGGCTATTTAAAAGTACACTTGAAACACTTAGCACTGAAAATTGGCAAATTTTATACCTATAATTTTAATAAATATCACTGTCTCTTTATCTGTTATGTATCAAAGAAAAGGAAATATTTGATTTTATAGAAAGAAGACATAGTAAAGCAATTAAATGCATTCATCTTGTCAAATATTAGTGTTGAGAGGAAGTTACTATTGTAATGTAAATTTATGTTATTTTGCTACTATTTTAAGTGATTAATTTATTATTTTATTTATATACGTGTGTGTGTGTGTGTGTGTGTGTGTGTGTGTGTGTGTGTGTGTTTGTGCCTCTGTGGGTTTATGTGCACATAGTATAGCCCTTGGAAACTAGGAAATCATGCCAGGTTCAGTGAAACTGTAGTTACAAGTAGTTGTGAACATCATGTGGGTGTTATAAAGCAATTCCAGGGTGTCAGCCAGAAAAGTAAGCACTCTTAACCACTCAACCATCACTCCAGCACACAAAATTATCCTTTACTGAAAATCATAGAGATATAGAAAATACAAACAATATTATAGTTATAATAAAGGAGGGAACACAGAATGCCACACAATTCTCTGTGATATTAATATTTCTGGCTTAAGTATACTTTTCTCTTCATTTAAATTTGTGTTCAAAATTGGTTTCATATGTCAGCGCTGTAAATATTAATACTTATTTCATTCAAAGTAGATATAACAAATTGCAGAGAAAAATATTTTCTCATAAAAATATATTTTAAAAGCCATTACATTGTTTTTATAATTACGAAGAAAGAAATTATGTGTATTCTACTTGATTTTTTTAGCAATGAAACAAACTACAATTATCTGAGAAGTGGAACATTTATTTAGGATGGGCCTTCATCCTTTGACCTCTAGGCAAGACTGTTGGGCATATACTTGAATATTATTGATATGGGAGAATTTGTCTACTGATGGTGGTACTATGCATGAGCAGGTAGGGATTGGTGGGTATAAGAAAGAAAGCTGAGTGATGCATGGTACAAGGTAGTGAGTATTCAACAGTGGTCCTTCATCCTGATTCTGGCCTCAAGTTTATCCTGGGCTTCTCTTAATGGACTTTTACAGGGATATATAATCTAAGTAAACCTCTTTATCCTACTGTTATTTTTGGCCATTGTATTATTGTTGTTGTTGTTATTTTTGTTTGTTTGTTTGTTTGTTTGTTTTTTCAGCAATAAAAACCTAACTAAGGCAATGCGTTTTCTATGACATTAGTGGGGTACATTATTGACAAGGGACACCAGGGAAGAGATACACACACACACACACACACACACACACACACACACACACACACACCATGTACACATGCATGTGTGCATGTATCTGTATATACACATAGGCATCAGAGAAAGAAGCAACAAAAACATATCCATATAAACATATAAATTCATATTGTTAATTTATATTGCTAGCCAATGAGTTATATTCAAATTCAAATGTATAAAATAGAACTGTAGTATCTGTAATTTATATGTCTTCCTTTGTATATGAATAGTATTTACTTGTAATTTATCTTGCTTTCCTTTTAAGAATATAACTAAGTTTGTCACATAGATAACATCACCTGGCTCCAAAAGAGCCAACAAATCTAGGCCTGGGGCGGGGGTGCCTTGGGAAGGTCTTGCAGAGTTTGATGCACCAACCATGGACTGTGCATGGTGTGGACCTAGATGCTCTGCTCCGATGTAGTAGATAGGCAGCAGTCTCTTGTGGTTCCCATAATATGGGAGTAGGAATTACTTCTGACTTGGACTTCTTCCCCACACATTGAGCACTTCCCCTTGGTGGGATGGCCTTGACAAGCCACTGAGGAAGAGGATCCAGGTAGTACAGGTGAGACTTGATAGGCTGAAGTCAGATGTTAGGGGAGGAGGGTCCCCTTCTGAGAACTAGGAGAAGGAAGGAGAGGGTAAGAGCGGGAGAGGGTGGGACTGAGAGGGGACCAGGAAGGGGGCTACAATTGGGATGTAAAGTAAAGAATTTAAAAATTAAAAATTAAGAAAGAGAAAGAGAGAAAAATATAACCTGGGTACTGGAGAGAGCCACTAAATAGAATACCTGTTCTCATTGAACAAATGTTATACAAACTGTAAATTTATAAGAAGGATTTAAGATGAAACCCAAGCCTTGTGGCATGAAGAGAATTTACCTTCTGCGTATGATCAATAAAAAATTTGACTGTAGCATGTTGGTAAATATATATACTAGGATGCCATTACTAATCGAATATCTATTTTATATCCCACTCTTTCTTAATTTTGGTGTGGAAATTTTACCCTAAATGAGTACATCTTTTTTATTTTTTCTGATGGTTGTAAAACAGTAAATGTTTCTAAAACGGATGACTTCACAGTAGTTAGTTTTGAATTCTTTATGTATACATATGGATTAAAAATATTACCCAATTATTATATTATATTTTTATATTTCAATAAATGTTAAATTTTAATAAATTGTTCTAATAATTTAAAGTTGAGGAAATATGTCTTAAATAACTTGATAATATTATATTGTGATTGAGTGCATTATGCTCAAATATGAATCTGTACTAACTTGACATATTATTTCAATGTTTAATATAATTCTTTATTAAAAATTAATCACTTTAATTTATTTTGTATATAATTAATTAATTATATTGAAAGATATATTAATAACATTAATAAATTGTCAAAATTGAAGCACATAAATCATTAGTTAATTATACATCTGAAATCACAGTTCAACTTACTTAAAACCCAAAAGCATTAAATGCTTTGAACAAAAAGCATAAAGCCTGAATGCATCCTATATTTAAAGCACAATACACCATAGAAGTTCTATAAATACTCAAAAACATGAGGCACCATTCAGACAAGTCATTAATTAAACAATATAGTCAATTGCTAAGGATGTAAAATGAGAACACAGCATTCTGAAATGTGTATACAATCTATTTCCTTTTGTTAAGTTCTGTTAGCAAATAAACTGTCATTTTAAATGTCAATGACTTGGTAATTAATAATACCAATAAATACATTGGTGAATGGTAAGCTGAACAATTTATTTCAAGAACCCCAATCAACATTGAGCAGATTCAGTCACTTTACACTGTGTGTGTGTGTGTGTGTGTGTGTGTGTGTGTGTGTGTGGTGTAGAAAGAGATTTGAAAGAGATAGAGGGTATATGAGGATATGGAAGGAGTTGGGGGATGGAAAGACAGTAAATGAAGATGATGAAATGATATGATTATATTTTAGTTTTAAAAAGAATTGAATTATTTAATCAATTCTCTTAAAAAGAAATTGAGTTACCTAAAGGTTTTCCCTACTTTATTTTATACGTATTTTCATTATAACATATTTGTATTACGTCTCGATTGTAATCTCCTCCCTCTTATCTTCCTGTTCCCACCCTCTTTCCTACTCCTGCCCTATTTCCCTGAGCTAGACATCTGACTGGTGGGGTCCTCCTCCCGCACCTGCTGACCACAGTCTCTCAGGTCTCATCTGGACAGACTGCATCCCTTTCCTCTGTGTTTCCACAGGGCCTTCTACAACATATTCAATATTCTTCAAAATATTTGGACAGTAGATGAAAGAAGTTACACTTTAAACTTTTGGAGGAGCATTATGTAAACATAAAGATTAAGAATTAAAGCAATATAAATTTTAACACATGTAAACACAATTTTTCCTAAATTACACCTACTTCTTACAAAAGAATGGTTTTTATTTCAGTTGTGGTAGTGAACACCTTTAATTCCAGCACTTGGGAGGCAGAGGCAGGTGGAACTCTGTGAATTCAAAGACAGACTGCTCTAAATAGTGAGTTGAATACCAAGGCATCTTAGGCTACATAACAGATAATCGAACCTTTGGCAAAAAATTCTTTATCTTCATCTATAACTTCTCATTGTTAGGCATGTTTTTATCATAGTTGAAAGGTTTGTTTGTTTGTTTACTTGTTTGTTTTATGAGACACGATTTTTCACTGTAGCCTTGGCTGTCCTGGACTTGCTTTGTAGACCAGTCTGGCCTCACACTCTCAGGCATCTGCATGCCTCTGTCTCCCTGAGTGCAGGCATTACAGGTATGCACCACCAGGCCCAGCAAAAGATGTGTATTTTTAAAATCAGCAATATATAACATTTACATATAATAATTTATTAATAAAATAAGCCCCATAAAGAATTGGATTTTTAACATAAAACGTATTTTAGGATATTATAATAACAAATCTTTTTGAGAAAAATTTTACAAATACTGAGACAATGAAAAAGAGATGGAGTTAAATCTTCAGAAGTCCAAAAGTAAAACTACTTTTTAAATTTTTATTTTTTATTAATTTATTCATATTACATCTCAAATGTTAGCCCTTCCCTTTTATCCCCCTATTCCTCCCTCCCTCCCATTTCCCCCCTTCTCCCTTCCCCTATGTCTGTGACTGAGGGAGACCTCCTTCCCCTATGTATGCTCTTAGGGTATCGAGACTCTTCTTGGTAACTTGCTATCCTTCCTCTGAGTGCCTCCCCATCCAAGGGACGTGGTCAGAAAAGGGGCACCAGAGTTCGTGTGAGAGTCAGATCTCACTCTCCACTCAACGGTGGAGAATATCATGTTCGTCGGCTAGGTCTGGGTATGGGTTCGAAGTTTACTGCCTATATTTTCCGTGGCTGGTGCCTTAGTTTGAGGAAGACCCCACGACCCAGATCTGCCTGTCATACAGTTCTTTTTGTAGGTTTCCAGGACCCTCTGGATCCTTCTATTTCCCCATTCTCCCATGCTTCTCTCACCTTGAGTCTCAATAGGATGTCCTCTCTTCTGACCCACTTTCCTGGTAAGTAAAATTTTTCATGGGACGTATCCCTTGGACTAGTGTCTCGATATA
Organism: Acomys minous; assembly: GCF_964271855.1. Classification (NCBI taxonomy): domain Eukaryota; kingdom Metazoa; phylum Chordata; class Mammalia; order Rodentia; family Muridae; genus Acomys; species Acomys minous. The sequence goes on along the minus strand of NC_140501.1, from coordinate 10,759,702 downwards.
AGTGAGTATATACCGTTTGTCTCTTTTTGAGTCTGGGTGAACTCACACATTATGATAATTTCTAGTTCAAGTCATTTGTCCAAAAGTAAAACTACTTTTTAAAGTTGCTACATGACATATACAATAATTCAGTGACTATAGTATAACATTACTCTTCATATCAGTAGAAAATGTCACACGTGCATTAGTAAATATGCAGTAATTTTTAGAGACTATATAAAATAAATATAAAGACTGTATTTGAATTGATGTTACATACATAAATAAAAAGATTTGGACAATTGCACAGACAAGAGGTTAAAATTCATAATTAAAAGTATTAAATGATCTTGAATTAAAATTTCTTATAATAGGCTAATATGTTTTAACATTTATCTTCTAGATTTAGGAAATATGATATGAAATATAGATATTTTTAATAAAGTATAAACTATAATCCATAAATATAAAAATATTTTCTTTTCTAGATACTGAATAGTATGATAAACATCCACAATTAAACCATGTCACTCTGGCATGTAACTACTGGAAAATATAGAGAAATAAATCCAAAGGGCTGAATTAATTTAGAATTAGTAATTGGTGAAAGCAAAAATCAATATAGTTCACCAACACAGTCAGTAAGTTATTGGCAGATTAACAGCCACGGCAAATTCAAAATTCACTTCCACTATAAAACATTAATTCCAAACATCAAGGAGAAAGCATAATAAGAACAAAATGTGTAAAGCACTTTTTTCATCTGAACTGCAATATCCATTAACCTTTATTGAATGCATAGTGTCAGAAAAAATGTACATGTGTTAAATAGTCAAGGAAGCTGTGTTCCAGATTACTTCAATAGAGCTCAAACAAAACAAAACAGCAAAGCACAAACAAACAAACAAAATAGCTGGAACCTGGGACGATACTGAACTTGAACCTTGCAACCAAGCAATGTTTTTGAACATTTCATTTGACTGGTGTGGGTACCTAAAAACATATTAGATAGATGTGATGGTAATCTTCTCCTCCTTTGAGGGTAAATAATAAAGATACATTTTTTCTAGAAAATATTTTTCTAAGTATCTACCATTGTTCCTCATTAAAGATCAGGCTTCCTGATAACGAAAAACAAGGTATAAAAATTTGCAGTGAGACTGGGCACAAAATGTTGATGACAAGGCTCCACAAAGCAGTCCAGTAGCCTCTTTCTCATCTTAATAATGTTGTGGCTCTCAGCAACTGATCCCATTAGCTGATGGAGGAAGCCTCTTTGATATGCCTACGCACCCATCTATATATAGGTATTGCAGAATTTCATTAGGAATCATTTCGTTGACTTTTTTTGTCAGTCATGTTTGGTTCTACCTTAGGACTCAGAGACATGAAGCTTCTGGTTCCTGTCCATACATGCATTGCAGGGTGGCTTGGACTTTATTTTAGACCAGTCGTCACTTTTGCCACTCTGACAAGGTCTGAGCAGCAATTGTGACAGCACATGCAGCAGTGAGGGCAGGAAGGTTTTGTGGCTGGGTTGGCGTCCCAGTCTCATCACTGGGAGCCTCACCAGGTTACTGAAGATGACCAGTTAAAACTCCATAGTATCCATTACAAGGAGTGCTGGCTGGGGTCACTGTTATAGTTTATAGGAATTTTCTACTGTACCAGGTTTCCATTTCTTCCCCTAAATGTCTACTCATCCATTCCAATTGTCACGTCTAGTACTCTCTCTCTTTCTCCCCACTTCCCCACCTGATCCCTCCAGATTTCATGCCACCCATCTCCAGTCTACCTAAAAACCTACTCTATTTTCCCTCCCTATGGAGATCCATGCGTCCAAACTCCACTATAACCCTTCTTAATACTTAGTCTCTCTGGGTTTGTCAATTGTAGTATGATTATCCTTTTTTTTAAATTTTTTCCTTTATTAATTTATTATTGTTTCATCTCAATGGTTATCCCATCTCTTGTATCCTCCCATTCTTCCCTCCCTCCCATTTTCCCCTTATTTCCCTCCCCTATGACTGTTCCTGAGGGGGACCTCCTCCCCCTGTATATGCTCATAGGGTATCAAGTCTCTTCTTGGTAACCTGCTGTCCTTCCTCTGAGTGCCACCAGGTCTCCCCCTCCAGGGGACATGGTCAAAGGTGAGGCACCAGAGTATGTGAGAAAGTAATATCCCACTCTCCACTCTACTGTGGAGAGTGTTCTGTCCATTGGCTAGATCTGGGTAGGGGCTGGCTAGATCTGGGTAGGGGCTGGAGAGATGGCTCAGCCGTTAAAGGCTAGGCTCACAACCATAAGTATGATCATCCTTAACAGCTAATATCCACTTATAAGTGAGTACACATCATGTTTCACTTCCCGGGTCTGAGTTGTCTCAGAATGATTCTTATATAGTTCCATCTATTTGCCTGTATATTTCATGATGTCATTTTTCCCTAAAGCTGGGTAATACTACATCATGTAAATGTACCACATTTTCTTTATTCCTTCTTCTGTTGATGGACATCTAGGTTGTTTCCAGTTTTTGGCTATTGAAAATAATGTGCCAGGCAAAGGTGGCATATGCCTTTAATCCCAGCACTCAGGAGGCAGAGGCAGGCAGATCTCTGTGAGTTAAAGGCCAGCCTGGGATACAAAGTAAGTCCAGGACAGCCAAGGATACACATAGAGACCCTGTCTCAAAAACCTAGAAGAACAAAAACAAAGCAAACAACAAAACAAACAAACAAGCAAACCACATATCTATGAACATAGTTGAGCAAATGTCTTTGCTGTATGGTAGAACATCTGTTGGATATATGCCCAAGAGTGGTATGGCTGGGTCTTGAGGTAGAGCTGTTCCAATTACCTAAGAAAGCACCACATTTATTTCCAAAGTAGTTGTGTAAGTTTTCACTCCCATCCGCCATTATGAATATAATTGAGCAAGTATTCGTATGGTAGAATGGAGTGTCATTTTATGGATATCCCCAAGTGTGGTATGAATGGGTCTTAAGGTAGATTGCTTGCCAATTTTCGGAGGAATCATCATATTTGCATATTGACATACTTACATATTTACATATTTGCATGATGGCTGTACAAATTAGTACTCTCATCAGCGCTGGAGGTGTATTCCCCTTGCTCCACATCCTCACCAACATAAGTTCTTACTTCTGTTATAGGTCATAGTCATTTTGAGAGCTGTAAGAAGAGTTTAAATGTTGTTTTGATTTGTATTTCCCTGATCGCTAAGGATGTTGAACATTTGTTTATACATTTCTCAAGAGTATTCCTCTGTTAAGTCACTGTTTAGAGTTGTAACCATTTTTAATTTAAAGTTGGTTTGTTCAGATGTAGTTCCTTGAGTTTGTTTTTTAAATGTATTTTGACATTGGCCCTCTATAGTATATAAAGCTTGTGAAAAACATTTCCCTTACTGTAGGCTATGTACTTCAGGCTGCCATTTTCTTACTGATGTTGTCCTTTGCCTTACATAAGCTTCTGGCTTTCATGAGGTAACATTTATTAATTGTCAATCTCAGTGCCTATGCTCTTGGTTTTCTGTTTAAGAAGTTTTCTCCTATGAAGATGCATTCAATGCTGTTCCTTACTTTCTCTTTTATCAGGTTCAGAGTGTCTAGCATACATTTGAAGTCCTTTATGTACTTGGACTTTAATTCTGTGCAGGGTGATAGATAAAGATCAATTTGCATTCTACTACTACTTCCACATAAGTCAGCACCCTTTGTTGAAGATGCTTTGTTTTTTCCATTGTATGGTTTTGGATTCTTTGTCAAAAATTAAATGTCTGTAGGTGTATGGATTAATGTTTAGGCCTTCAAATTGATTCCATTGATCAATGTGTTTTTTTGACACATTCAATGTGATCAATTGCTTTTATTCAATACCATTCATTTTTAAAACGATCTTTCTTAGGTCCTGTAGAGAGAGTGTAGTTAAAGCTAGTCCTGGGGAATCCTGGAGTTGGCTGTGGCACAGAAAAAGCCAGATTTAATCAGGGCAGCAGATTTAGGATGTTTGTTGGTTTGGGCAGATTCTAGAAAAAGCAAGAATGGGGAAATCAATGAGGCTTATATAATTATTTTTTTATCAGGTTTGTTCTCAGTTCACATGTAATTATAGTTCCTTATTCTCTTGTAATTTTCAAAAGAAGGCAGGATATTAAAGTGAAATTGATAAAGATAGTTTTAGACACCCATGGAATTTATCATGATTGCCTACTATAGGAGGCATTACTATAATCTAACATGACAGAATATATTGTCTTATAATGTTAGATAACCTTCCATAAATTCCCCTATTAACTATAATCACTGTAATGTTGACCATCTATTTCCTGGGATTACTGATCCATAAAGAAAATGTGTGAATATGACAGGAAAATGAGGAATATATGATCAAGCCATACAAAATATAGTGAGAGTGAGTGCTATGGCCTACGTAATAAAACACCCATCTGGCACTAAACAATGCCTCCCTGATAATAAGTATAGTTATGTGTTTCTGTACACTTCTGCATATAATGTAACTATGAGAATGACTTGAGAATTTATTAATCTGAAATAATTATGTTGCTAATTTCCTATTATTTAGTATACTTTTTGAGTTTGCAATTTGCAAAGAGGCAGCCAAAGCTCCTCATAGTTTAGTAGAATGGTACGCAAACTGTCTTATGAATGGAAGAAAATATTATTCTTTTAGTATAACATGAGTAAAGATTGGGTTAACCTTTTGCACAATGGCTCAAGCAAATGTACTACTATTAGCATATATAATGTTCATACTTATGAATTATTCATAAGCAATAGCAATAAAGTCATGTCTTCATGTCATACTCTTTTATCATTCTACAAGACAGAAGGTGTTTGTACCCTATGTATCAAGATTAATCAAATAGCAGCCATCTGGTTAGAAGATCCAACTTGCTACAGTGACAACTCTAAATAGTGAATACTTATTCATTTTTTAATATTTTTTATATTTTACATATATATTTATATTATTATACATATGTAAAATAAACAATATAGAAAAAGAAGAACCATGAAACAATCAGGAATTATGTTAACATTACATTCATAATGTTTTTGTTTATTTATATTTGACAACCTTAAAGAAAACATCTTTCCTATCTTGATGTGTCTAAACTTCTGACTGTAAATCAATATCTATCATATCTCATCTCTATCAACTTAAAATATATATCTAGACATAAAAAACTTCTAACCACTAAACAACTAAGCTTAATTGTAAAACTAAATTATCTGGTCTTCAACCCCATCAGAGACTTGAGAAGGAATAAACTTGATTACCTGAGTATATTGGGAGTGCAGATTAGTAGATTTCAAAATGAGAAGATGACAGAGACAGTTTGATACCTGAATAGTTACCCAAAACTCTCTATAATGTTGGAGCATCTTCTTCAGCCTTCTGGCCCAATATATTTGGCAGACATATTTATGAGGCAGGAGTTATTAAGGTCTTGTTACTCTGTCTTGGCCATCTACTCTACCTGCAACCAAGCTTGCATATATTTAGGCAGAATTCTGTCAGTGGTAGAAATGAAGACATTTTCCCCAGTGGGTTGTTTGCCACATTTGAAGCCATCTCCATAAGGAGATTCTTTGATGTTCATTATATTCTTTAAAGTAGGATGGGTATTTCCAAGAGTTAACCTGCCTTATTGTCAAAGAATCCTTACAAAGATAAAAAAATCTTTAAATACCATAGTCTGTAGGACTTTGATGTTTTTGAAGATGTTATCTAACTGCTTTACCTTACCTGTCTATAAAATAAAACCTATTTGTTACACCTAGGATGTATATTCTTGTGATATAAATAGACTAGTAATTGACATGACCATGCTTTGATCAATTGACAATTAACTTGTTTGACTTACTTATCCTAAATACCCAGCAACAACACTTTCAAGGTATTGAAGATAAAACTTGTATTCTACTTGAGTGGTATGGGTAATACCTCATATTAGAGTAGAATTTTAGGTGAACTAATTTTCCAAATTCTAAATCTATCTGGTTTTAAGTTATATTTCATTTTTGCTATGATAGAAGACAGTTAACAAGTACTTTCTTTTAATCCTGATAGAAACGTGAGCCAGAACATTTGTTTGCTCGTCCTCAGTGCTATAAGCTTAGAAGGCATTAAGACTGAATTCAAGGCCAGGCGTGGTGGTGCACGCCTCTAATCCCAGCACTCAGGAGGCAAAGGCAGGCAGATCTCTGTGAGTTCGAGGCTAGCCTGGTCTACAAAGCAAGTCCAGGACACCCAAGGCTAACACAGAGAGACCTTGTCTCGAAAAACAAAAACAAAAACCAAAAAAAAAAAAAAAAAAAAAAAAAAAAGACTGAATTCAAGATGATTCTTGGAAATAACACAAGTGCTGTATTATCACATAACAGGGCTCTAAAGCTTTTTTTTTCTTTTTCTACTTTCTTCACAATATAAATAGCCTTCCTCTTGACAAATGCTTCAAGACATAATTGTTTTCTCCCTTTTCTTCTTCTTTTTTTGATGTGTATTATTTTGCTTTGAATTTAAAGAAAATGATGGCACATAACTGGGCTAATTTCTAGAACATGCTAACAGTGTCCATGGAAAACATGATGGTGGAAGCTAGTGTCAGAAGCTCATCAGGCTAAGTGCACTACCTTCCAGGAATAAAATCCACTACTAAGAATAAGCTAATTTTCTGTGGTTAAGCAATTCTATTTTTCATAAGGTTGTGACAAGAGAAAAAGTTTGTTTGTTTGTTTTCTCAAGAATATGTACTTACTATCAAAATGCCTTAGCTAGTATTATTATCTATAGAATAAGTTTTCTGCCTAAAACTTGTTAATGAATATGGAGAAATGGTATCAGATATGTGAATTTCATAGTGTTAATAAATCATATTTATTCTAATGGACAACACAGAAGTTCTATTACTTGCAGCCTGGACTACTATATGATATGTCATTTAATATCTCCATAATATCTAATATTAAAAGACAGCTAGCACACCAAATATTCACATATTAACTGTAGAGACTTTACAAGATTGAAGGGTTGAAGTTTCTTCAACATAAAAGTAATCCTAACCTAATTACAGTTGACTGACAGAAATGAAGAATAGAGTTGTCATGGAAAGAACATTTTTTTTTTAACATGGAGAAGTAGGAGTAGAGGAAATAATAACTTTTTTGAAACTTAATTGCCCAGTTTAGGTATTGGTGTTGTCTTTGCACACATTGTGCTCTAATGTACTTACATATGCAAATGTTTTCTTCTGTTAACATACCCCTCTCTTTTATGTGATATCCTCAAACCAAAATTTAGAATATGAAATTACAAGGTACACTAAGTAGTAACAGCCAAGTTAAAATATCAAATAGGAACTCCTTATATGTTAAAAATTATGAAAACAAAGTTGATCATTTTTAACTAAATAATAGAAAGAAGAAGCATATCTTGAATTCTGTTTCATGATTGTGGTAATATATATTATAAAATACTGTGTGTTTAAAAAGATTAGAGTATTTGTTTTTGCTTTGACTGCAGAATAAAAATGCATATTTGATGTGACTTATTATGAACCCATAATGAGCCCAATTATGAACATTAAGAATGGACTTATTTATCAAAGTAGTGTTCTATTTATATATCTGTTCAATAACTTATGCAAACTTACTTATCAAAAAATGATAAAGGGTTTAGTTTTGTTTTGAAATTGTATTTGAGACATGATCTCTTTTATAGCTGTGGTTATTATGTAGACCAGGCTGGCTTTGAACTCAGAGATTTATAGGCCTGGGCCCGTCTATCAGTTTCTGGGATTAAAGACGTGTGCCATCAAATTGGGCTAAAAGGTGTAAATATTTATGTCCTGGGTATTTTACTTAATCCTCATTCATAATTCTGCCTTGGGCACAGTTTTTCAGAGATATATAAAATTAATTGTGTTCTGTAACTTTGCATTTCTTGTTCTAATAAAGACAGTGAGCAGTCTGGTCAACTTTGTCTTAATGAAATCTCTAGATAAAGGTACCATAATAATGAAAACATTACTGTCTAGTGTAATTATGCTAAATGTGAAAGTATTAGTACGTGAACTAGCAAGGTCAGGACTTACAGAGGTGGAGGCCACTGAGTACCTGTCAGAATCTTAAAAGATGCATGACATCAGTCTTCATGGAGCGTCTCTCCCACTTCCATGCAAGGAGTCTTTTTTATAAGAACATTAAAGCTCAGCGCTTTATCTCAGTTAAGGGTAGAAGAGTATTATTTTGATAGACTTCTGGTGAGATGAAAGAAGAATGTAAAATTAATATGAAATTTTAAGTGTTGAAATACCTTTTTAATAAAAAATTTCAGCTTGCAATATTTACAAATAGAGATATCTTATATTTAAAATAGTTGACTTTTATGTGTAATAAAATGCGTTTACTGGAGAATGTTCATTTTTATATTTAGACAACACTTAATGTAAAAATATGCCATATATTAGATATTTTGTTTTATTATCTTTTGAGCAGCTATATCTTTGATTATGAAAAACTTTGCAATATGTATTAATAGGAGAGTTAGAGGTATCTTGATTCCAAAGATAGAGATTCTCATTGAGGGCACTTCTTGCTGTTATCATGCTAATGATAGTAAATTATATTTTTATCTCTCTGTTTCCACAATTACAGATTTATATCATGACATTACTAAATTCTAGCTTGACATCTGTCCTGATTTAGCTATATTCAGCCTGGAACTAGTAATTTCAAATGGAATATTTTTAGCTAAAATACATTGCATTTTTCATGATGTGTTTAAATTGCAAATTATCATCCTACATATCTCATATTCAATATGTGTTGTCTTTCATCAGTCTTTTGGATTAAACTTTATAAGGTAACTACGAGTTCTCATCATATATTTTCATATGGAATTTCAGAATGTTCAGCTCCTTGACTTCACAATCATATGAAATATTACTAACTGGTACTAGTCTCATTTTATATTATTAAAATAGCAATCGAGGTGAGTTCTAACTTCTTAAATTTCCAAGTATTTGATAAAGAATTAACTACAGAAAGTATATTACCGATTGATCTATCTTTCCAAATCTCCTTCACAAAGCACATTTAGAGATGAGTGCTCCAAAATCTCCCATGCTTTGCAGAATGTCCAGTTGTGAGATGAGGCCTAAGAAGTGCCATGATTTCTGAGCACAGCCTTACGTCATTAGGAGACATTTTATTACTATGTTTACTTCACACGAAAAGAGTATTTTGTTGTCCTTAGGAGCTCATGGCCTACTTAGTTTTAGTTCTTGTTCTCATTAACAATATCATTTATAACACATACAGCAGACCTTAAATTGAATCAAAAAGTGGCTAGTTACTCCACCATCATTTTTGGCTCAGTTTCACAAGAGGACATGTCACAGAGACTAGTCACTGTGTTAGCTAGTAAGGCTCATAACTGTGTGAGGTTGAGAAGCACTTTTCTCCCAGAGTACCTTCTATCTCATGCTAGCCTGTAGGGATGGAGCTTCCTGTTGAGTACCAGCTAGATTGTTCCACGTTTAAGGCGCAGTTATGTGATGTCTGCATCCAAAGGGTCTTATTGCTGTGTATGGTATACAAAAGAACTGGTAATATTTTGGGTGAGTTTCCATGAGATGGGACCTCTTTGGCTCATGGCTCAAAGATGTAACCTGTTCCTGGTACTGGAGGAGGTTTATACAGCATAGTCTATCTAGGCAGGTAATTGTCTTCACCATTATTTGGACACTCCATTTAACTTCTTAATAACATGATATTACATAAAAAAGGAAGTACTAAATTAAAAATTATTAAAAACATAAAATAAATAATTTACTAAGAACAAATCCTTGGTTCCATTGTTTTATATATACAGTTTTAGGAGCCTTAAATATTACAGTCTAATGAAGGGTTTAATAGAGTAGGGTATGAAATAAAAATTCATTTGAACAATATCTTTAATTTTTAATTAGAAATTGAATCTTTAAGAAATTCTCAACTGAACATCAGTAAATAAGATTTTAACTGCCTCCATGGAGTCACATGGCTAGTGTTTAGTCTCATATTCTCTTTAAATACTAGACTTTCAGGCTCTTCTGAAGAAGTAGTCAGCCACAATCTAATGAGAAAATTTATAAATACTCTAAAATTGTATAAAATATAATTTTACACAAGTGACATGAATTAATTTGGGAAATCAAAAATTATTTATAATTTAATTGCAAATTGCGTTATTATACTGGAGACATTTGTAACTTTAGACTATAATAAGAAAGACAAGATGCTTTGCATCACAAAGTCAGGAAGGATCAATTGAAATTAGGTTGAAGCTAGAAAGGGCAGCTCTGTCTGAAATCACTCTTGATTTAAAAATCGATGTAAGTTTAAGTAAACATGTTATGTATTGTCAGTTAACATGCTTAACAATTGGATAAGGTATACGACAAGGTACAGTCTTCTCAGGCAAACAAACAAAATCCTCCAATACCTGTGCCTGCTCCTCACAAGCATATGAGAAAAAAGGGTATACAGTAACACTTAACCAGGAGTGGTGTGGTCACACATGCCTGACCACTGAAAATGACACTCTTAAACAACATTCATTCTAGAAAATGTGGATATAAGCCATTTTTTTCATATATAGAGGCAATATAAATAGTCTTTCCTGATATAGTAAAATCAATTTTCTTTTAATGATGTGGATTGTTATATCTAATAACATTTGTAAGGTAAGTAAATTATTTGAATATTTCCAAAAATTATCACACACTGTCCTCTATGCATCAGAAAACAAAGGAACAAGAAGGGAAGTGCCTGTGCTTGGGGAAGTATAATGGGAAGCCATATCCTTAGTATATACTGAGGTCATTCTCTCAGGAACTCACAATTTCTGTGATTGTTGCCACAAGACCTATACAACATCAAGACAATCAAAAGTCTAGGATTGATGGAGAAGGAACTCAAAAGTCCCACATTAGTTGTCAAGATACTGGAAGTTGATGTCATTGAAGGAGGGAACATGAGTTTCCTCAGAGATATTGCTGCTTGTAGATTTCCCATATGCCAGATAATTCCCTCCATTACACACACGTGGGTAGCACTATTTGTGTACTCTGCATATTTTTTAAACCTATGATGTCATGTTAAGAGTATGCTAGAGCCTATATTCTGGGAGGTAGTATGTGAAGTCAGATTAGGTATGGTCAAATACATAGTATTCATGTATTATTAGAAACATTTTACTTATTTTATTATCATATTTATATACATATATAGGAAAGGTATTCCCAAATTATAAGGTGACTGTTTTATTTAATATTTTAAATGCTTATTATAAATGGCTTTGAAATTCAAACAATGGTTTTCATCTTGTATACATGTGTATCCATAGTTTTTCTACATGTAAATGAATAAAATGTTAAAACAATTATAATACAGTTCACACTTTACACTCACATAGTCAAATAGTTTATTTCAGTCAATAGATAGTTATATTTTTGTCTACAATGAAAAAGTGGCTAGTATTTCGTGTGCTTTAAATCATGTTAGCCTTCTTCATTTTCAAGTACACTGACAGACAAAAGAAACGTACAGATGACAGAGGGCCTGGGTTTCTGACAGTAACACACAACACTGGCTTCACGTGCTACCACTTTTCCAATCCTTCCACCCACATGAGGACTATACAGCTGTTTCAGGTGAGATTTGTGTACAAAATATCTCAAAGATACGTCTTAGGTTAAAAAATAGCATTGGTTTGCACACTAAGTATAAATAATATTTAATAATAGCTTCAGTTTACACATGAAGACAGAAAGAACTTTTCACAGTGCTAGATACCTAAATGCTGATGATATATAAACCGTGCTCATCATATTTTCTTGGTTTCAAAGATTATTTCCAAATGTTGTTTTTAAATATTTTGTATTACTGCATGATGAACTTGGGAATTGGTGCTGTGATGTATGGTGAATCATTTGTAAGTGGCAGGTTGAAAAACATGTGATGCGAATAGAATGTTGCTTCAGCAGTAAACACAGAAGTGACACCATTCTTTCATTCGTTAGGTTGATCAAGTTGAGAAAGATGATTTTGCGAATGAGAACTTATTGTCACTGAGACATAGAAAAACTGTCAAAGTACTGTTTTAATAAGTTATAAAAACAGAACAAGGTGAGTTGATTATTATGGTAATAAAATAACTATATGTAGGTAATGACAAAGCTTACAAAATTGCTGTTATACTTTATGTTAGTGGCAAGGCACTTATTTAGGTGGAGGATAGCAAGAATTAGGTAGGCCAGACAGCTGAGGAAGCCATATTATGAATACACTGACAAAATACACCACTTACATAACAATTTAAATATAATAAAATATCTTTATAGGTACCTATATTCTTCCTTCCTTCCTTCCCTACATCTATCCATCATCCATTTATTTTTTTCTCTTTTTACAATATATGGGAGTATGATTCATACCCATGCTCTGGAAATGTTATTCTGCCAACGTCTAGGTTTAGCTCCTGTAATTGTAGACTTTACATGAAATGTATTAAAAAAAAAACCGTATAGTTAAAACTTGATATGAAGCCGGGATGTCGTGGCACATGCCTTTAATCCCAGCACTCGGGAGGCAGAGGCAGGTGGATCGCTGTGAGTTCGAGGCCAATCTGGTCTAGAAAGTGAGTCCAGGACAGTCAAGGCCACACAGAAAAACCCTGTCTTGAAAACAAAAAACAAAAAAACAAAAAAACAAAACAAAACAAAAAAAACAACTTGATATGAAATTAATTAATTATTTCATGCCAATTAGTACTCTTTGGTGAGCTTCTATTTGGTTAGAAAATGAAGTAAAATCCCAGATTCTTACTAAGAGCACTGGAAATTCAAAATGTGGAAGTAAAAGCTGTTTACTTTAGAACTTTGTGAAGTTGAGTGAGTCCAGGAGGCCAGACATCTGACTGAGTGCAGCAGACAGTTTTTAAACCCTAATCCAAGGAAAACTTTTCCTCCTTTTTTCTCTCCAGCTAAGTAAGGAATAGGTAAAACCCTACATGATAGCTGTATTGTTACTTTTCCTCCCAATTGTACATATGTCTTTTTCAAGAATAACAACAGCAACAATCTCAAAGAATAGGTCCATCTATATGTGCTACATCCTTTTGGCTGAAAAGTTTAGCAGGCATTGGACACAGTCCCATCCATACATGGCTGGAAAAGCTTTTAGCAATTTTCTAGTCTAAACTTCTGGTTTAAACTGGGGAATGATTGTTCAACAGTGTTGGGTTTCTGGAATAAGGATAGTTTCACTTGCAGACTGCAGCAGGGGTCCGTTGTTTTCTATTTATATGTGGTTTTACCTAAAATTCCTCAAGTGCATTAGAGATGAACCATTACGTTTTATTTCTTACACAGGTTTTATACAAGTTTTATTGAGGGTACATTGTCATCAGATGCAGATGAATGTTAACTTCTTTTTTTTTTTGTAAAGACTGCTTTATTGGTGGCAGGTGTACATGTTAATAAATATTGATCCCCAGAGAAGAGCTGAGTTGCTCATTAGATGCCTGGTTCACTGTGCGCTGAATGGAACTGACCCATGTGAAGGCTGGGATGATGACGTCAGTTCTGCTTCTTGGGAAATGCAGCCATAGCTAACTGATAGATGGCATAGACAGTCCCACCGACTGTCAGAGCCATTGTGAGTCTGTACAGGAGGACATCAAATTTCTTATTCGCGCAATTCCTCTTTTTCTTTTTCCTACAGCAATATTAGAATTTATTGTACAAGTCTAACATCATCTTGCCAACTCAATGGACTCACACATTTTAAATTTTTGTCTCATCTTCTTTGGAATTCTTTTAGATTACTCTAAATTTGAAGCTCTAATGAGGTAACAATTTTATGATGATTTATAGCAATATCACAACACATGACCCCGTGCAACAAATTGCTCAGGCAATAATTAATATTTGCTAAAGTGTTCAGATTAGTACTGAAAAGGAAACATGTTAATGCAAATGTCAGGAATTCAAGAAGTCTCTGGAGTAATTGCTGTTCTATTCAGCTCTCAGTCATACAGTCAGTTTTGCAATTTAAACATCACACAGTCACTATTTATTATTGCATAAACTACAAATTGAAAAAAATAAGAACCAGAATAATAATGTAAAAGTTACAAGCATTAACTCCCACTACAGTCTGAAGTTAAAAATAAACATTTGTTTGATTTTGATACAAGATATACCACTATGAATATATATAGTTTGTACTTATGTGATGCAATTCACAGACAATCCCAAATCGTCTCCATGCTATAACACCAATAATTAGTGATATAAGAAGTTACGTTGCACAATTTAAATTTTTAGAGGAAGGTAGATCTAACGCACCTGGGCCACACATTCACTGGTGTGTGAGACTGGAAGTCTGATTCCTAGCAGATTGTTTGTTTAACCGCTTAGTTTCCGTTTTGTGTTTTGAGGGCGTTCCAGCTCCTTAGCATGTCAGTTTCCACGTGGTGAAGTGTAATGCCTTCTACAAGGGTTTGGGGAATTTAAATTTTCTTGGAAGAGCCTCCTGAATCCTGTTCAGTGGATCAGATGACTGACTTCTTTCTCCTCTTAATCCTGGTCTTGGAGCAGCTTCAAAGTAAGACTTTATAAGAGGCAATAGGAGGCTTATACCAGCTCAGGGTTTTCACTCCCCAAATTAACGTTTTTTTTTATTTTTAATTTGTTCACTTTATATCCTGATTGTAACCCCTCCCCCTTCTACTTTTGTATCCCCCTCCCTCATGCCCCCTTCCCCTTCTTCAGGAAGAGGAACCCCTACTCCCCTATCATCTGACTCTCCCTTATCAAGTATCATGAAGACCACCTGTATCCTCTTCTCTGTTGCCTTCCAAGCCCGCCTCCTCCAACCAGGGAGAAGTGATCAGTGAGTGGGAACCAGAGGCCATGTCAGAGGTAGTCCCTCCTCGCCATATATGGGACCCATAATGAGACTGGGCTGCCTATGGACTGCATCCAAGCCAGGGGTGTAAGTCCTCACCTTGGTTGGTGAGTCAGTTTCTGCAGCACCCTTACCCCCACCTCCCAGTGAAACACTGGGCAGAGATTCCTTGGCTCCATGGGTCTCCTTGTGAGGTTCCTGTCCTTTCCATGTCCTTTTATCTCCCAATTCTTCTATAAGACGTCCTGTGCTCTACCCTAAAGTCTGGCTGTGAGTCTCAGCATCTGCTTTGATCATCTACTGGGTGGAGTCTTTTAGAGGATTTTTATGGTAGACCTCAGTCTTGTTCTTTCTTTTCTACCACTTCTGATATCTATTCTATTTGCCCTTCTGAATGAGAATTAAGCATAAATACTTGTTATTTCACTTTTTTTATATCTGTATATTGTAATGTGTTTATCTTGTATTATGTGACTAATATCCACTTAAGAATATAGACTATTTGTGTCTTCCCCACTATTACTCTGTAACCTAAACAATTTCAACAATATTTAGACATGACACATGCACCTTTAATTTTAACGCATGGGGCTTTCATTTACTTCCATTTCTACCATACCTGAATCATTTCAAAGGAACACATGACCTGAGGGACATTGAGTAACTGAAAGTGACCGCATACACAGTTTTGGATCATAGATCACTAGAAACAGAAGACACACATGTCCTATTTTCTAAGATAACTTACACAAGATGATCTTATGATCTTCATTGGCAAAAATTAGAATTTTAGACTTTCTTTTAACTGCAACTTTATCAGTGAATAATCTATTCCCTTCACAATTTCATTAATTTTTTTTACCATAACATAAATCTGCACAGACTAGCATTGACCTAAACACATAGTCAAAATGCATTAATTGCATTGAAATGAATGACAGATAGAGAAACGTATTTTATAATATGCTGAGGTTTTTCAAGTGATCCATGAAAACCAAAACTCTCACCCCAATGAGAATACAACCAGATAAAAGTAGTGTATCCCAGGAACACAGATACATGTTTTCTCAAGTTAAATGCCCCAATATCATAAAAGTTTGATAAAATTCTACAGTGATAACACAAAAAAGCCATAAATCAAGTTAAGTTTTAAGGTCATTGGTGGAAACAACAGGGAGACAAGTTAAAGTGAGTCAGAAAATACACGGTGGGCTTAAGATTCTGTCTAACAAGGCCCTTATTCTTCTCATTGGTGAAAGCTGCTGGAATTAGTTAATACATTCCTCAATATTGTACTTGTTAGTCTTAAGAGTGTTAGGTCATATACCAGAGTTGGCACAGAATAAATATTAAGGGTTTAAAAATAAGCACAAATAAATGAGAATTAAGAACTAGGATGACGACATTTCAACATTTCTACACACAGAAGTTCTAATCTGTTAGAAAGCCTTGCAGAAGCTTCAGGGAGAAAAGTGAAGTTATTTTCAGGAACTTCCTTCCACAAAGTACATCCACGGAAATATTATTCCTCATATTAGAGAAAATGTGAGAGCAGGTCTTGATGTTTAGTCTGGTCTGGGCACACTGAACAGTGTTCTGTGAAATCGAATGCCAACGCTACTTAGTGTCCTCCTACAGAGTCTTTAACCACAATCCTTACTTCTGTGTCCACTTTACCTCATACACTGTGACGGCAGGAAATTCTCCACATTTCCCTTGTTTGTTCTTTATATTATATATTATTGTTGTGGAGAGAGTTAACTTACAATTTCTGAAATTTGCTGTTTAACAAGTGTCTGGAATAGACCCTACACAGTGAAAATATTTTTTGGTCCTAAAGGTTTTCCTGATTTGGTACTGAGTTCTTTGGTGTGTTGAGTGTCAGAGGAATCGGTCCATGTCTCCTATAAACTAGGATGCTACATTGCTGCATAATGGGTGCAGCTCCTCCTCCTGTGATGCTGAGCTGAGGAAAAATAGATGTCTAGACATGCTTCTTCTTCTTTTCTTCTTCTGACTCTCTGTTAGAATTAAGCATAGTCCTAATATATACTGACTAATCTTTCTTTCTTTCTTTTTTCTTCTTTTTTAAAAATTTTTTTGTTAATTTATTCATATTACATCTCAATTGTTAGCCCATCCCTTGTATCCTCCCATTCCTCCCTCCCTCCCGTTTCCCCCCTACTCCCTTCCCCTATGACTGTGACTGAGGGGGACTTCCTCCCCCTGTATATGCTCATAGGGTATCGAGTCTCTTCTTGGTGACCTATTATCCTTCCTCTGAGTGCCACCAGGCCTCCCCATCCAAGAAAATGGGATACTGAACTTTTTTCTTTAAGTCTTTCTTCATGCTTGATTCTCTGAATCTTCTCAATTCTCTGTCTTTTTTACACACACACACACACACACACACACACACACACACACACACACATACACACACACCAAATATATGCAATATGAGAGTCCAGATTGACAGACAAGACATTTAGGTATATCCAAACTTTCATTTCCTTTTCTCTATTCCATCATTTCAACATTTGTTGACGTGGTTCTGGTTTCTTCAATACTGAAATATTGTAATTTTTATCACACTGATCCTTTGTAACACTGTCATAGTGATGTAATTCTTAAGCTATCACTGTTGTGGCTCCTACCTGGAAACTACAGAAAATCCTAAAATGCATTATTTGGTGCTAAATGAGGGAAATCCATATACTTGCATAAACTTTAGAAAAATATGTACCACAATTAATTATTTTAAAATCATACACCCCTTTCTTATTTTCTTTGGCAAAACTATCCTAACAACCTCCATTTGGTGGGGAAGCCGGTGGGCACACCGAGGTAGGGGAAACAAGCTATTCCATGAGACCTGATAGGCTGTGGTCATATGGTGCTGGAGGAGGTCCCTTTTTGTCAGAGGTTTAGTGGAGGAGAATAGGGAGAAAGAGGGAAGGAGAAACGGGAAGATACAAGGAGGGGATAACAACTGGGATGTAATCTGAATAAATTATACTAAATTGAAAAGGGGAAGAAAAAAAAAAAGAAAACGCCAACATTCCTAGCTGGCAGATAATACGATAAATTAATTAACTAATAAATATATTGATATAGGTACTTCAAAAGTAGGAATACTCAAAACTCTGTTTTCATCCTAACATTCACCTGGTTCCACCTGGATACCACCTGCTTCCCCAACATATAGTACCCTTCCTTTTCTTTGTTTTTTTTTTTTTTTGTTTTTTTTTTTTTATTAATTTATTCTTGTTACATCTCAATGGTTATCCCTTCCCTTGTATCCTCCCGTTCTTCCCTCCCTCCCATTTTCCCCTTACTCCCCTCCCCTATGACTGTTCCTGAGGGGGATTACCTCCCCCTCTATATGTTCATAGGGTATCAAGTGCCAAGGACAATACAGGCGGTAAACCTTAAACCCCTACCCAGATCTAGACAATGGACAGAACACTCTCCACAGTAGAGTGGAGAGTGGGATATTACTTTCTCACATACTCTGGTGCCTCACCTTTGACCATGTCCCCTGGAGGGGGAGACCTGATGGCACTCAGAGGAAGGACAGCAGGTTACCTTCCTTTTCTTTGAATTAAACCACAGCAGTATATTCCACTTCTCTATCCACAAAAGTATATTTTTTTCATTCACAATTTAATGTGTAACTGTTATAAAAAAGCAAAGGAGCACAGGTGAAGATGTCATGCAAAAGGATCCCTTGCATTTTACTAGTGGGAATATATATGCCTTGATGAAAGAAATAATTCTCCAAAAGTAAAAAACAGAATAGCTATGTGACTAAATAATTGTTCTGCTACATACAAATACCAAAGAAGGAATATTGATTGGATGGAAGGATATGTGTATACAGTATTTATTGTGAATTATATTTACATATCACCAAATCAATCATTGTGCATCAATATAGGATTAGGTTAAGAAATGTAATACATATATAATAATGCATATATAATGTAATACAATATATTCACATGTGTGCACATATACCAGTTACACAAAATATAATAAGAAAAATAATTTGTCACTTACCATAATATGGATGATCCTGCAATGTACAGCTTTAATAGACTAGGGCATTTGTTAAGAGATAAATGATCTTACACATTAAATTTTCAGTGTGTTCACATAGGATAAAAGACATAATTATCATTAGCACCTAGATCTTGGAAGGCAATTAGAAAAATATTGGCAAAATATAAAAAATTCCATTCAGATATGAGATCAAAATGAAAAGTTTAATTGAACAATATTTTGACTATAATTAAAAAATATATATCATATTTTTGAAAACCATCTAGATATATTTTGTGTGTTCTCACTATAAAATAGAATGTAAATGGAGGAAAACATATATTAATTAATTAGAATAAGCTATTTCACTATGCATATGAATTCAAAATTATCAATATGTACAAAATAAGTATATATTTTCATTTAAATCAATAGAGCTATAAGTTCCTTTGTCACATATGTAACATTGATCATTTACTTTGGAGAGTAGAATTATCTCAGCAGAAACATGTTTTAATCACTTTTTTTTAGAGAGAAACTTACCACACATAAAAATTAGATAATGTTTTCAGTTGATAGAGATGAGATATGATAGATATTGATTTACATCCAGAATTTTAGATGAACCAAGATAGGAAAGATATTTTCTTCAAGGTTGCCAAATACAAATAACCAAAACACTAAGAATGTAACATTTAGATAATTCTTGATTTTCATGGTTCTCCTTGCTGTAAGTAGTTTACTGTATTTATGTGCAATAATATAAATGTTTACATAAAAAAATAAGGAAATTAGATGAGATGTCAAATAATTATTATTAATTATTTAATGGAGCCACTAATGTTCATTGCTATGGTGTTTACATTGATACACCAAATTAATTCTACAGGAATTTACTGAAGAAAATAACCAAAATGTAAATATGCAAATAGAAATATTACAAATTTCTACTATTTTGTATAAGTTTGCAAGAAATATCAAATAAGTCTTACAGTAGAGATATTTTACATGTGTTAATATTAAGACCTATTTTAAAGTTAATCATCTTTTTTCTCCCAATTTTATTCATTGCTTTTTTAGTAAGTATGCAGAGGTTGTAGTTGGTCCTTTGACTGGAGTAATTGGATTGCTGAATACAGAGAACTTTGACTAAACAGGTCTATGTATGCCAGATATTGATCTAGCAATGCCCTGGCTCAAATCCATTTTCATTTGCTTTTCCACTTTTATCATCCTATAGGGGGCTACAATTCTGCCTGGTATGCTGGAAAATTAACTCATTGCTAATTATAGTGCCTGCATTTCTCTACATAATGAGCAAAGAGGAAATAACATTGAATTTTATTATATAAAATGTGCATATAGAAAATTAATACATTTCAATATTTTACATTTGAACCACATACTTGTCATTTTTTATTTCAGAAGTGATAAGACAATCTATATTCTACATTTTATAATAGAAGAATCCAAGATTTACTTGGCAGATGCTTTACCTACTATGCCCACAGGTACATTCTAATTTTGAGATTGAAAGCGAGAAAATTCGAAATAAGTGTATAGAAAATTTTGCCATTGTTACTGAATAAAATAATCATGCGAGAAATAAAGTTTAGATTATTTTTAAAAGTTTAAAACCTGCAATTAAGTTTCAAATGATTAGAATAGTCATCTTTGCTAAAGTACTCCTATTATATTTGTATAAATATAATGGGATCCATTATGGAATTTTCATAAACAGAGTGTGCTAATTGAAGCTCTTCTTATCCTATTCCCAGCCTTCAACAACAGCCTATTGGAGAAGCAGGCTGTTGGCATGTAGGCAGGTATAGAGAAAGAGAAAGTATCCCAAAGCACTATAAACAACCTTTTTAGGCTCTGGACAGGAAGAGGAAGAGGAGCAGAAGAAGGGAGAAAGGGGAGCATGAGGGGGAAAAAGAACTGCAGAAGAGTCAGAATTAATAATATTCACTAAATTTAGCAGTACAACATGAACAGTCATAGGTACTCTACTAGGAGATGGGACTACTTGGATGCCATCTTGGCTAGTGGCACTATCAAGACAGAAGGAACTACTTGTCATAAACCAAATCAATGAGATAATTTTCTAAGTTTTCTACAATCTCTTTAGAGTAGCTTGACAGTGAATGAACCTTCTCTAGGAGTGGATGATTGACTATACAATGACTAGTCCACTGAAATAGCCTTTATTGAAAATAGATTTTTTTCTCACATAATATATCCTGATTACCATTTCCCCTCCCTGTACTCCTCATTGTTTCTTTCCACCTTTTCTCTCTGTCATTTGAAAACAAACAGGTTTCTAAAGAATAATAATAATAAATCATATACAATATAATAATATAAAACTAACACATCACATTTGGAGGAAACAACCAAACACTCATTCACCCATTCATTCATTTGTTCATTTATTCAGTCATTCACTTTTAAGTGTAACAAAATGAAATATAATAAGAAAACTAAAACAAAATATAAAACCCTGACATATTATGTTAATGTTGTATAAGACAAACCAAAAGAATATAGCCCAAGGAGAAAAAACAAGAATCATAGTGCCTTTAGTTCAAAAACTCGTGAATACCATAAAATGCTGAACTAGAACCCATAATATAGACAGAGAGGACTCTGGTGTATGTGTATTCTTCTTCAGTCTTGGTGAGCTCATATGAATTTGGCTTTTTTTTTTATTTTAGAGAGCCTTGTTTTCGTGGTGTCAGCCATGATCTCTGGTTACTAAATTCTTTCTTCTTCCTCTTCCACCAGCTTTCTTGGGCTCTGAGGGAAGGGATGGATGGAAATATCCCATTTAGGACTGAGTGTTCATAGGTTCTCACTCTTTGTATAATGTTGGGTTGTAGGTCTCTATATTTGTGTCCATATGCTACAGTGGTGAAGTCTCTATGTTGGCACCAGCTTTACTTCTATATACTAAATATAAGGTATATGTGTTCTCTTCTGCATTGGAATCTTGTTTGTTATTTTTGGAGAGCAACTTGAAGTCTTGGCACATGACCTGGGTTGTTCAGAATTCCCCTATAACCGCTTTGGCCAACAACTAATTAGATGGTAAGCAAATACCAGTATATTTGATTATAAGACATGGATACTTGGGTCTCTCTCTCCAGTTATTTTGCAATTTCATCTATATCACTTTCATACATGTGTGTATTTTACGTAGTTTCTACTGTATTACTATTCCATACTAGCCCTAATGGTACTTAATTTCAGCTGCCTCTCCACTTGTTTTTCTCTTGGTTCCCCTCTTTCCCCCTTCTCATTGCATCCTCCCATTCTGCCTCATCCATCGATAACTATTCACTCCTAAATGAGAGGGCAGCTGCATGTCTAAACCCAAATGTAGGGTCTAGTCCATTTGTTCAGGTAAGAAGTAGAAATTTTCCTTTCTGCTATTCAAAGTATCCTTTGAATACTACTAAAATACCATTTATTTTAAAATTATTTAAATTATTTTTTATATTAATATTTAATAAATAAATATTAAAGTATTATTAAATTAAAATAAATGGTGACTTCAAATATATTAAGAAAACTGATATTTATAATAAAAGTAAAAACATCAGATAAGTTAAGTTGAATATTTTTGTTTATCCATAATTCTTAATTTTTCCTTTTTTACAAAATTTTATTAAATATTTTTACGTATACATTTATATCATTACACATATATACAATAAACTACCTACAGCAAGAAGAACCATGACACAACCAGGAATTATGTAATCATATATATTATATGTGTGTGTGTGTGTGTGTGTGTGTGTTACATTAGCCTTGAAGAATATATCTTTTAAATCTTGATGAGTCTAAAATTCTGAATGTTAATCAATATTTATCATATCTCATCTGTATCAACTTAAAACAAATATCTCGACCTAAAAACATCTTAACCTCTAAACAACTAAGCTTAATTATAAAACTTCAACCCATCAGAGACTTGAGAAGGAATAAAATTAATTACCTGAGTATACAGGGGGTGGAGGTTAGCCGCTTCCCAAATGTCCCAAATGAGATGACAGAGACAGTTTGCTGCCTGAACAATCACACAGAATTCTCTATAAGGTTGAAGCATCATCCAGACATATTTTTGAGGCAAGAACTAGTGAGAACTTGCTTACATGTCTTCGCAGAGATTGGCCATCAACACTGCCTGCATCCACTCTTGCCCAGTTTTAGGCAGATTTCTGTCTGTGGTCGAAACAAAGACACTTTGCAAAGTGGCTTTTTTTTTTTTTTGCCACATATGAAGCTATCTCCATAAGGAAGTTCTTTGAGGCTCATCATTTTCTTTGAGGTAGGCTGGGTGTTGTCAGGAGTTACCCTGTCTCTTGTAAATGTATCCACAATTCCTAGAAGATAAAGAATAAAAAACACAGAGACAGAATAATTGTGGTTTTTATCAACCTTTTCAACCTGGGAGCTCTTTCTGTATTCACTGTGTTGTTGCTAACAATTAAAGTATAATATTTTTGATTATGCACTATTCCAACCCCACCACTGTAGGATCTACTCAGCTACGTCAAAGCCTATGATCAACAAAGTCTCTAAGGGTTTCTAAGGGTTTGTTACTTCTCAGTTGCAATAGTGTCCACCAGATCTTTTTCCACCTTACTCTGGCATCCAGCCCAGTACACAGAACACACCTTCACCATATCAGAGGATTCGAATGTATCAAGGAGGATCAAGATAAATATTTGTGACTTGGTTTTGGGGTTTGCTTTTGAATGAAAATAATATCACATTCCAAAAGTGATAACTTTATAAAAATTAATTTTGTAGAACTCATTCATCTGTTCCATAACTGTCTAGCTATTTGCAGCATCCCCTTAATGTTAGTGTTTTCCATGCATTTTACCATTAAAATGACAGTATATTACAAAGCTGTGAAATGCACTGTTATTAATAATAAGCAATATCTATCTTAAACCTCAGTGTTCTGTGTGACAGATAGAAGTACTTGAGAATGTCTGAACTGGAAATAATCCTTTTAGAATATCTTAGGAAGAAGAAAAATATAGTATATGATAATTTTGTAATACTTATATAAGAAACCAACTATCATAAGTTTGTGCTGGATACAAAATAAAAACATATATAATACAATTATTAGTTAAACTATATTAACTATAATGATCCTTTTATAGACCTACTAATATGCATCCTATAGTATATATAAATATCTAGACAACTATTGACCTATCTTCCCTTGCCCTAAGATGAGTGCATTATGGCAAATGACTTTTATTTACAGCTGTATACTTCTGCAAATAGAACTTGGGTAACAATGTGTAGTATAGAATAGTGTCATAGTGGTTTTTGTTTTGTTGTTGCCGTTATTGATGTTTAATTATAATGGGTAGTTCAAGATTTATGGCACGGCCTGCAGGATGTTGAGGCAAAACACTGTGCACTGGGCAGAACAATCAATGACTCAGCACGAGGTGATGATAAGTAGAAAACATATTTACTTTTCAAAGTGTTGCAGGAAGCATTCACCCTTAACTTCCTGATGCTATTTCCTCAAATTATTAGTGCTGTGCCTGGGAACACTGTACCACAGGAGACAGAGATCCTCACATTCTTTTTACTCCTTGCTAGGTTCCTGCCGTGAGCACTAACCCTTTACTTAGAGCTGCCCTACAGAGAACTTCTGTAGCTGATTTCACATATTATTTTTTAACCGTAAGAATGCAAGTAGAATAGGTGGGGAGAATGTGAAAACATAAAATTCTGATCTTTTCTCCACCCTCTAGGTATTTTCCAACTGTGGCAAGTTTTGTGGTTGCTGATAAAAACGAAATACATTCATTCCTTTCTATACCGAGCCAATAAGGAGTAAAAATATTAAATTGAGACACCAACATTCATGTTCATATTTATTATACAAATGGCACCTTGCCTATTTCTTCTACTTTCTATAGCATCATTTATAAAAATGGAAATTAAAACTACTTTGAATGTAACATGTTATATATAATACATGAATGCATCTATGATCCTCTTTTCTAAATCAGTACCTCATAAAAGAAGAGGGTATGTTGTTTGTTTGTCTCGTGAATATCTTTCCAACACCTTGAACTGTCCCTAGAACCTGGCAGCCGTTCATGAATATCTGGCACATTAAGAAATCAATATATAAACACACAACTTCCTCTCGTCTGAAAAAAAAAAGCCTTGTTTCTCATTTATCTATCCAAAGCTAAGTGTAAGTCAAAAAATTTTCTGTCATTTATCTGAAGAGAAAGGGTCTGATAAGGGACATAAGAAGCACTTAGAAGTGCCATTTTAGATCCAAGAGAGACCTCAGCTATACTCCCTGCACCTGCAATCCTGGGGAAGTCTTGTGAGATCTCTTTGCCTCCTTTCCCGATTGGCTATGTAAGATGCAATATGGGTAACTATTCGAATAAACGTCTCTCAGGTTCTGTTTACTATTATAGATGCTTAGTTATTTTCCTTTGTAGGAACCATGAAATGAGTAGTGACTACAATAATGATTGGGAATCCTGAAGTTTGTTCTCATGATAATTAGATTTTGATTTTAGGCAGAATCGTGTGGCAGCAAAATTAATCTTGTACTTAACAGCATTTTTAAAAATGGCTGAGCTGTTATTAAACTCTAAAAGATGGTGTGAATATAAATCACAAGTCAGTGAACTGTAACAAGGTATTTTATCTATTACTCTTTTCTTTATATATTTTATCCATCATGAATATTAAAACTGTTGGAAGCTGAAGTATTGAGTTTTCAGTTCACTCAGTGTTTTTAAATTCTCAGTTAAGTTTGGCAATATTAATGTAAGAGATATTTATAATTAGCTAAAAATGACAGAAATTGTTATGTTTAGTTCAGACTTTATCCATGCTTTCCATACTTACAGAGTGTAAGCATATTATAAAATTTTATAATTTAGTCTGTAATATGTTGTGCCATATTAAAGCAAGATACTTTGGAACCTTGGTTTGCAAATTCATATTCTAAAAGATTTTAGGAAATTGTTGGATATCTTGTATTTTGTACTGTATAACATGTCAAGCTAGTAACACTCAATGCATGACACACAAATTCACACTTGTCTAATAGAAAAAGGGAGAAAATATTGGTATTAGAAATATGATATACATATATGTATATAATTAAATTGAAAATCAGTTTATTGACATTTACTTTTTAAAGAAAATGAATATTTAGAAAATCAGTTTGAATGTATTTCATACTTAGGGTTATTATGCATTAAATTTATGACCAATGGAAATACTATTATTTCCTGGAGCATGAGGTAGCAGACTCAGGGATGTAGAATGTAATCTTTATTTTTATATAAATTAAAATAGATAAAGACTAAATTCTGGGGTCATAAAGGATGTCTCAGCATTAAAGAGAAATGTGGTTCTACCAGAAGACTCAGGACCTATAATCACATGGTGTCTTAAAACCAGGAAAAATATTCATATACCTTAAATAAATAAATCTTTTTAAAAATGACTTCAGGTATCAGGTACACCTGTTATCCCAGCACTCAGGAAGCCTGGTCTACATAACAAGTCTTGGACAGCCAAGGCTACATGGAGAAACCCTGTCTTGAGAAACCACTAAATAAATAAATAAGCAAGCATTCTGTAAAAACACATCATTTATTAACAGTAATTTCTTGGTTCAGAAACTATAAAATTCAGGAGCTGGGATGATGGCTGATCATGCACAAGAACATACTACTCTGTGTTCTGTAGTCAGGGCACTCACGACTATCTGTAACTGCAGCTCCAGGTGAACACGAAGTATTTGTTCAGGTCCTTAAATTCATATGCGCAGACTTACACAAAGACACATATACATAATTAAAAATGATTCTGCAAATTAATAAATAATATACAATAAATATTTAAATATACTTTTTATATCATATGCATTTCAAACAAAATCGTTATAAATGCATGGATGTTGGTTCATCCACTAGAGAATGGGCCACCCTCTTGGAGCGGTCACACCTCTGAAAAAGACTGACTGTCCCTCCTGTAACAGCCACAACTGCCTGCCGAGAGCCCTCAGGTATACCCCGTTCCTCGTTCATTCGTGTACCTTGACTGCCTTGATCTCGTGTATGTCACATACAAGCAGCTGCAGCCACTGTGAGTTTATAAGTGTCCCATCCTTGTTGTCTTAGAGTGCCCTTTGCTGCAACAAAACACCATGTCTAAAAAGTAACCTGGGAGGAAAGAGCTCATTCAGCTTACACTTCCACATTTCTATTCATCAACCTAGGGACGTCAGGACTGGAAAGTTAAACAGGGCAAGAACCCGGAGGCAGGAGCTGATGCAGACGCCATGGAAGGGTACGGCTTACTGGCCTGTTCAGACTGCTTTCATATAGAACTGACACATAAAATCAGCAAGGATACCTGTTATATCCAAAGCACAAAATTTCCCAGCAACCCTCCATGAATTTTGACTCTTATAATCTTTCTGTCCATCTTTCACTGTGTTCCCTGAGTGCCAATAGTGAGGTCCGATTTCTGACAAGGAATTCCATAGCCACTTGTTTTCTGTATTTCCCTACTTGTGAGTATGGGATAATAGCTGTCAACTGTATGAAGAGGATTGTTATATGAAGAATAAGAGCTGCATTAATCCGTGAATATAAAAGTAAGGAATTTATCTCTTATAGCATGTCTTGTACTTATGGTGACCTCTCCCTTCAAAGCAACACAGCTCTAGGTGTTTTTCTTGCTGTTTACACTAAGCATTTCCCAGTTCCAGACCTTGATTCTCTACTTCTGGCAATATTCTGCTCGTATGTTAGACTGTTTTCTCTCAGACTGCACAACTTCAGGATTTTTCTTAGTGATGAATTCACTGCTTTGTCAGTGACAGCTTTGTCTACCTAGGGGACATATTGTGCTAGATTGACTACACTATTACCACTTATGTTGGGCGGTAAGCTCTGAATACACAAAACTAACTGTGTTGGTTATAAGAGAATTTCACTTGAAAACACTCTCATGGTGCTTCTCCACACAAAGATTTCTTTTAATATTGACTAGTTCTAAGATAGATTCTTCAGCCATATGAAATGGATTCTTTTAGTCACTGTGTCCTTCTTTGAGTGTTTAGTTAAATGTTACTGGTTAGTTGATGTGTTTTCTCAAACATTTTGTAGCAGGTGCTCTTTGAATATCATTGTGAAATGATGCTCTTTAGTTTCCATGGAATCTTGAAATTATCTTCTAAAAATAATCACAAAAAATGGCCTAAACTGAATAGAAGTCCCTAGGGACAGCAGGGAATTTCACCTGTTCTGACAATGCAAATATTAGTTTGTCTTGTGTCTCTTGTTAGTAGGAGATGACTTGGAGGGATGTTTTTTGTTTGTTTGTTTGTTTGTTTGTTGTTGTTCTTGTTCTTGTTCTTTTTAGGAAATCCAAGAGTTTCACAGAATACCAGGAGTTCAAATGCATGTCACTCACAGAAATGTAATTTTAGCTCACACACTCAGCTGTTGTTTGTCAGTGGAACACTTTGAAATTCTAAAATCTCAGGCAGTTTTCTGAAGGCAACTTAAGCTTTTAAAGTGTCTATACTTGTGTTTAGTAACTTTTTAATTCTTGTGATAAGACATTTTGACCACATCAACTTATAAATAAAGACTTTTGGGGGTTCAGAGGGTAAATCTATGTACCAGCATTGCAGAGAGCATCCCAGCAGACAAGTAGACATGATCTTGGAGCTATAGTTGAAAACTTGCATCTGGAGACACAACTACTAGGCATGCATATATATATATATGTGATAAATAGATATATAAATAGGTGGTAGATATATGGAAAGATACACCACCATACACATAAACATACTTAATTTTAAAGCCCAACCCCAGTTAAACACTTCTGACAAAAACACACCTCCTAATCCTCCAATAACATTTCTGCCATCTGGGCATGAAGTATTCATATATATGAGCCTATTGCGGCCATTTCTCATTCATAGGACAACCCCCAGAGATTTCATAATCTCCATTCTCTCTCTACAATACAAGGAATAGTATCAGTAAATGATGTCATTTTAGTTGATTATTAACGTTTGAGGTTTCTTTGAGTTTGATTATAGCTTAAGGTTCTCAATAGATTTTAAAGTGCTTATATTTATTTTTGCATATTAATCATGTATATATAGAAACATAGATTAATATTCCTTCTTTGCTATTTATTTTATATATCTATATGATATCCTTGTATTTTCCCATGTTTTTTCATATAAGAGTATGTGTGGAACCCAGTGAACTTAAGTTCATATGTTCTCCGCTCTATTTCTTGAGGCAAATTAACATGGAGTTTGTGGTTTCATTTGATGTAATTAATCATTATGGTTGAGAATTCCCTGTCCCTGATTTCAGAGTGCTAAACTTTCATGTAGGCAACCATGTATTCACAGGATTCATGTGAGGTCAAGGATTTAAAATCTATTGTCCTCATATTTTCCATAGCAAGTAATTTATCCACTGATCATCTCCTCAGCGATGAGATTCAATATTCTTATTAGAATTATAATATCAGATATTAATTTGTAAAATTTGTGAGAATTCCTTACAATTTTTAAAGTTTGGAGATAGTATAGTGGAGAAGGTTCTGTGAAGTTGTGAGAAGGAATATTCTTTTCTGTTTGGATGAAAAGATCTTTACCAACTCTACATCTGACCCTGGGCTAATATTGAAAATATATAAAGGACTCAAGAAATTAAACATCACCAAATCAAATAAGCCAATTAAAATATGGGGTACAGAACTAAACAGAATTTTCAACAGAGGACTATCAAATGGCAAGAAACAATTAATGAAATGCTCAGCTAAGCCTGTCCTTGTTAGGTCGTGCCTCACAAATATGTCTTTCAAATATATTGAACTGAAGAAAATTCTCCGGCATTACAGAGAGTTTTGGGTGACTACTCAGCTAGCAATCTGTCTCTTTTATCTTCCCATTTGGAAAGCTACTAACCTGCACTCCCTGTATATTCAAGTAATCAATTTTCTTCCTTCTCAAGTCTCTGATGAGGTTGAACACTAGATAGTTTAGTTATACAATTAATCTTACTTGTTTAGGGGTTAGATGTTTTTAGGTCTTGATAGATGTTATAAGTTGATAATGATGAGATATGATAGATATGGATTTACTTTCAGAATTTTAGACACAACAAGATAGGAATGATGTTTTCTTTAAGGCTGTCAAGTACAAATAGCCAAATCATTAAAATGTAACATTTATATAATTCCTGATTGTTTCATGGTTCTTCTTGCTGTAGGTAATTTATGTATAATATATGCATATATATGTAATAATATAAATGCATATGTAAAAATTTAAAAAGAAATGCTCAGTGTCCCTAGTCATCAGGGATATGCAAATCAAATTTATTCTGAGATTCCATCTTAGACCTGTCAGAATGGCTAAGATCAAAAACTCAACTGTCAGCACATGCTGGGGACGATGTAAGGAAAGGGGAATATTCCTCCATTCCAGATGGGAGTGCAAACTTGTAAAAACCACTTTGGAAGTGAATCTGGTGCTTTTTTAGAAAATTGTGAATAATTCTACCTCAAGACCCAGCCATGCTACTCCTGGGAATATACTCAAAAGATGCTCTACCATACAAGGACATTAGCTCAACTATGTTTATAGCAGCTTTATTTGTAATAACCAGAATATGGAAACAACCTAAATGTCACTCAGCTAAAGAATGGATAAAGAAACTGGTACATTTACACAATGGAATACAACTCAGCTATTAATACAAGGAAACCTTAAAAATTTCAGGCAAATGGATGGAACTAGAAAAGATCATCCTGAGTGTGTTAACCCAGCCTCAGAAAGATATGCATGGCATATACCCACTCATAAGTGGATATTAGTCACATAATACAGGATAACCTCACTACAATACAGAGAGTAATGTGCCAACCAAGGACCATGTATAATGTGGACATAGACTCTCTGCTCAGATGTAGTAGATAGGCAGCACAGTCTCCTTGTGTCTACTACAATATGGGGAGTGGGGAGTCCTTCTGCCCCCTTCCCTCCAAGTTGTTCACTTTGCCATGGTGAGGCCATCTTGCCAGGCCATAGAGGAAGAGGAAACAGATAGTACAGATGATACTTGGTAGACTACGATCAGATGTTAGGAGAGGAGGGCTCTGCCTTCTGAGGACTAGAGGAGGGGAGAGAGGGTATGCGGAGGGAGGGTGACAAGAGGAGGCTACAATCAGGATATGAAGTGAACAAATTAAAAATAAAAGAAAGAAAAATATAGTGGAAATGATAAAATGTTTCATTATGACTTTTAAGACTATTTGAAGCTGATTAGGGCATGCTATCAAATTTCAATACTAAAAACAAAGTCTCTTACAGACATTTATTCATATGTAATGAAAACTTTGAATGTAATAGAGGTGAAAGATCTTTTGCCAAAGAGATTATCTTCCATTAGTCTACTATAAAAGCAAACAGGCTAGTGTCAAATTAATGAGAGAAGTATGTAACTATGCAGTAAGTGTCATAGATATGAAATACAACTACATTTGAAATGAGAATGAGGTCACAATCGAGAATAAAGATCTATTTAAGCAGATTCCAAAGAGTGGATTAGCTCTGCCAACACGTGGTGCTTAGTCCAGAAATACTGTCATACTGCTTTGACCTGTAAAAGTGCAGCCTACAGGATTTATGTTGCTTTAGGCCTTGTTATACTATTAAAATCTAATGACAATAATGTAACTTTGATTAAGAAATGCTGACTCTGTTCCTACATATAAAATAGTAATTGTCAGCCATTAGGAACAGCAAATTCAGGTTATTTTCTATGATTTCAAAAAGGATTTGAGCCACTTTATTTCACCTCATACTGCCCACAAAGATGTGTCTTCCTTACTGCAGGCCTAAAGAAACAGTGACATCCACTATCTAAAGAGGCCTCTGAAAACATGAGCTAAAATAAATCTTTCTTTTTAAGTTGATGTTTTTCTGTTTTGAAATTTTGAAAAGGAAACTGAATAACATGTTTATTTTATGTTTGTAGCATATGTCACATTTAAAAATAACTATATGCAACCCTATCTACATAATTTATTCCATCACTTCTACTTTCAAGATTTACTAAAAAAAATCAAATATGCTGTGTATGTAAAACTTTAAATTTCTCTTTATATTTATAAAAGGTCAGAATTTTCAGTATGAGACACATATGCCAATTAAATGAACCAAGCCATTTATAACCATTTTACTTACACATACAGAGAGAAGGAGAAAGAGAGATGGGGGAGGAGGGAGGGAGGGAGGGAGGGAGGGAGGGAGGGAGACAGGGGGTGAATAATACACCTGGGCAGAACACTGGTCCATCTCTATAAACTTTATAACAGTTTCTGTCAGAATTTTATAGTAAATAGTTGGTGTCTAATTTTGTTCAGAATTTCATTTAATTAAACTGCCCATATAAAATTTCTAAAACTCAAAGTGAATAAAATATAATTTGCATTAGTTTATATGTACTCAGTATTTGCCTGGTTGGTGCAGTTCCTATGAAGGCCTTTCTTCCACAGCACAAACTCAAATGTCTATGTTCTAAAACAGAGATGTTGCTTTCTTGAGGTAGTACACTGAGAGTTCATTCTGACAGTAACTAGTTACAAGACAAATCTCCTCAAGTACTGTAATTTTGTTCCTTGGTGTCTTGTTTACCTCAAACTCCCATTAATTCAAGAAAAACCAATTTTGTATGAAAGATAACCAGGTACTTTGAGTTTTATACAGGTTGGTGGTATGTTATTTGAGTTCGAAAGTAAATAAATGATGTGCCTGGAACTTTATGCTGTAGATTGGGATGAATACAGAGAAGTAGAGAAGGAAAAAAGGCTGAAACAGAAGAGCAGGAAAGGTGGAAAGGAGGAGGGGGAGAGAAAAAGAGGAAGAAAAAGGAAGAAGGGAGAAAAAAGTGTGACTAAAAATCCACAAAAAACAATTATGATTTTCCAAACCGCATGAAAAGTTAGAGGATAAAAAAGATATTAACGATTTTGACCACGAATATTCAGGTGTACTGGTGCATATCTTTCATTTCTGTACTCAGGAGGCAGAGGTGGGTAGATATATGTGGGCCCAATTCCGCCACGGTTTATATATCGAATACCATGCCAACTAGAGCTATTCAGTAAGACCCTATCTAAGAAACAAGACAACAGAAAATACTGAAAAGATGGTTAATTTCACATAACTGTGTCACTACAACCTATTAAATGTTTGTCTATAGTTGTTTTCTTTTATATTACTAAAACCAATGATGCTATGATGTTTTGTAATAACACCCATGTTACATAGTACCTACATTAAGTATCTCATTGCCTGTTTGTTATAGCACTAATAATATTGACTTTTCAGGAATATTATGATGCTGTATGTATTTGGGGATATACAAATTAACAATTCTAATCTTCTTAATTAGAACAAAGCTGTTTTCTGAGATTAAGAACATTATCCAAAAATTATATGCAACAAAATTGACTAAAATAAATAATCTTATTATTACAGTTTTAAATTCTAAAACCTTCTGTGATTGCAAGCATATTGCAACAATATGTTGCATCACATCACAATTGCAAGATTATTTTTTAAGGAAGACAAAATATAACCAGGGAAATCAAAATGATATGGGATGTACTACTGGCAGAATATACATGCTTGGCAAATCAAATAAATTCCCTGAGCAATAAGAGGATAATTTTCTGAAATATGCAGGTATTTTACTCTTTAATAGAAAATATATAATTTTGGTACCTTTTAACATTATTATAACTTTTATTTTAGTACCCACTAATAATGAAATATCCTGCTCTGTTGTTCATTAAATGTTTTTATGTGAGTGATATTTCATGGCATTTACTGATGTGTTTTAAGTCAATTGAGGATGTAACTGTGCTTAAATTACACCATAGAAGTTATATAAAGAACAATATGATTTCAGTTAATGTTGACATCCTCAGCCCTATTTTATCTATCTAGTCTGTATACTACTCTGTTGTCTAGAAATAGTTTAGGTGTGATTTTGCTGTAAAGTCTCTCATCCAGCATAAACAATGTCCTGTGCATGTGGGTACATGTGTGTGTGGCGTGATATACACCTAAATGTTTACTCTTTAGTAGCATGCTATCTCTAAATAACTCTTTCATCAATGTTTGCTTTTCACAAACATTGAGATGTCTTTTAAGTATTTTATTATGTAAATAATGTTTTTACAAATATTCATTGAGTATTTTTTTAATTTCAAATATTTTTGTTAGTAGTCATTAATGCAAATATATATTCTTGGCCTTAAGGATATGGATATATACATATAACTCTGTTGCTTAGCCTGGACCATGCTGCTATTCATCTGATGCCACTTCATCATACTCTTGTGTTCCTCTTGAGTTCCAAATCGAAAATATCAATATTGAAGGATGAGCTGATTATAAATTTTCGTAAGGAAAAGCAACCACCTCCCAAAACAAGCTTACATTTGTTTGGGTTTGTATCCTTGCTGTGGCTTGTGCTGTCAGTATCTTAATAAAAGATTTAGCAGATGAGCTTGCCCTTGTTGAAGTCATGGAAGACAAACTGAGGGGAGAGATTATGGATACTCAGCATGGCATTCTTTTCTGTAGGACATCAAAAAATTGTCTCTGGCCAAGACTATACTGTGACTGCAAACTAAGAGCTGGTCATTATCACAGCAGGGTCCTCTACACAAGAGGAAGGAAAGTCAGCTCAATTTAGCTCAGAGAAGCATGAGCATCTTTAGATTCATCATTCACAATGCTGAAAAATACAGTCCAAACTACAAGTGGGTTTGTCTGAAATGCAGTGGATATATTGACCTACATGGCTTGGAAATAAATGGCTTCTCCAAACAAACAACAACAACAATGCAACAACAACAATAACAAAACAAATTTCCAGAAATGGTTACATTTTGGATTCTGCTTACTTTTCCTTACCTGATGGAAGAAAACCTGGGAGTCCACCCCCTAACGTGTCACAGATGGGTACTTGGGAGCATGGAAACTCCATCGTACCTTGGTAGAGTGGTGTAAATGTAGCTGGTACCTCCCTGAAGAATCTAAACCTAGTAGGTACTGATGCAGACAAGGAACAGTGGGAAGAGGTTCATAAGTGGATAGTGACAGCAGCTATTAGTTCATCAGACTGGAAGGTCTGGGCCACCAGCCTCTCTGTAGCCAACTTGGCCAAAAGCATAATGAAAAAACCAGTTCAGCCATGAATAAGGGTATCTGTGGAATGAAGGATGGTGCTTTGCTCACTGTCCTCTGCCCTCAGTCTAAATGGAATCTCACATGTCATGAAGGTGACTTGACTTTTGAATAGGACTGCTTAAAGAATGCTTAAAGAAGAGTGCTGAATCACTCTAGGGACTCTAGGAAGACTTACACTTCTAATGTCTTTGAGGCGTGTGTGAGCACTGCACTGTCCAGGCTACAAAAGGGTTTCCAGGGAGACCATACACTGTCTCCTCATCTGAACTGGGATTGTGACAGCTGTGTTATGATGACCTGGTGAAAACACAAGTTTCTTAAAGCTATGCCCTGGTGTTAAGTCTTGTGTAGTGGTACACTGTTTAATACGAGAGTCTCCCTGTTCCGGATATCCACCGCCAATTGTGTGTATATACAATTGCCCCATGGGCCTTATGGTGTCTTTGTGTTTCTCACCCTCAACAAATACACCTAGGCCGACTTACAAATTAGTCATATCATGGCTTCCGTGTGTAAAGTCATTATGGATGTCTTATTCAAAACTGTTTTCAAAGGGTCTTATTGATTTACTATATTATTTGTGTCTATAGTTATATTGCAGTATTATATAAAATGTAGAATCTCTTATGAATGATGCAACTAACTGCTCAAGTGTCACACCAACAAAAACATCAAATAAACTTTGAACAATGAATAGGAATTTTTGTTACTTAACTGCCATTTGTGTTCTTAGGTAAATATTACACATTTAGAGCCAAACCTTACATTATAAGGTAAAATACTACATAATATAATATTACTTACATTATAAAGTAAAATGTTACATATTTAGAGTGGAACCTTACATTATTACTAGGAGTTCTCTACTTCATAGAAATACAATGAAAGGAGTAAACAATGTGCTTGAAATGTGAGGAAAGCACTTTTCATTATTTATTTTTCTGCATTTCTGAAAATAAAAATATTATTAACAAAATAGTAGAACTTTAGAATTCAAAGCAAATGAGATTTACTAATGCATTCAACATGATGACACTTTCACACTTTGAAATATTACATAATATGTTGGTTGATTTTCATGATTAAAGAGGAATAAATGAATCTGAAAGGCATATAAAACATCACAGGCAAATCTATTAAATTTTGCATCTAATACTCTTGGAATATTTCCAGATATGGTGTGTAAAAGTTTTTTGTTAAATAGCACTTTTTTTTTCAAAACTCCCATTTCCTTTCTGTTTGAAATATAAAAACGTATTATGTACAGGAAACTAACACAATCAAAAGCATGCATGCCCATTATCATGTCTTCATTACATTTTATGAACCTTGATGAATAAAATTTGGTGCAAACTGTGCACACAATTTATGTGTGGAATGAACTGTACTGAACTCTGAGTCAGGTCCCTGGAGATAGCCCTAGTAAAAATATCAAAGATACTCAAGGCCTTAGCTCTATTTCATTCAAGGTTTCTCCTTACTTATTCCTAGCCTTCTAGGAAACAGTGAGTTGGTGTCAGTAGGATTTTGTAAGACAAAAAATAGACTTGGTAAAACTCAGTCTCTCTTGGTCTGGTGACATCACCATATGTAGTCAATGTCAATATCAGGTGGCCAACCCAGCAAGAGATATGAAAAGCTTGAAACTCTGTCTTACAGCATGTGTACAGGAGAATATAAAGCAAAGCACACACAGTCATATAATTCTTGTGATTTCTTTATTATAGTTTCTGTCATTCTCTGAAATTGCATGTTTCACTTGATGAAGTAATTATGAATATGCTACTATGATTAATATGTTGAGTTTAAAGGATTATGGATATAAATGCATTAAATATATCTACTGATAAATTGTAACCGACCCTTAATTCTGGATATTTTCATGATTTGTAACTTTTATTTTCTTTTTTTGTTACTTCTTTGAAATGTTCATCAATATATACAATATATTTTTATGCTTTCTGTACCCACTGACTTTCCTCACTTCCTTTGGCTTTCTTTCTAGTATATTTTCTGTATGTGTATATGTACACACATACACACACACACACACACACACACACACACATATTGAATCCAGGCATTCCTTTCTATACCTTTATGACTATGAGGTTATCCACTGTTTAATAGAGAAACTCTCAGGGGCCACCACTCTGATGAAGTGACTCTCCCTCCTCTACAAGAAGCTTAAGGTTGGAAAAATCACAAATCTGTGGATACAAACGTAAGTATGTATAAGGGAATTTAAAAATGTTACCATATATCAAAAAATGTAAGCAAGGTGCATGGAAACCCCTGGACTGGACCACTCTGTTTGCAAAACAAACAATGGGTTGGGGAACAACTGCTGGGCTGCCCTAGGGAGTCCATAGCAGCCCACTTGGAGGGCTATCCTTGTCAGCTTGATTAGGGCAGGCAGCAATGGGCCACTGAGTACTGGTCAGAACACCCATTGAGTTAGTGTGGGGACTTTAAACTTATTTAGGCTATTTAGGTTATTATGGAATTACATGTCCTTTCCTCCACGGTAGTTTGAGAAGAGAACTCTTCTCCCAGATGAAGATAGGAAATAGCTTTCATGAAAAACAGAAATCTGCTCCATGAGATTCCGAGGAATGCTGAATTTAGGTTTACGGTTACCCAGTAAGAAAAATAGTCTGGGCTGAGTTAGGTGTGGGGCCAGCATTTTTAGGACACCATCAGCAGCATTTGCATGTGGGGGTTTTGTTTTTGTGAAATGCTAACATGATACAGATGAATGAAAGTATTCTAATACTATTAAAATATTATTAGTTAACTGTAGTCCTGGCTTTGGTGTTTGTCACACACAGTCTTTCAAAAATAAAATTTGGCATGGCTTCCCACAATGTCAACTACTATTTCACAAGACAGTATTAAATATTAACCTAAGATAGTGTTCTTGATTGCTTTTCTGTAAGCTAATACTCATTAAAAATAAATATCCTACAAACTAACTCATTAAACCTTAATCTAATCACCATCTAATCAAACCACAGCAAGATTATTATTCTGACCTTTAAAAATCTGAGCGCACTTCATGATAATTTTTTCCTTTCTAGGCAGATGTTGTAATATTATTTTTCATTTAAAAATATTTTCTTAAACCTAACAATAACATCAACATAACATCTTCACCAAAATTACTTTTTGTAGTGATAACAAATGACCTCACCTTCTGTTGTCATATTGCTTTTATCTTTTTCACCAATCAGGATGTTATGTTAATAAGAAAATGTGTTACAGCTCTTACAAGAATTTAACTTTTAGTCTAATTTCATGCTTTTTGGATTTGAGAGATTTAGATACCTCAACTGTAAACTTCAGGCCCCATCAGTGGCTTTCTCTCTGATAAAGGTGAAGTCATAGTTGAAATACATCCAAGAGTTCTTAATCATAATTAGTCAGTAGTTTCCAACCATTTTATTATATGTCAACTGTGTTACAGGTTGATTTGATGTGTAGTTCCCCAATAGAAGTATCTAACCTCCTCCCATATTGTGTAAAGAATTTTCACAAAAGTTTCACATAATCTTGCCTTTATTTTTTTCATAAAAGTTTCCAGTCTGAACATGCTGATTTTTACCCTCCCTTGTTGAACGTCTTGCAGCACTTATTAACCATAGTTCATTATATACAAACCATCAGATGAATGCTTCAAAGGAAATCTCTCAATAGTAAACATTAAATTACTCCGTATAATGAATGAACTTTGTTTTGCCTTCCAAACTTTACATTATATAAGGTGTTTCAGGAATAGAATTTTTTCTGCTTATCTTGGTTAATATATGAATCTCTAGGTAGCTAATTTATATAAATATATTACAACTGGATTTTCCTTTCTGATCTATAAATACTTAGAATCCCTTTAGTTTTCATGGACACATATTTCTCGAGTTCCTTATAGACTACCACCCAAAGCAGTTACGACATTTCTGGGAATTCCCTCATATACACCTGTCATATTCTTATGAACTACTCTTATATCACCAAATCCCTGTACATTTCCTAAGCCTTGAACGTTATAAACTACAGCAGCACAGATAGGTTGCCAATATAATGATGTAACTGTGTATTATTTCTCCCCTGAAAGGGTTTCCACTTAATCAGTCATAATAAAAGTTGAGACTGGTGTTGGAACTAAAAGACACTTTTATATTACAGCTTAAGATCTAAGATCAGCTACCACAGGGAAACCAAAGCCTACAGACTTGGGAAACAATAATCCTCCTTTTGTTCCGTACACTCATATTTTAACCAGCGTCAGTGCTCTCTTTTAGGGTATAACGAAACTAACAGTTTAATTTTAAAAGTACATCCATAAGTACAGTATGTACTACCTTGAATGAGATGAAAATGGTGAGGGTAGGAAAATGTCCCATTTTAAACAGGGACACACATAAGAGGGGTGTTTATTTGTAAATGGCTGGTATTAATTCTGAAAATAGAATTACCTAGAAACTTTCATTCTCAGAAAATATTTTGTATATTCTCTACATCTTTGCATAAAAATGTTTACACATGTTCCATTGGTGAAAAGCATGTTTATTTCAATTTTATAGACAGTAAATTAACACTACATTGATGAATATTTTTTTTGTTTGTGTTTGGTTTGGGGTTTTGTGTGTTTGTTTGAGGCATGGTTTCTCTATGTAGTCTTGGCTACCCTGAAACTCAGAGTGACCTGCCTGCCTCTGCCTTCCAAAAGCTGGGACTACAAGAGTGTGCCACTACACTTGGCTAAATGAATGAATTCTATCATAATAAACAAAATTTTCAAAGAAAATAATATACACAGAATTGTGTACTCTCTTGTTTAGATGTAACCTGATGTATGCATTCAGGATCTAAAGTTGGCATCCAGTAGGGTCAATCACTGAAGCCTGCACCCGAGGCATCTGTAAACACACATATATCATCAATATTATTATCCAAAGAAATGTTTGTTTCAAGAACAATCATTATATTTTATATTTCCTAAAGATTGCATTCATATTTTATTCTTTATTTAATATCACAACTTAATAACATGTCACCATTTATTTAATTTTCCATGGGTGATTTTTTTTCTATTCCAAACAGAGCTGTATTGAGTAGCTATATTTATAACATAGATACAATATGCATATATTTTTCTTTATACACCACCATTTTTCAAATTTCATATTTGCCACTTTTCTATCAAATCTATTTCTTTCCCTATACATATTTTTCAATATCATGACTTAACTCTTGCAGATCAAACATTCTTGACATAGTGATATCATATACTTATAATAAACTACGTACAGTAAGGACAGCTATGAAACAACCAGGAGATCCATATGTAAAAGTTACATTCAAAATATTAAGGTCATCTTTACTTGTCAACCTTGAAGAAAATACTGTCAGTCTTATCTAGATAAGTCTAAAGTTTGTGTCTAAATCATTTTCTTTCATATCTTTTATTTATCAATTAAAAAACATTTCTCTAGAACTCTAAACACTTCCTTAAATCCTAAAAGCTTAAGCATAACTATGAAACTATAAATATCTAGTCTACAAACACATCAAAGAACTGAGCTTATCAAACATTGAATGTGATACTTTCATGTTAGTTGATAGTAACATGCTCAATATGATAATGAAATATTACACATATATTGGTATACATCTACAACCTTACCAGATGCAACCATGTTACTTTTCAATGATATTTCTCATGTCCATATATAGGTTGTTAAACTTTACAGATAAAACAATCCATTTACTACTGAGTCATTTACCTGAATCATGATTATCACAAGTTCTGGCATTACATCCGGGAGTCATCTACTGTAATGTATATTTTACTGCATTACTGATGTAAGACATAAATGATCCCCAGCTAATTGGAGTGCTAATTACTTTATCCATAAAGTGATGAAGGGTTAACTTGATGGATTTCATGGAATTTTTGATTGCTGATCTTAATACAAGGGTAACAAAGCCAAGAACTTCACTAAAATCTACTAACAGAATATGTAACAAAGTAAGTGCAGATATCTACTTCTCCTGGCCTGGCCACCCCTGCTCCTACCTATCTAGCAGGATATACTTTTGATATGTTTAATTAACTCTTATTTTATGGTAAGGTTATGTTGATATTTAATTATCACAAAACCCCTAATAAAACCTTACTAATGTCATATCAAATTCGGCTACTAATTTGAAACACAAGAGAGATTACAAAAAAAGATCCTGCAGTTTGAGACTTCTATAGTCTTACATTCAGGTTTATTTACAGATCTGATAAGAATTTTGCTAGTATAGTTGATGAATCTGTAATTGTGATTGTCTTGTGATTTAAAAAAATCACCTCAGAGAAATATAGAATATGACATTTAAAATTTTTTTTTATCATTTTAAAGATTCATTGACAATGATACAGGTTAGCTCCTGGCAACACCCAGCCTATCTCAAAGAGGATGATGAGCATCAACGAACCTCCTTATGAAGTTGGCTTCAAATGTGACAAACAAGCCACTAAGCCAAATGTCCTCATTTCTACCACAGACAGAAATCTGCCTAAAACTGGGCAAACTTGACTGCAGGCAAAGTGTATGGCCAAAATCTGAGAAGACAAGGTAAGCAAATCCTCAATAGTTTCTGTCACACAAATATGTCTGTCAGATATATTGGACCAGAAGGCTTAAGATGATGTTCCAATATTATAAAGAGTGTTAAATGAAGGCTCAGGTAGCAAACTGTCTTTGTCATCTTCTCATTTGGGAAGCTGCTAACCTGCAATCCCTGTATACCCAGGCAACCAATCTTCTTCCTTCTCAAGTCTCTGATTGAGTTGAAGACCAGATAGATGTTCTCTGCAAGGCTGCCAAATGCAAATAGCTAAAACACTAAGAAAGTCACATTTATATAATTACTGGTTATTTCATGGATCTTCTGGCTATAGGTAGTTTACTGTATACATGTGTAATAATATCAGTAAAAATGTAAAAACTTTAAAAATATCATAAATTATCAATTTGACTAATAAATAAAATTCACCAATATTCACATTCTAAATGTATATGACCATGATGTTTTCCATTGTTCATAATATATAGATATTGGCTTTTTTAAAAAATAAAGTGGTACCATAACATTTAGATGTTAGCTTTTTTTTTTAAAGAAAGAAGTACTAAATTAAAGAGCATCTCTCTTAGAACCATTTCTATCTAGACATTTTGCTCCAGACAATACCTGTTTAAGAGGGAAACACTTCTGGCTCCTGCACTGGTTTTACACTGTGCTTTCCTTAGTGTAAAGTGGGAGATGAAGCATTGGATATGTCCTCCACCAATCCCTTCTCTAGTTCACATTCTGAAGTTGGATTGGTTCTGCTTAATGCACAGTTCTTGCTTATCTCTTCTTTTATTTTCCTACTGCATTTCTTTCTGTGTTTGTTAAAAACCATATAAGCTCCTGGAGGTCATCAGATATGGAGTCATCCAATTGGGAGCAAATATTTCTTCAACGTCATAAGTCATTTGAAATTTGTTTACCCACACTTACTTTGTCTTAACTGTTTTTGAAAATGTACTTGCTCTATGTGTGTTGATGAATAAGGGTGCTTATACAGTTTTTATAAAGCCAAACACTTTATTTGTTGTCCGGTTGCTTTCCATATCAAATCTAAAATCAAATGTATGTTTCCAAAATATCTTCCTATCCCATGAATCACTGTTATAAAATATCTACTTTCATTCATTTCTATCAGTGAGCTATTTGAAGTATTTTTACATCACATAAATGTGGCAGAGATTAAACTTAAGTTGTATTTATTATAAATCTGAAGTAATTGTAGCTACACTTTCTATGCTTTACCAATTGAAATATACTTTTCTTGCTCAGTACATGCTTCATATGATAAGGTCCGCAGCTACATGGTACATCTTAGCAGCATATGGATATTTTTCTTTCTTACTTTTGATCACATGTATTTATAATATTAAAGAAAATATTTTACTTTTTTGACTATGCTAATATCTTCTGACAATGCTGTTTCTTTATATCACATTAGGAAAGAATCATTAGTGTTCATTTGCATTTTCAATCTCAATTTGTTACACAGTTAAGAAATTTGTTTATCCTTTTCATTTCTAGTAATTAGATGATAAAAGATGAAGTTCTTAATGAAATTCTATATTCTTTATTTTTTTTGGACAATGTCTGTGGGCTTCTTTCCAACCCCATGCAACTTGTGTCTGAAAGAGCATGAGATGCTCAACTGATTTTAATCTAATATACAAGTGTCATTGTTGAGCATGGACTACACTCAACTGATCTGGCTATCATTCATGTGAATGGAGCTTTGCTAAATCCCATGCTTGGTAAGATGACTAGAAATAGTGTAGTTTCCTACCCTTGCCAATTTTCAATAACAGTTTCACCTTTAGCAGACTTTCTTATTTTGTTTTTTATTGTATTAGCCAGACACATTTATCATGAAATCAAGTCTTAGGGAATGTTATTCCTTCCAGAATCAGATTTTTTTATCAGCCCATTATATTCTTCCAAAATCCTTAAACTACCAGTGATTAGGTTTGATCAAACCATATAGATCAATGCAAATGAAAGTCATGCTGTTTGACAAATGACTTGTTCTTAGAAATATTATGTGTCCATGAGGCTGAGAGCTTTATACACATATACACTCTGTGCCCTAACTACTCTTCTGTGAGTTTATGCTATTGATATTACATCAATGTCTTTGGGTCTTTATAGACTTTATATATGTATAAATATATGTTGTGAATTCCACTGACATTTACTTTTCATGATAGTGCCTGTTAGAATTTTGATTACAGTCAGTAAATAGCTACAAACTGTCTCACACCTTAGAGAGGACAGTCTCTCAACTGTGCATCACTGTC
Source organism: Acomys minous (assembly GCF_964271855.1). Classification (NCBI taxonomy): domain Eukaryota; kingdom Metazoa; phylum Chordata; class Mammalia; order Rodentia; family Muridae; genus Acomys; species Acomys minous. Next base: position 10,715,432 of record NC_140501.1, on the reverse strand, counting down.
ATATCAGCCAAGAAGCTTGTGTTAAACCTCTCATGCTGTATAGTATTAATTGGTCATAATTTTATCAGTGTTTGTAAAAAAAAAAAAAAGTAACTACTGGGGGAAATAATACATTAACACTTAACAATGGTAGTGTATTTGAATGTTAATAAATGAAGATAATCTTAGTTTTGTCGCTGTATTACCTGACAATGCAAAAAGAGGCTAGACAGGCTGTCCTTACAGAAAAAAAAAAAAAAACATCCTGTTTCTTTGTTAAAACGTGTCTCCATATGTGTTTCATCATTAACTCATAGAAAAATCAGTTTACAGTTTCACTTGATCACTTCAGATGAATTCTGTGCATAAGATTAATTCCCACTCAGAAACTAGTCCCCATTTGTTCTGATTGTTGTTGTTGTTGTTGTTGTTCTGCCAGATATCCATTTATTACAACATTACCAACTCACCAATTTCTCTTAATCACTGGTATTATCATATCTACATGAAGATTATTATGAAGAGGAAGAAGTGTTAGATAAAAGTCAAAGGATAGTTATCCCAGAGTGTAATGGGGTAGTCAACATATATTTAAATTGTTGAATGAGAAGTAAAATTCTGTACTACATCAAAGAGGTATTTAAATATGTTCTCTCATCCTCAATCATAACAACCTTGTAAAATTGCCTTATCACTTGGTACTGATCTATGCACATTATTCATTTTTCACACCTCTTGAGATTTGAAGCTTAGGTACTCTTTAACTTGAACCAAATTATTATTAAGGTTTTTATACCAGATGGATAATGAAATTGAAGATAATGTCTTCTTATGGGACATGGACATTTGGCTTAACAATGAAATTACAGCAGTGTTCTTTGGGGAAAGGGTTTACTTTCTAATAACAAACTATAACGAGGGTTTCCTGAATGAGGTTCATTCCCCACAACAACCTCCACTGTGCTGCCTTTATTTTCTGTATCCCTTCACATGTCAACATGAAAGCTAGAGTTTGAATATTTGACTGGCTAAGACAATACTGGTATAAACCTTGTCACTTGAAATATAGAAAATAATTAATGCTTCAACATAGGAACTGATGCTTCATTTTTGCATCTATAAAAATGTAATTATCTTGGATTTTAGTCTATAAGTGTGTTAAACATTTAAGATAATTAAGAGTTGTTCATGTAAATCACCTTTCTTGAGTATATACATGCATACAACTCAGCCAAAAATCACTTCAAACTAGAAAGGAATCTTTTTTGAAACATGAAATTGCATTTGATTGTTTCTATTATTTGAAAAACTTTTATTCCCTTTTCTTTGTTTTACAACCAATATTGTTTTGTGATAGTCACAATATTGTGGTACATTACTTCACTAATTAATTAAGGTGTGTGAGCTTTTAAATATTTTACGTCTTTATGGTATTTGTAGGTATTATCTCTTCCTCTGTATCTTCCTCCTCCTTCTCCTTCATCTCTATGATTGTGCCTCATGTGGCAAGGGCCATATATGAAGATCACAAATCTACCTTTAAGAGTCTAACCTCTTCTTCCACCATAAGTTCTGAGGATTTAACTCATTTCACCAGGCTTGGGCAGTAATTGTAACTCTGCAAGTCGCACTTTCCAACATGTTTTCTCACCTGTTTTAAGAACTATATATTTCTGCTGACAATTCTGATTGTCAGTGGCACTCTTGTTGAGCTGTTAGTAGAAATATGGTGTGTTAATGCAGCCTTACACTATCTACTGTTGTTTGAAGGCTTCAGCTGCTCCACTCTCTAAATTTGCTTCTTCAAACTCAAGCCCAAAGAAGGACAGACCCAAGTGAAGCCCTTGAGATGTGACTAGATTATGAATTTAAACTGTTAGTATATACTTAGTTCCCTTAAAGAAGATGACAGGAGGCCCCTTGGGAAGGTACCATGTACAAACTAGAAAGCAAATCCTATCAAACATCAGTGCACTTATTTCTACACTGGAAATCTTATGCTCACACTTTTATGTCTAAGAACATGGTTATGCTGCTTACAAATTATATTATTTATTGGAATTTTTATTATAAGCAACCAGAATGAGATTAGTTGTATTTTTTACTAATGTCTTGACAACTTCATACGTGTATACAGTGCATTTTGATACATTCAACCCTACTATCTTTTCTCCTTCCTATTCTGGTCATCTTCTCATCTTCTTTTCTAGTCTTTCTCTCGTGTTCATGATTTTTTGTTTTATTTTGTTTCTTAACTCTTCATGTCTTTATAGCACAGTAAAATGTGTCTTACTGGGAAATAACCATTGAAAATTGATTAATTTATTGAAGAATCCAAATATATTTTCTAACAATTTCTTCCAGTGTGAATATTAATAATCCCCATTCTGTTCATGTGTTAAAATTTTTGTTCCTGAGAATTGGTAATGTCTGTGGAGGTTTTAGAATCTTTAGGTTGGAGAACATTAATGCATATAATTTATTTTCAAGTTAGAAATAATATGTACATTCTAGATAAAATTTAAGAATATATTGCTAAGTGGTATAATGATAAAACATGTTTCAATTATGATATAAAGTTTTACTGATATATAGCTGGACATGGGCTTGAGATATTAAGTTTCCATGAATATCTACAATATTGAAATGAATTTGGTATGCAAAATTAATATTTGATTATGGGAATTATAAATAAAACTAGCAAGCTACATATAACATTGATGTAATGTATTTGTGTTGGGATATACATATTTATGTAAATATTAACGTTTTAGCACATATATTCCTAAACATTTTAACAGTTGTATGAGATAATGAATTGTTTTCAAAATATTCTAGTAAGTTGTCAATGTCAATAGTTAAGCTGTCAATAGAACTGTTCAAAGTTTAACATGATCAATATTAGAAAAAATAACCATTCACCTAAGTTCTCTTACACTGTGAAATGATACTCCATATTTTCTCTTCCTCAGACTTTAATTAAAAGTAGCTTTATTTTTACCTCAAGCTTTTCACCTACATTAGAGCTTTCATATGATTGGTACTAAGCAGGAGTCTTTCTTCAAGTGTTTTAAGCTTCAAGCTCTTAAGCAGCACGACATTTTTAACTAACATTTGTTCCTATGGCTGAATGTTTTAAATCATCCCTCAATATATAATAAATGTTTATTACCTTATGTAAAGAGTCACTATTGACTGGTACTCTACACTGACATGTTTATACATGATGCTGTTATGAAGATCCATGCATCCAAATATAGATTTTGGATCCTTATAGAAGGGGAATATTGGAATTTTGTAAGAACTGCTAGATGGTTTTGTAAGCTGTCTCTACTGTCTGAACTGAAGTTTCCAGTCTTCTAACAGCCTTTTCTGGCTTCTGTAAGCCTCAGTTAGACAGGTTGTTCACATATACACGTATTCAGATAACACTGATAAGAAATAGGGTAGTGCAGATACTGATCACAATATTTTATCTTCTGTTTCAGTGTTACTTCAACTTTTTAAAAAACACTTTCATTTTTTATTCATTTTTATCAGTACTGTTTTATTTATTTTCAAAAGCAGCACTAGAAAAGAAATCCAGGAATTCCATCAGTTAATGGTGTCCCGATCTAACTCTTTCTGCTAGTAACAAAGTTTGCAGAACTTCCGCCAACAAATGTCACACCTTCAAGCCTCTCCTGTCTCATATTTTACCTCCCATGAATGTCCCTGCCTTATTATATTTAAGTGTGCTCAGTTCCCATGAGTTTCTCACTTTAACCTTTTCTTTCTTTCTTTAGTTCTGATTTTTTTCATTCACTAATTCATTTATTTATTTAATCAATTTACATCCCAATCACAGCCCCCTCCCTTGTCTCCACCCATGACCCCCAACACCCTCTCTTCCCATCCCCTTCTCTTTTCCTTCCCAGAGAAGGAGAGGCCTCCCAAGTGGTACCAATCCACCCTAGCATCTCAAAGCACAGCACTCAAATACACTCTCACCAGAATCAGGAATCCTAACTAGGGAAAGTGACCAAGCAGCAGGCAACAGATACAGAGACAGCCTTTACTCCTATTGTTAGAGAGAGTCTAGGAGAGATTAAGGATACAAGGCTCATACCTAAACTTAATACAGACTATATATAGCAAGTCAATAGCCAACATTAAATTAAATGGAGAGAAACTCAAAAAATTCCACCAAAACCTGGGACAAGACGAGGCATCCTACTATCTCCTTATCTCTTAATGCAGTACTCGAAGTTCTAGCTAGAGCAATAATACAACTAAAGGAGATCAAGGGGACACATATTGAAAAGAAAAAAGTCAAAATACCATTATTCTCAGGTACTATGATAGTACACAAAACCTACTCCAAAAAATTAGACAAGAGAACTCCTAGAAGTGATACACATTCTCAGAAAAGTGGCAGAGAAATTCAAAGAAAGCAAATGCCCACCTGCATACAAACAACAAACAGGTTGAGAAAGAAATAAGAGAAACTACACACTTCACAATAGCTACAAGTAATATAAAGTATCTTATGTAACTCTATCCAAGCAAGTCAATGCCCTGTATGACAAGAGCTTCATTCAAGTCTGTGAAGAAAGAAATTGAAGAAGATATCAGAGGATGAAAAGATTCCCCATGCTCATGGATCAGTAGAATCAATGGCTATCTTACCAAAAGCATTCTCCAGATCCAATGAAATCCCAAGGAAAATACCAACACAGTTCTTTACAGATCATGAAAAAACAATTCTCCTCTTCATACAGAAAACAGAAGGCCCAGAATAGCTAAAACAATCCTATACAATAAAAGAACTTCTGGAGGTATCTCCATCTCTGACTTCAAACTCTATTACAGAGCAATAGTAATTAAAACTGCATGTTACCGGAATAGAAATATACTGGTTGATTAATGAAATAAAATTAAGACCCAGAAATAAATCCACACATCTACAGATACTTGACTTCTTACAAAGGAGGCAAAATCATATAACGGAAAAAAGACAGCATCTTCAACAAATGGCACTGGTGTAACTGGATGTCTTCATGTAGAAAAATACTGGAGAGATGGCTCAGCAGTTAAGGGCATTGCCTTAAGGTTTTATTTGAGCCAATTTTTATTTGAATTTTGTCTCTTCCTTTGATAGGTATACATTATATTACCAAATATTTGAATTTGTAGATTGGCTACTACTAGCTATTTTACTATAAGTTCAAAATCAATTATATATATATATATATATATATATATATATATATATTATATATATAATGTATATATACGTATATATGTATACACACACACGCTCACACACCAACAGATGCTCTGTTGATTGTCTACTAGAAGAGGGATTGCCTCATGTGGGGGCATGGTCTTTGCTAGTGGATAAACATCCAAGTACAGACTCTGAGAGGATACGTACATACATATATGAACCCAAAACCAGAGGCTGGCCTTTCATTTTTGGCACTGCTTTCCATTTTTGGCTGTTCATTACCTCATTTTGACACATTTCTAGAGATAAACACTCCAGAGAATGCTACAGGATTTGTGTTCCACCTGCTGCTCTGGGTTCTACATGCTGTGGTTGCAGTCACCTTTGCTGAATTGCAGGTGTGCTGTTTAATTGGTCTGCTGGAATCCAGACCAGGAAGTGTGGAATCATTTTAAGGAACTGACTCTAAAAGGTCTACTTCTCCTGTTCCCATTAGCCTCTTTTCTCTCCTGTCTAAGGTAGTTGGGTTAGAAGGGAGGTATAGGCATTAAAGAACCCCAAATAAAGTAGGTCTGAAAAACTTCAAACGTACAGAAATCATTAAACTGTGAACACAAACAAAATGAAAAGGCTGGAAATAAAGAATCTTCCTAAATTTGTAATTAAAATATATCAGGTTTAATACTTGATATGTTCATATAATGCACACTAGAAAACATCTAAATTAAAAATATACCCAATTAATTTCAATATTATAGATATTCATGGAAATTTAAATATTATTTCAAGCCTATGTCCAGTTATATATCAGTAAAACTTTTTATCATAATTGAAACATGTTTTATCATTATACCACTTAGCAATATATTTTTTAATTTTATCTAGAATGTACGTATTATTCCTAACTTGAAAATAAATTATATTGATTTGGTTAAACTTTATAGCTATGAAACATGTGCTGTATTTTTCTTTTACTATATTTTGGTATGATCACATGTTTAGATGTTTAGTTACAATGCTTCAAATTCACTTATAAATGGAAGCCAATAACACATATACCATCCATGTACACACACCAACACACACACACACGAGAGAGAGAGAGAGAGAGAGAGAGAGAGAGAGAGAGAGAGAGAGAGAGAGAGAGAGACTATGTATCATTGACAAAATATTATGACAAAATATTAAGGAGACTTTCCGTCTTTCCGTGCCTTTCTTTCAAAATCCACCTAAGATTAGGCAAAAAGAGAATACAACCAATATAATATATATCAGCTTGGATTTTGAAGAATGTGTTTATTTAGAATGGATTTCAACCTTGATTCTGACCTTTGGTGGCCATGTAATTAATTTCCTACATCCATATATTTTTAAAGTGAAAATAGGTATTGAATGCAAGGTAAACCTGGAAGTATAATGCATCTCCAAATGTCAAAGCTAATGCTTTCTCAAATCCAGCCTTCCTTCCCTGCATGACCCTGAGTGTAGATGTCATCTGCACTTATGAAACTCAGATTCTTGGACTTTGGATTTCATACCTTTGCCAAGAACAGCTGCTTTCTCTTGTTAATTACTTGCTCAAGATTTCTTAATAATTCAGCTGACTTCCACTTTCTCTCTTTAATAATATTCTCATTCATGTTCACATAAATTCTTTGAAAATGTACTTCAGAGTGTTTCAGTACTTTGTTGAAATTTTTTCTCTCTTCCTCTTATATTTACATTAAAATATACAGTTAATTGCCTGACCTAGGAGACTTTGAATGAATTTGCTCTTTGTCACCTCTCTCATCTCATTACCCACCAATTATTTTCCACATTCCTTCTACTGCAAACGCAATAGCCTCATTGCTCTCTGTGCAACACAGTAAAACCCCCCGATTCTTGGACTTCCTCCTTTTCTACCTTAAATGTAATTTGCCCAGTAACCTCATGGCTTCTTGTCTCATTAAATCATTGCTCCTCGAATTTCAGCTCCTGTGTGGGGAATAAATTGGATTCCTTCCACTTACATAATAGTCTTCTCTATTACACTTTAAAAGAGTGGATTCATATTAGTTATTATTTTATTATATAACTCCCTTAATAATAACATTATAGACAGAAAAACACAGTTTATCTATCTTTTTTTTTTTTAATATTTCACTTAGGCTTTAATATGAATTGATTTGACTCAAAGAATTACTAAATGAATAAGTGAAAAGAATAGCATATAGATTTTGTAGGTTCCTTCTCATCTTTCAACATTAATTCCTAACTCTTAGCTTGTACACATATTCTCTTACTTGTTTGGTATTGTAGCAAGTATTGTGATGCTTTATTGATGGCTCATATTTTTGGAAAAAGGAATATCTTGGTCATTGTCCAGAACATTCCACATATGTAATAGGTTTTTTTGCAACAACTTCTTCTTTTACCTGGCATATTTTTGTCAGTACAAAATCACATTCTAATATTTCTCATTTAAGAAAGCAAAAACTATGACAATGAATTGAAGGTTCTTCCCCACTTTTTCTTCTAACAGATTTAGTGTATCTGGTTTTTGGTTGAGGTCTTTAATCCACTTGGACTTGAGTTTTGTACAGGGTGATAAATATGGATCTACTTGCCTTTTTATACAGGCAATTAGACCATTACCATTTGTTGAAGATGTTATCTTTTCTCCACTGTATGGATTTGTCTTCTTTGTCAAAAAATCAAGTGTCCACAGTTTTGTGGGTCTACAGTTTATTTCTGGGTCATCAATTCTATCCCACTGATCAACCAGCTTATTTCTATGCCAATACAAAACTTCCTCAACAGCTCAGGTTCTATGACCAACAATTAATAAATGGAACCTCGTGAAACTGAAAAGCTACTGTAAGGCAAAGGACACAATAAACAACAAAATGACAGCCTATAATCTTGGAGATCTTCACCAACTATACATCTGACAAAGGCCTAATATCTAAAATATGTAAAGAACTCAAGAAATTAAACACCACCAAACTGAATAACCCAATTAAGAAATGGGGTTCAGAGCTAAAGAGATTTCTGTACAAAGGAATGTCGAATGCCTAAGAAACACTTATAGAAATGTTCAACATGCTTTGTCACCAGAAAAACCAAGTCAAAAGGACTCTGAGATTCCATCTTACATCAGAATGGCTAAGATCAAAAACTCAAGTGACAGCACATGTTGACTACAATGTGGAGAAAGGGGAACATTCCTCTATTGCTGGTGGGAGTGCAAACTTGTACCAGCACCACTTTGGAAATCAATTTGGCTCTTTCTAAGAAAAGTGGGAACAGTTCTACCTCAAGACCTAGCTATACCACTCCTGGGCATATATCCAAAATATGCTCCACTACTTGACAAGGACAGTTGCTCAACTATGTTCCTAGCAGCCTTATTCATAACAGCCAGAATCTGGAAACAACCTAGATGTCTCTCAATCGAAGAATGGATAAAGAAACTTTGGTACATTTACACAATGGAATACAACTTTGCTATTGAAAGCAATGAAATTTTGAAATTTATAGGAAAAATAGATTGAACTGGAAATGATCATCCCAAGTGAGATATCCCAGACCCAGAAAGACATGCATGGTATCTGGTCACTTATAAGTGGATATTAGCACAACATAGATGCACTCTGAGAGTTTCCACTCAGCAGGGGCTTAGAACAGATTCTGTGACATGCTGATCGAATCCAGGAGAGAGCGTTATGGAAGAATGGGGGGCATTGGAGGACCTAGGGGGTGCAGGAGCCTCACAAGAAGACCACCAAAGCTGGCAGATCTGGGCCTTGAGAGGCTTGCACGAACTGTTGTACTTAACAAGGACAACACATGCAATAAACCTGGACACCCCTATTCAGATCTAGTCAATGGACAGCTCATTGTCCATTGTTGTGGGAAGAATGAGAACTATCTCTGACATGTACTCTAGTTCCCAAAATCATATCACTTACCTGTGGTGCGGAGGCCTAGTGGCACTCAGAGGAAGGGGAAGCAGGCTATACAGCTGAGACATGATAGACTGGGGTTCTATAGTGGGGAAGGATGTTCCCTTCTGTCAGAGCTCTGGGGCAGTGAACAGGGCTAAAGAGGGAGGGGTAGGGAATGGAAAGATACAAGTGAGGGGATGTAATCTGAATAAATGATAAAAAGAAAAGAAAGGAAAAAGAAATACTATTTGTCCCTGAGTCTATGAGTCAAGGCCTTCTATATATACTAATATTCACAGTGACTCCTTTTTAACTACGCAATGTTTAACTTAACTCTTATTTTCACACTTCTACCAACAAATCTACTTTAACAGCATGCAAATATAACTAGATAATGCTTGTGTTCTATAGTAGTGTTAAAAACTTTAGTCAGAGTATCATTCAGTACTACAGTATTGACCTTCTCACCTGAGAAAGAATAGTAGAGTGTTTATTCTGAAGTAAAAACTGAGTGTCTCAGGAACCAAGATCCTAACAAATTCCATGTTCCATAAATCTAGTAATTTGATGACGATTTCATATCCAGAGAAAAAAGTCATACATCACACACTTTAAATACACTGCTGATTCATCAGGTAGGCAATTACAAAAAGGTAAGAGAAACACAGCTGAAGGCCCCCAAATGCTCTCTAGCAACAAACCAAGTTTTAAGGATTGCAAATATTAAGATCCTTTTAATACATTCCAAAGAATTCACCCAATAGCGTCAAAGAAGTTATGTCACATGCAAGGGGACACAATAGGTGAACACTTAAGAAGGCATTTATTTGGTCCAATAATATGGGGCACCAGAGATTCTGTGAAAGTCAGTCCCCAGTCTCCACTTAACTGTGGAGAATGTTCTGTCCCTTAGCTAGATCTGAGTAGGGGTTTGATGATGACTGCACATTTTGTCCTTGGTTGGTGCCTTAGATCAAGCAGAACCCCTGGGCTCAGATCTACCCATCATAATGTTCCTCTTGTAGGTTTCTAGGACCCTCTGGATCAGGCCCAATGACACTCAGAGGAAGGATAGCGGACTACCAAGAAGAGACTTGATACCCTAGCACCATATTCAGGGGGAGGAGGACCCCCACAGCCACAGTCATAGGGAAGGGGGATTGAGGTGAAAGTGGGAGGGAGGGAGGAATGGGAGGATGCATGGGATGGGATAGAAAATAAGATGTAATATGAATTATTTTAATTTTCAGTAAAAATGTGTTATTAATTAAAAAAATAATTAAGTTATGGAACACCAACATTCTACTTTCTCTATAATTACCATTCAAATCATTGGATCAGTTTTGTGGGTGTAACTTCTTTCCAGGAACTTTAGTTTGTCTTTCTGGCAGCATCTGATGAAATTGTTTTCCTAAAAGGAGTCCTATCTTTCATATTCAAGGGAATCATATGATGCCGCTGTCCTTATCATTTTTCTTCAGCTTAGCTTTTTTTTAATTGATAAATGTTAGAGAAATCAATGATTATTTGCACACTGTAGCATTTCCGGAATATAAATCCTTCCAAGTTATCCGAATTAATCATATAAATTTTACATATATATGTGTTGCCTGTATAGTCACTTTCAAATCTCCATCTTTGATCTCTGTGGGTTTCAGAATGCTATTCCCAGCTTCCTCCATCTGCACAGACATCTGCTTTAGATTGTTTTGAGCAGGACAATAAAATATTATCAACTGTGAAGTGTATAAATAATAGAATTTTTCTCACAGTGTTAGAGAATGGGGAGCCAGAGATCGAGGATGTGGTAGATGTCTTTGTGCTGTATTTTTCACATGTTTTTACTTTGACCGTAAAAGTGGAAAAATTGGTGTCACTCGCTGCCTATTTTGACTCATAAGTATCTTTCCTGAGTATTATAACCTTGTGACCTGGTCACCAGTTAAAGGCCTATAATCATATCAATGGGTGAGGAAAACAGCCTGTGAACCATGTAAACAAATAAACATTCACTCTGTGACAGCGCATTAACTTAATGAATATGAGCCGGAATTGGTTGTTTTGACAGGAACTCCTCTTTCCACAGTACTGCTTTGTTCATATTTGATTATCCACATCTTTCACAAGCTTTCTTGTATCCCCTGAAGTAATAATTGAAATTAAGGATCTTTTAATATCTAATATCTGTGTTTATTTTAGGAAGTATCTAAAAATATATATTTCTTTCTACACTGGAATCTATTCTTTTTAGGTATTTCAATAAGTTGAGCTAGTTTGCTCATTTTTATATGCAGCTTCTCTATCTCAACATCAATTACAGATTTTTTAAACAATTGCTCATTGATCTAGATCGAGAGAGACCATTCCTGCCCCCAACTAGATAATCTGAGTTCCACTCCATATTTTGCAAGGAGAAAGCTGAAGGCCTCTATTAGTGGTTTTGCTGCCTAAATCAATGTCTCAACACAGGCATGCCCACATATGCTCACACAACACACTCACAAAATCAGATAAATTCAAATTTTGAGTTGTTAAATAAATAAACTAATCTCTCATGATGTTTCTTTAGTCACATATTTATTATGGTAATATACACAATTTTGTTTTGGTATTTACTAGTGAGTGTACATGTGCCAGTCTTTGGGAGGAGGTCAGAGGACAACATGCAGGGATTGCTTCTCTCCTTCCTATGTGGGCCCTGGGGATCTAACTCAGGTCCTCATGTTTGATGACAACCACCGTTCCCTGCTGAGTCATCTTACCAGGCTCTCGTGGTGATTAAAAAAATAACCTTTTTAAAAAATTCTTTGTGAATTTCACATCATGAATGGTTTTATTTCATGTGTTTCTTGTGTTCCCTAGCCTGAAGTATTCCCTAGTATTAAGTATTAAATTAATACTTAGTATGAATCAAGACGTGAAATTCTCTACTAGGAGGACACTTGGGTTTCTGATAGTAGTCGTGTCATGTAGTTCTACCCAGTTTTCATTTATCATCTTTGAAAATACATCTATAACCATATTAATGAAATACATTGAGATTGTGCTATAATATTGGCTTTGGCACTGAAGGTGTTTCATTGATACATATTTTGCCAATACAAAATAGAGAAATACACTATTTCCTTTTTGTTGAGTGATAATATAGGAGGTATAAGAAAAATTATAATGATAAAAATATTAGTTATGCTATTTGTATTGTTACAGATAATAAGGTTGCCTATCCTGACTTGATATTCATTCTACTTTTAGTTGAAATTCCATCTAGATGATTATCTCACTTTTTTAATAAATAGTCACTTTGCATTATTCCCCTAATTCATTCTCAGGAGCATCAGAGGAGAAGAAGACATTGCTGTTAGTTTCCTATTGTGATTTCCCTCCTGCATGGAAGGTAGTAATGAGAGCTTTTAAAGTCCGACTTTCATTTTTATTGTTAGGAATCTGAATAACAGTAGGAAATTGAATAAAGAATAATAATAGAATTTTTTTGATAGGAGTTTGAAAACTAATCTATTTTTACATTACCTTTTGAGTATCACATATTATAATATAAAAATGCAGCTTTCTGAGAGATAAAAACCATGTTCTCTCACCGTCATATATTTAATCCATATTGATTTTTATAACTGCATTGTTGATGATATTTTAAGTTTAGTTTCCTTTGATATAAGTCATTGTGAATAACCAATAAGACAATGATTGGTAGGTCGTGTGAAGAACAAAACAAAGCAAGTACAAAATAATACCATAATCAAACACACATGAGTTACTCACATGCCTGAGTACTATTATAGAGGAAATCATAAGTAAAGTCATCTAGTTAAATACCTTATCTATGATATATTACATGCAAAATCAAACAAAATTAACATGTCAAAAAACCTAAACATTTACTTTGTCATGAATATGTATACAATAACTTAAATGTATTTGCAAAACAACCATCACCATGATTTGGAGTTACTACTAATAAAATCATATTTTAATTATTTGAACAGTGTTTCTAAGGATATATTATGTTGTGGTTTCATTTCTGTTACTGTAATTATAAACTACTCAGGCAAAAATCAAGTGGCAGAGGAAAAGTTTGCTTTGGTTTCTGTATCCTAATCACTGTTAATCATTGATGGGAGTGAGAGTAAGATCTCATACAGAAGCAGAGACAAGAACCATGGGAGGAAGCTGCTTAGTGCTTCTGTTCATAGATTGTTCAGCTTCATCTATTATACAATCCAAGCATGTCTGGTCTGCAGTGAGACTGTACAAAATGGACTGGGCCCTCCCACATCAATAAGTAACCAAGAAAATACCCAACACACCTGCGCACAGGACAAGAGGGTGAAGTCATATCTTCAGTTGAGTTCCCGATTCCCATGTCATAGTAAGTTTACAACAACTTAATATAAACAAACAAATAAATAACCAGCCTACAGAATATACAGCAAACCGAACATCTTGAACCTAAATACAATAAAAGTAGTCCGTATACATTGGCTTCTTGTACATCGAACTTCTTTTCCTTTTTATTATATTTTATATTACTTGAAGTAATTTTACATTTAAATATATACTAATAATATTTTCTCCTAACTTCACTTCTTCTAGATTCTGCTTCCCAACTAATTCAATTTTAACCTCAAAAACAACAACAAAATCAACTAAAACAGTATACCACCCAAATACAGAAAACAAAATAAAACACCCTCCAGAAAGTTTCAAACTATAACCACACACACACACACACACACACACACACACACGCACACGCACACGCACACACATGCACACATGCACACACACACACACACACACACACACACACACACACACACATACACACATAGGTGGAATGCTTTATATGTTGGTTAACTCTCCTGCCCTAAGTGATTGATAGATCCAATATCAGTTCATTGAAGAAAACCAATTTTCCTTCTCCAAACAAGTATATATAATGGTTCAATTGTTAACTTTCATCTTATTTTCAAAAATTTCATTTATTCATTCACACATTTTTAAAAATAAAACAAAAGAACATATAATAAGAATTTTAAAATGTCACATCAAAGTTGCCCAAAACAAACAAATAGAAAAAAGGAAAAGAGACAAAGAAAAGGCACAAGAATCAGAAGCCTATTCATTCATATACTCAGGAATCCCATAAAAACACTAACCTGTATACAAAATCCACAGTATACATTTAGAGGACCTGGTACAGGGCCCAAGCCAAAGCCCTTTCCGTTCTCTGTGAGTTCATATTAACTTTGCCTTCATCACATTAAAGAACTTTAGAGTGTCATCCGGTCCCTCTTGCCCTTTCTGACTACTCTTCCTCTGGGTTTCCTGAACGCCGATGAAGGGATTTGATGGAGAAAGTCCATTTAGGGCTGAGTATTCTGAAGTTTCCCACTCTCCAGGGTAGTTTCTCATTGTTGGTCTCTATATTTGTTTCCAGCTGCTGCAGGAAGAATCTTCTCTGGTGACAGCTGAGCACTGCACTGAGCTATGAATATAGCAGTTAGTAGTCACTTGATCACTAGATTTTTTTTTTAAAGACCGGTGTTATTAGGCTTTACCATAGGTCTGGGGTTATTTAGTCTCAGGTTCTTGATGACCTAGTCAATGTCAGAAATCTCCTATAGTGGGCCTTCTGTCAAATCAGTAATTGGTTTGTTACTCTAACAGCTTAGTGCCACCATTGTGCTAGCATATCTTGCAGGGGATACACATAGTAGATAATGGATTTCCGGCTGGCTTGGTGTTTATGTTCCTCTTTTGATAGTGCGAAGAGTTCCTTGCTATATCAAAAACACTGGAGCACAGAGGTGCAGGTTCTATGTTGACACAAGCTTGACATCTCTGTGTTCAATGAGTTCTATAGTTGTTGTCTTCAGCAATAGGGTCTTGCTGTCAGTTTGCAGAAAGAAACCTATAATTTCATCAGGAGCCTGCATCTTTGGAGGATTACCTTGGTACATTTTGACCAAAAACTCAACTATATATTACCCCATCCTGGTGCTGGAAGTTTTGTAACAAGTGATTTCCTTCATTATATAGAGACTATATTTAGATCACCTTCGTGTGTGTGTGTGTGTGTGTGTGTGTGTGTGTGTGTGTGTGTGTTTCTACTGTATAGGTTATCAGTGAGAGGACATTTTTCATTTTTGCAACTCAAGCAGTTAGAGATTGTTTCAGATACATGCCATGCCCATTACATGAACACTAATTGGGGTTTGTAAATCTTCATTAATTACAAAGTACAGCCCTAAGGTTAATTCTTCCACAGAAACAAAACGTAGAAGATTTAAACTGGAGACTTGATGCTTATAGATTTGTGAAAATAGAAGTAAAATCATATAGTCATGTAATAACAAAGAAACATATGTTAAAATAATTTTGTGTATAAATATGCATGAAATATATTTTCCTGTGCTGCTATATTACTGGACACAGTGAGAGTCATCTTATAATTTTATCAAACCTTGGGAAATATGAAAAATATTATTTAGGTTTAAAATAAAGAATCAAAAGCTCCCATTATGACACTTTACCAAAATATCTTTTATTAAATTTAAAGTGATATTTCATACTCTTTCAAGTAGAAGTCATATCTGAAAGCAAAAAAGTTTCTTAAACCTTGTCTACAAATAATTCAAAATAATTTTGTATTCCATTAAAAATATAGATTCTATTATAAGAGTAACATTCTATTTAACAATTATTCAAAACTTCATTTGCAACTGAAACATACTGAAATGTTTATGCGTTATTTAAAGTATAAATTTGTGCTATGCGAATTAATAATTTTTAATATAACCTCCTTCTTTGGAAAGTATATTTGATTTACTATTGAGGTATGAGAATTTATAGACATTACATTAAAGATCTTATTATTATGAATTTTAAAAATGATAAATTCACTGTGTTTGATTTTGTTTGGAAACAAAAAAAGCAAAGCATCTACCACCACAAGGAATGGTGATGACATTCAAGATTATGAATCTAAGAATGAAAACACTCTTCACTGGATGAAAAAACAACAGGATCATTGACTTCAATTCTGATTTCCACAGTGTCAACCTCCCAGAATAATACAAATGATGAAAAGAGTTAAGGATAATTTTACTTGTCTAACCCCATTCTTTTTTTAACTATAGTTTCCATAAAAATATTAATATAATTAGATATTTTAAAGAGAATTTTAAAGATAATAGATGCTGAGGAAAATCAAGGAAAGCATTTTAAAAATTTACATTCCACTAAAATGTTTAGTTTAAAAGATGGATGAACTTCTAGATGTTCATAACCTACCAAAGTTAAATCATTGTGAAGTAAATAACTTAAACAGATCAGTAACAACCAGTGTTGTAGAAGCTGCGCTATAACCCAAACAAATAAGCTCAGGACCAGATTGATTCAACATAAAATTCAATCAAACCATCAAAGAACAACCACGAAAACTCAGCAAAGTATCACATAAAATATAAAAGGAATTAATATTTAAAAGTTGTTTTAAGAAAAAAAATACTACCTCATTTCAAAATCAATGAAAGACATAACAGTCATAACAAAATAATGTTGGTCAAACTCCCTGCTGAGTACAGATACAAAAATTCCTGTGTAAATACTTTGAAAACACTTTCAAGAACATGTCAAAGTATCGACTATGAGTTAGTCAGCTTCATCTCACGGATGCAAATATTATTCAACGTACATAGTTCAGCAAATGTAATTCATAATATAAATAAGTTAAAAGACAGAAACCATATTAAGATCTAGTTAAATAAATGTCTTTGGCAAAATACTCCACTCTTTCATAATAAACGTCCTGAATTATCTAGGAATAAGGAGGACATATCTCAACATAATAATAGCAATGTTCAGTCCACAAGGAGACTTAAGTACTGTTGATGGGAGTGCAAGCTTGTGAAGCCACTCTGAAAATCAATGTAGATGTTCCTCAAAAAACAAACAAACAAACAAACAAACAAACAAACAAAAAACACAGAACTAGAAACTGGGCTTACCACATGATCCAACTATTGTACTCCTGGATCTATCCCCAAAGTGGTCTGCATACTACTGTGGAGATGCTTGTTTATCCATGGTCACTATTGCTCTATTTTTGATAGGCTTGGAACTGAAACAGCTCGCATGTCCATCAACTACTCATTATTTAACTAAAATATTATACATTCTCATAATGGAATGCTTTTCTCTGCTATAAATATTAAATTATGAAATTTGCAAGCGAATAAATGAAAAGTATTACACTCAGTGAGGAAACCTAGAAAAAGTTATGTGAACATCAGATGTTCTTTGTTTTGGTTTGTTTTTGTTGTTTGCTTGTTTGTTTCTTTAAGACAGAATCACTCTATGTAATCATGGCTGTCTTAAAGCTTTCTGTGTAGACCAGGCTGGCCTCGAATTCACAGTGATCCAACTGTCTCTGTTTCTTAATTCCTGGGATTAAAGGTATGTACCATTATGCCTGTTATATACTGTTATATACATTATGCCATATATATATGATCTACTTTGTTGTGTATAATGACCAAACTGAAATCTGCACTGAGGTATGTCTGAATTAGAGCACCCACAGAAGTAAAAAACTAATAAGTTACCAATTAGGTATATTTCAAGTTAAGTACCATAGAATGTGATCGGAATAAAGGAGGAAATAATAACGAAACATGAAAGACTGAATAGTGTGGTAGAGACACTATGAGGATAGATGACTAGTACAAAAGACCTTAGAAAATGCATATGGAAACCAATTTTGATAGAGGAAACCTAAAGCACATACATACATACATAAACAGATACTTATTAATGCAGGTGTTTGTGATGGGGTTGTTTAAATGAAGACAGTCTTAAAAGTAGTAAAATGCTTCTCCAAGACATCATGGACTAGTACCTAAAAAGCCCAGTGTCACATAAGTATACGCTCCCTCCCTTGTCACCTCCCACTCCCAGCCTCGCTCCCTCATCCCGCCCCCTTCCTCAGAAAGGGGAAGCATATCAAGTAAGTCTCACCTGGAGTCACTTATGCTTGTCCTCTGTGGCCTGGCAAGGCCGCCATGACAGTGGGAAGTGATCAACTAGAGGGCACCGGAGTCCATGTCAGAAGTAGCCCCTAGTCTATATTATAGGACCTAGAAAGAAACTGTGATGCCTACCTAATACAGCTGAGCAGAGGGTATAGGGCTTCACAATGCGTGATCCTTGGTTGGAGCATCTCTCTGCAGCACCACCCCCTCACTGCTGGCCTGATTTGTTGGCTCCGTTGGTATCCTTGTAGGGTCCTTGTCTCTTCCAGGTCCTTTTATGTCCCAACTCTTCCATAAGACTCCTTGAACTCTACCACAAAGTTTGACTGTGAGTCTCAATGTTAGTTTAGATCCCACACTGGGTAGAGACTTTCAGAGGACCTCTGTGGTAGGCTCCCTTCCTCTTCCTTCTGTTAGAGCACTTCCGGTTTTTATTCTAATTGCCCTTCTGAGTGAGAATTCAGCATTCGCCTTAGGCTCCTTCTTGTTATATAGCTTCTTTAGGTCGGTCTGTGTATTGTAGTACTGTTAGCATGGATTATGTGGCTAACACCCTCTTATAAGCGTGTCTTTCTGGGTCTCAGTCACCTTACTCAGGATAATCTTCTCGGGTTCCATTCATTTGCTTGGAAATTTCAGTGTTTCCCTGTTTTTAATAACTGAGTAGTATTACATTGTGTAAATGTACCACAACTTCTTTATCCATGATTCAGGTGAGAGACATCTGGGTTGTGCCAGATTCTGGCTATTAGGAATAAAGCTGATATGAACATAATTGAGCAAATGTCCTTTTTGTATGGTGGGGAATCTTTCAGGTATATGCCCAAGAGTGGTATATCTGGGTTTTGAGATAAAAAGTATTCCTAATTTTTTGAAAAAGTGCCACATTGATTTCCAAAGTGGTTGTGCAAGTTTACACTCCCACTAGCGATGGAGGAGTGTTTCCCTTTCTCCACATGTTCCCGAACATGTGCTGTCATTGGAATTTTTCATCTTAGCTATTCTGCCAGATATTAGATGGGATATCAGAGTAATTTTGATTTGCATTTCCCTGAAAACTAGGGAAGCTGAACACTTATTTAAGTGTTTCTTGGCCATTCAATATTCCTCTGTTGAAAATGCGCTTTAGTTCTAACTCATTTTTCAATTGGATTATTTGGTTTGGAAGTGTTTCATTTCTTGAATTCTTCATATAGTCAGATGTAGGGTTGGTGAAGATCTTTTCCAATTCTGTAGGCTGTCATTTTGTTCTGACAGTGTCCTTTGCCTTAGGGAAGCGTTTCTCTTCAATAAGGTCTCATTAATTAACTGTTGATCTTAGAGCCTGAGCTATTGGTGTTCTGTTCACAAAGGTGTCTCCTGTGCCAATAAGCTCAAGGATCTTCCCCACTATTTCTTTTAACAGTTTTAGTGTATCTGGCTTTATGTTGAGATCTGTAATCTACTTGGAATGAGGGTCTATTTGCACTTTTCTCCATGTATACATCCAGTTAGATCATCACCATTTGTTGAAGATACTCTCTTCTTTTTTCTATTGTATGGTTTGGCTTCTTTGACAAAAGACAAGTGTCCACAGGTGTGTGAGTTCATTTCTGGGTCTTTGATTCGATTCTATTGATCAACCTGTCTGTTTCTATGCCAGTACCAGGCTGTTTACTTATTGTTGCTCTATAGTACAGCTTGAGATCAGGCACGGAGGTACGTCCAGAAAATCTTTTATTGTATAGGATTGTCTTAGCTATTCTGGGTTTCTTGTTTTTCCATATGAAGTTGAGAATTGTTCTTCAAGGTCTGTAAAGAATTGTGTTGGCATTTTAACGGGAATTGGATTCACTCTGTAGATGGCTTTGACTAAGATAGCCATTTCTACTATGTTTATATTACCAATCCATGGTCATGAGAGATCTTTCCAACCTCTGAAATCTTCAATTTCTTTCTTCAGTTACTTGAAGATTTTGTCATAATGGTCATTGATTTGCTTGGTTAGAGCTATATCAGATATTTTATATTATTTGTAGCTATTGTGAAGTATGTAATTTCCATTACACGAAATACATATATTCTGGCTCTCAGAAAATCCATTAAGTTCTGTAGGGAAATATGTATAATAGGGCCATGTTATTTATATTTTAAAGGCCTAATAATATAACTTGAGAAAGTAATAAGAAACACATTCATTCTCTCTGATAGTAGGTAATTTAGGATTAATATGGTGCTAGACAATCTAAGGGTCTTAATAATATCATTTTATTTATTTGTCACTGATATATAAGTACATATTTTAAAACTGCTTACAATTGTTAAATTTTCTGCCTTTAGCAATTGTATTAAGTGAAAAAACATATTCTCAACCCTAATATTTAAAATTCAGTAATTGATTTACTACTTTGTCAGTATGAAACACAAAATAAAAGAAATTGTTGATTTATTATATTAGTTATGAAAAGTTCACTACAATTTTATAGTGGATATTAGAAGAGTCATTTTCTAAGATGATAAATTTCAGTTTCAGTAGCTTCTAAAATACTCTTGGACACTCATACTTGTTGATTTATGTGAACTATACCGTTTGTAATAGACATAAACTGCTGCATATTGTTTTTAATATAAAGTTACTTGAAGTTCAGTGATAGCATTTTTACCACTCCTATCTCTGGGGCAGTAATATATTTTCAATAAAATGACAGGATAATATCCCAAAACCATAATATGGTTTAAAAGCAATATCACTGGTCTATAATTGATGCATATAGGCATGAACAACTTAGGTGACTTACAGTTTTTTTTTTTTCATGACAATCGGATGAACAACCCCATGTGCTCTTTGTAAGTATAAATCTCTCTCTCTCTCTCTCTCTCTCTCTCTCTCTCTCTCTCTCTCTCTCTCTCTCTCTGATTTCTTTTCTTGTTACATATTCTCTTTCTCTTTTTATCTCTGTCTCTCTCTATCTCAACCTTTTTCCACTGCCCTCTTCTCTTCTCTTCTCTTCTCTTCTCTGTATGTATTCACACATCTCCAAAGATTTTTTAAAATGAAGTTAATGGTACATTTGTTTATGTCAGTATAGAGAACCCTGGTAAATATGGGAGGAAAAGATGGAAACTCAAATTGCCTTACATTTTACAGTATTATTATATTATTTCTTATACATTTGATATTATAGACTGTACTGTGAAAATATTACATATAATATTTAGATGAAATATCCGTAATACATCTCCTATATATTATTATATAGTTTTATATTTCTTATATAAAATATAGGAATACATGTTAATATTCATTTTATTTTTTATTTAAAAGAGATCCTTCCCTCATATAATACACCCTGATCATGGTTTCTCCTCTCTCCATTTTCTCTAGTTCCCACCTCACCTCTTCTCTTCCCCCTTTTCACTCTCCCTCTATTTCATCTTCAGAAAAGGACAGGTCTCTAAGAGACTGCCACCACGTAGGACAAATTGAAGTAGGAATTTTGGTTTCACTTTAGCTTTCAATTCTTAAAATAAATGCTAAGAAGATACATTAGCATTCATTTCAAAGATTAAGAGCTAAGTGAAATCAAATCACCTACGTATGTCAGCTCAAAGTTCCTCTCCACATAATAAAAGCTCCACAGAATGAAATATGTGAATGCAGATGTAGACATTCATTAATATGTTTGAATAAAGCTCTAGTAGAAACACTAAAGATTGATATCATGCAGTCCATATTTTATTGGTAGGAGTTCTCAGAATTGATTGATTTATTTGGCTTATATCTAAATGAAATAAAGAGACAGGCTACTTAGCTAAAGATCAATGAACAACGGAATGTCTATGTACTTCTTTACATTTATTTTTATTAATCAATTTTTATGTGCATGAGTACTTGATGTGCATATATATCTGTACCATACATATGTGCCTGCTACCTCAGGAGTCCAGAATTGGCCATCAAATTTCACATAACAGAGAGTTGAGCCATCATGTATGTTCTAGTACCCGAATGTGGGTCATGGTGGTGGAGGCTTAGTCCTCTTCACTACTGACGCATGGTTCCAGGTCTAACTAGTGTACTTTTAAAGGAAAGGAATTAGTGACAGAATCTTAGAATCCTAAGGAGGACATGGAATTTTCAAGATATTGACTGATAAGATGGCTGGATGAGCCATTTATTGAACGTGGAATCACAAGATCCAGCATTTTACCTCTTTTCCTTGAGCAGTTACAAGCAGATGGATGCATGTGCTAAATGTACTCTACTCAAGAATTTCATGTCCACTGCACAAGGAAGGAACATTTTACAGCAATAAATTATAATAGCATCTAAACATTGTAAAACTGTTATTAAAATCAGCAGTAGTAATAAACTTCAGAGACATGATACAAAATAAAATTAAGAGATTTCCTTTTATAGTCTCATAATCTGCAGCGTATTATTATTTTCTGAATGGTTCAGCCGATTGTTTCACTATCTGTTGAATTTTTCCCTTTACTTTTAAAGAGGGTAAGAGAAAATAAAAGTTTAGATAGATAAAAGAACTTATTAGAAACATTTAAAGCATTATATTTTAATTATATGTTCATGTATGTCTATGTCCAGATAAATGAAATAAAGTGTTGGTACTAATCAATTCAGTGGAGCAAAAATTATAATCATTTCAAGGATCCTTGCATGGGACAGGGACAGGGAGTAAAACCTGAGTTTCTGCAGAGAGCAGCAAGCTCTCCTCAATGCTCAGCTGTCTCTCCAGCCCCAGAAGCACTATAGCTTTAATGATATGATGGGTTATATAATAATTCATTTTAAATATGTCTCTTTCATCAATAGACAGAGCTATATAAATAAAAGTATTTTTAAAAATTTTAAATACTTTCATCTTAGCTATTTATTCTCCTATGAAGATTTAGTAATGATATATTTAGAAAACGTTTAGTATACACTTTACAAAATACTTCCGAAACAAAGCTCCATGTTCAGAAAATTAAGCACAAATTGGGTCTACCTCACGATTTCCTTGGGGAAGGTATTGAGATGTTGTATTACAAGAAACACAGGGTATGGTGTGACTGGGTTTGGTCATCCCTACAAGGTGCTTCTCTGAGTAAAGATTCTAAAACTGATGTTTTTGTGTTTTGGATTTTGTTTCAGTTGACTTAGAAATACTAATTAATTTTATAGCCAAATTATTCTACAAACTAATTACTCCAGATTCACAATACCTCAGAGAAGGGAAGAAATTAAGTTTTTTTTAATCACTCCAGCCAGTAATATGGGAGTTGTTCTTACATGAAGTATATAACTTAGGGTTTCCTTTTCATCTTTATACGTTGAAAACAAGAGGCGAAAACAAGAATACAAAAGCTTGAGAGAGTTTGTATCTGATTACATTATATTCTTATACCTCATACAACCTACATTTACAGTACTGTTTTTATCCTATTGAGATATAGAAACAGGACGATAGTTTAAACAGTGGAAGTTTATGGTAATAACTGATAAAAGAGTGAACATATTGTAGAATGCAATTCACCGTGGAAGAATATTTAAGAAAAGAACAACAGAAAGTTAGAGTTCCAGCTCTTTAAGACCTAACTCAACAATCTTTGCATCTTTCTAGTTTGGACAGGTACCAGCTATACGTTGCCTCCAAAAGAGCCAGACACCACTCACTGGGACATACGTAATCAAGAGAGGGTGACTAATGCATGTCAAAGAGGATTGGTGGGTATATAAACACTAGTGGATACGGTGTTTTCTGAGCAAACAGCCTCTGAGTGTGCTTGTGGAAGTGATAGCTTTTTGGGTAATCAGGCTGGGTGTGTAAGCCCTGTGCAGAAGGTTGTAGAGTGATGACAGGCTCCAGGGCAACAGGCAATCTCCTCACTGAGTAGACTGGATAAGGCCTCTACTCACTCAGCAGACAGGAGGCTTTTACACTATTCACTATTGTTGCTTCTGTAGGGGTTGCTCCCACGTCTCCTAGACCATAATTAACAGAACAAGCCTATCATCCAGTCCAGAGAGAGTAGTTTAAAGCTCTGTAGCGAGGAAGCTTAATAGCATGTCACATCAAAGGAGAAATATTTGGAGCAATTATGTTGTTTATCATGGAACAATTATTGAAGGGTACATTCAGAACAGGGAGGCAAGATGTGAATAAATAACAGCATATGTAGCAAAAATCACAGAATGCATTATTTGGCCCTATAATCCTCTATACACACTTTAGACTTTTTACCAAAACAGGACACCTCTACCTGACTTCTCACTTTGATCTCCCCAACTGAAGAAGTTATCTCCAAAGTGAGAGGATGTGTGACCTTAGCACTTAGTTTCATGACTATTGCATTATCCTTTTCTCAAATTCACACAGAGATCTTCACAAATAATCAAAGGACTGTTTAGATGGTTACTTACATATTTTCTTTTATATTGATTAAAAATTAATACTCTCTGTATTTAACAGGTAAAATTAAATGACTCACCTTTCTTTATCAGAAGGCTATGTGTGTATGTATTTAAGAGAGATTGATAGATACATTGAGTTAAGACAGTTTATTAATATTATAAAAGGGACTTATTGAATATATTAATTATATTATTCTTTCAGATACCAGTATGTAAAATATTATTTAATAAGTTAGCAATTTAAAAACAATATATTTAGTAGAAAATAAAATCTCAATAATATCTTAAAATATTGAACTACAAATAACTATATATTTGAGTATATTGACAGCTGCCAAGTTAGAGAAAAAAATTAAATTATTGGATAGAAATGTTGAGGCAATTTCTACTTAATTGACTTATTTTCTTGTTTTATAAAAATAGAAACTTGGGAAAATTTTAATACATTAAACAAGCTAATGACACAGCCCAGTTGCTTGGATCCATGCACTACTCTGTATATTCTTGTTAATTTGGGATATGGGTCAAATGGGTCAAACAATATCCACATTGAAAGTATTGAGCTGCCTCACAAGAAAAACGTCTAACTACTTCCCTGATACCATATAAATATCATGTAATTTTTATGATCAAGCTAGGCATTGACATTACTCCTATTCACTATAAAATTACAGTTCTGGATGAAAATACCAATCCCAAGTCCCAGTGACTCTTTATCTACTCTATGTTTGAGATAAGAGGACACAAAAATTTATTTTAAAATAGTGTCATAATTTTTTTGTGTTTTCTTTTTTCTCTTTGCTAATAGTATTGTTGCCTCATGTAGATATTTTGTATTTTCTGGTATATGCCCTCTCCTAAAATTATCTCTTCAGTAAGCCAATGGAGAAATTCAACATGCTACCACACTGTATTATTATAATAAGGAAATTCAGTGTTGTGGATAGCATTTGCCTAACTTTGAATGTAAAAGTTTCAATCCACACTCATTCCTCAACAATTTATTAAAATAATTGAGTCCGGTAGATGTTCTGTACTTGCCATACATGGGTCCAAGCCTAAGGCGAGCAGCATCATATGGGATCTTCATTAAGAAAACCACAAACGTGTTCTAATTATAATACTAAAGAGAGAATAAAGAACACAAAATATCAACAGTGAAAGGAATTGTTCTATACTGTTATTTGCCATATTTATGACATATGTAAAAGATAATTATTTTTTGAAGGAGAAAAAAAATCATATGTTTTAACATCAATTTTGATACAAAATAGCATAGCAAAAATATAGAAAATCAATAATGAACTGTGTCTTCATGGAAAGAATTTATGAATACTACTTTCGTTCACCTGGATTAACTATCTGCTTCTTAATCCTATTTGTTTCTATCCATCCTATTCTGCCAGAATCCAATATGGCTATGTGGTGATACATAGGAATTTTCCTACATTATGGAAATATTTTTCATCTACCCTATTCTATTAAGTATTCAAGTAGTCTGATTCTCTGTTTTGTTTTATAACAGCCAAACACTATCAAGTATTTCCTGCCCCAGTAAAGTTACAAGTTTCATAGGTCTAATGGTTTTCCCCATTTACTATTCAGATTTTGACATCAGTAAGGGCTCCTTAGAACTACCTGTTCTGGTAAGTGATATAAAAATGAGTTTGGGTAGGAAATATAATATAACTTTTAAAATAATTTTACAACTTCTTTTGAGATTATTTCTTCATTACTTCAAATACTCTAAAAAATAAAGCCATCAGAATATCCTTGGGAAATAGGAGAACTTATATTATTCAAGGCTTATTGCTTGGAAATGGGTTTAGAAAAGCTGAATTCTTTCCGTGTACCCCTCTGGGAACTTATGCTTCTTAGTTATGGTAGGATTTTGAACAGTGCTGTTCTACTGAGACACAAGGGGAAAGACAAGCATTGTCATTGCATTTCTAATAATATTAAACCAGTGTTTGAAACTAACATTCAAATGCACAAATTATGTTTAAATATGCATGCTGTATATTAAAGGCTATTTTAATAAAATCTTTCCACTAAATCACTTCATTATAAACAATTTCTACATTAAATCATATAAAATATATTATATACATCTATGGAGGTAAAACAAATACTTTTCCTAGGCATTGAGAAATAGTTGTAAAATTAAATCAAGCTTAGATTAAAACATGTAAAACTTTAAATGAACATCAAAACTGAAGGAAGATATCCATGGTATCCTGCATGACAAACTTTAGTTCAGACTACGCTACCCGAGATGGCACACCCTCCATGGAAGGAAAATAAAAACACAATAAACAAGTTAAAATGTTTAAATAAAGGAGAAATATAAGTGCTTATTATTATGTACAGTGTTCTAAGCTATGATTTCTGAAATATGTATTATGTGTCTGTTATATCTTCTAACATAGCAGAAAGTAAAGTTTTGGCCCTCAGTTTGGCACTATTTAGGTCAGAGACACAAGAAGATGGGTTGAGTTAATGGTCCTGTGTCTGTGTATGTAAGCCCTCCAAAGAAGGAAGCCTTCACTTTTTTGTCTCTCTTTAGTTTTCCGAGCACTATGTATGTTTACTTAAACATCTTTTGTTCCCTGGTGTACTGTGTATTGAAAAAAATCAGCCCTCTCATCTAACTGAAATCTCCAATGACCATTTTGTTTTATGAGTTGTAGGGACTTCTTACAGTGGTGAAAATTCATACCTGCAAAAGTATGAATATCTTTCCTTTCAAAATTGAAATTAAATTATTCTGTAATTCCAGAAATTTCTCAGTCCCAAGCCATTGCATATATGAACACATTGTAAATTAATAGAAAATATATTAATTCTTAATGAAAGCACACTGTGTAAACTAAAGGATATAAACAACTTCAAGGGGTAATTAATGTAGAACATGTCCTTATTTTCTTATGATGAGAGAGAGAGAGAGAGAGAGAGAGAGAGAACATTTAGTTCCTGTAAAATGTATGTGTGTACATGTTTGTGGATGTACAAATGTGTGTGAGGGTGTGCATGATTGTGTACAAATGTGTGTGAGGGTGTGCATGATTGTGTGTGTCTGTGAAAATGTGTGTTTTAATAGGAGGCAGTACAGGAGGAGACTGAGTCGCAATCTCTACATCTAACAAAATTTTATATATAACTATCCTCAATAAAAATCCAGTTAATGCATACATATATCTTTGAATACTCGTTGCTCTAACAAAGTAAGTGAAAGAGTCTGAAAAAACTTCTATTCTCTGAAGAAAGAAATTAAAGAAGATATCTGAAGATGGGAAAAACTCCCAGTCATCTTACAAAAGCACTGTACAGATTCAATGCAATTCCTATAAAAATGCAAACACAATTCTGTACAGAGCTTGAAGTAATAATTATCAACTACATATGGAAAAACAAAACCCAAGTTCATAAAATATCCTATACAGAAAATATTTTTATGGAGCTATCCATGATCTTAAGTTGTAGTATAGAGCAACAGTAATAAAAACAGCATGGTACTGGCATAGAAGCAGACAGGCAGATCAAAGAAATCAAATTGAAAACCCAGAAATAAACCCATACATCTATCGACACTCGGTTTTGACAAATAACCCAAAACCATACAATGGAGAAAAGAGAGCATCTTCAACAAATGGTGTTGGTCTTAACTCAATGTCTTCCTGTAGAAAAGTACAAATAGACATTTATTTATCACCCTGCACAAGACTAAAGTCCAAGTGGACTAAAGATCTTAACATAGAACCAAGCACACTAAATGTGTTAGAAGAAACACTGGGGAAGAGCACTGAACTCATTGGCCCAGGAGACAACTTCCTGAAGAGCACCAACAGATCAGAATCTAAAATCCACAATTAATAAATGTGACCTCATGAAACTGAAAAGCTTCTGTAAAGTAAATGGCATTGTCAACAAACAAAATGACAGCCTACAGACTGAAAAAGTATCTTTACCAACCCTACATCTGACTAAGGGCTAATATCCAAAATATATAAGATCCCAAGACATTAAACACAACCAAACCAAATAATCTAATTTAAAATGGGATACAGAGCGAAACAAAGAATTCTCACCAGAGGAATATCGAATGGCCAAGAAACACTTAAGAACACTTAAAGAAATGTTCAGGATCCCCACTCATCAGAGAAACACAAATCAAAATAACTCTGAGATTTCATCTTACACCTTTCAGGATGGCTAAGACCAAAAACTCAAGTGGCAGCACATGCTGGCTAGTATGTGGAGAAAGGGGAACATTCTTCCATTGCTTGTGGGAGTGCAAACTTGTACAACCTCTCTGGAACTCAATCTGGCTATACCACTCCTGGGCATATACGTGAAAGCTGCTCCACCATTAAAAAAAAAATTGCTTAACTATGTTTATAGCAGCTTTATTCCTTGTAGCCAAAATACAGAAACAACCTAGATGTCCCTCAACTGAAACATGGATAAAGAAACTGTGGTACACTTACACAAAGTAATACTACTCAGCTATTAAAAACAAGAGAATGTTGAATTTTGTAGGCAAATGGCTGGAGCTAGGAAAGATCATCCGGAGTGAGGTAACCCAGACCCAGAAAGACACACATGTTTGATACTCACTTAAAAGCAAATGTAAGCCACATAGCACAGGATAACCACACATTAATACACAGGCCTAAAGAAATTAAATAAAAAGGAGGACTCTGGAGAATGCTTAACTGTCAATCAAAAGGTCAAATAGAATAGACACCAGAAGTGGTTGAAGAGAAGGAACAGGACAGGAGTCTATAACAGTTCTCTGGAGGGAGGGAGGAAGGGGAGGATACAATTGATGGGATAACAATTAAGATGTAACCTGATTAAATTAATAAAATTTAAAAAATAAAAAGGGAAAAATCTGCATTGGACCAATACTAACAGAAGGTCCTAGATGCCCAGTGCTACATTTGCTATATCACAACAATCTTGCCATGCTGTTATATCTCACAATTGCCTAATGCCTAGCTCAACTTCTTTGCCAGCAAAGGAGAGTGAGTAACAATCCTTTTGATGATTAATTTAAACTGGTACCTCTCTATTCAAAACCAATACTTTAAAAGGACCATTTTACCCATCTTCTTTCTTATTTTTCTGATAATAAAAACAGTTTTGCAAAGAAAAAAAGAAAACTAGACCCAGTAGAAGATCCACACAGTTGCTGAGACTCACAGCCAAACTTTCAGGTAGAGTGCATAGAGTCTTATGGGAGAGTTGGAGAATAGAAGGATCTGGAGGGGACATGAGCTCAGCAAGGAGACCAGTGAAGCCAACAAATCCAGAAAGAACAGAGGTGCTGCATATCCTGATGTACCAACCTAGGACCATGCATGGTGACGATTTAGAGTCCCTGCTCACATGTAGGCCATAGGCAGCACAGTCTCTTTGTGAGTGCCATAATATAGGGAATAGGGACTACCTCTAACATGGACTCTGGATATTTGTCAGTTTTTCCTTTAATGTATATTGGTTTGTTTCCTAAATCTTTCTGGAGGTTCCTCCTTCTACGACTTTAATATATTTTATCTATCAAGTATTAAAAATATCACAAGAAAATCATGGACATCAAATGTTTTTCCTTTTATTTTTAAAATTCTGTAATATAGACTTGGAACATCTTATATATCATTATTTTCCTGGAAGGCTTGTTCATATGCTATGTATTCTCTGATATTAGATAGTTATAGTCTATGTCATTATTAGATTCTGCCATGGACAAGAGCACTATATTGAAATAGCATACCAGCCAGGCATCTGAGTTCCTAGTTAGAGCACTAAAAATGTACCCTTTATGCTGTCACAGATGCTTGCTATGAACATCATTGTTGCCAATTACTAGACTCATTGTAACGCTTGAGCATCTACTCTTATCTCAGTTTGTTTTGTCTGTATTTGGGCATAGACTAAATGGCTTATATAAAATCTCTGGCATTGAATGATACCTTTTAAAATAGTACATTTGTGAGTGTACTTTTCATCGAATATGGGCTATAAAATCTATTTTACATCCAGTAGTTTTGTTCAAAGGCTATTATCTATAGGAGTTCAGAAGCTTGCAGAGAAAAAAAAGCATAGAAAATCTGCAATTTAGCATTGCCCCAGAGGCACTTTGCATAACAGTAAGAGTTCAGCTTAAACACAGTACTTAATCACTGAGCAGTCATAATGATTCTAACACTGGCAAAGTCATAGAATTCTAATTTCCTAAGCATTTGTGAAGTGCTAAAGTCAAATCTCTCCACCTCAGCCAATTCCACATTTTCTTTCCCCTGCCTTTGTTCATCTAAAATACCCTGAACCTTAGCCTATGTCATAGGTCAGAACTCTTAGGAGTGTCTAAATGATTAGATTGCTGCAAAAAGATTAAGGGAATGTTTCCATAGCAGACAAATTCAGAACAAGACAGCCCAGTTAACTGGAAGCAAAGAACATAGGATTCACTTAACTGAGGAAGTCCTCGTCCTTAATTATGATTTCATACTAACTTTTTGAGTTCAATATATATGTGCAACAGTTCTTATTTGTATAGACCAAACTAGTGTTTGGAATGAAAATGTTGCTTATAAAGAAAAACTTCATGAGACAATTCTATACTTTTACATAAATTTCAGAAGCCAATGACTTGATTCTGCTGAAGTACAGGTGCTTAGGAATGGAATCCAATTCTGAGATGCCACACATTTTTATTTGGAATTGGCCAATTTTATTTTTCCCTCTTTTTTCAGACTTTACCCTGAGTACTCTTATATGGAAGTATAAATACTACTTGTATTTCTCTAGACTAATACAACACATGTTTTACTTAAACAGGGAATTGAGATAGAAACATTAGATAAAATTTTCAAAACAAAATTAAAATATTTCCTTGATTGATACATGGCAATCCTTCATTGCATCATACCTTCCTCTTCTAATTTACAACTTATGGATATTTAGCTAGTTTGTTTTTATAACTTGATAAGCTTAGAGTCCCTTGACATTCATTTTCAATAGGACACAACATAGAGATAATTGCTGCAGCCAGTTAGAATGGAAGATGAGGGTAGAGAGTGCTGCAAAGTCCTGGGTGGAACGACTGTGAGTGTGAGGTAAGCCTGGGCAAACGCCCACATGGTAGCACTTCAGAAAATATACAGCCACTTAAAGTGATTTATTTATATGTTTTCGTACTAGTGGAAACATAATTAGTTTTAAGTATTTTTTAACAAGTTGGCTAAGGAATATATCTTATTAAGGGCCATAAATTTTACTTGATTTTTCTGTAAATACTGTTTCCATAGCCAATAAATTTTCATTATTTATTATTATTATTATTATTATTATTATTATTATTATTATTATTATTCACTGAAGAATGAAAATATATATCTTGAAATATGAGTTAATTATCATCAGTTTTATTCATTCTTATTTTCATAGGTGTCCATAAACAGTACAGTTTTCTTTTAAAAGATCTTCTGTACATTAAAGAGTGTTTCTTTAAAAAAAAAAAAAAGTGACCTCACTGAAATGGAGTCATCTTTATTTATTAGATGAACTTAGCAGAAAACATTCACATAGACTACTTTTAATAGACATTTTAGGGTCCTTTTCCTTCTGAAAGATTTTCATTTCAATTGTATTTTATGTACATTGTAAAGTGCTTTTCTTTACTACATGAAGTGTAGTACCTTTGAAATGAAGTGAATTCATCTTGTCTAAAAGATTTTTCCAAGTACGTGCTTCATTTTATACTTCTCTGTACAGTGAATAAGCTGCCTAACTTGCTATGTACCACCATCAAGAGTTGCAATTATCTTATCTTGTATAGTGTGGGTTGATTTTTTTAAAATCAATACTGAGATAAAATTCCATCATTTTATCCTTTCCTATCATCTCCCTAGCCCTTAACTTTTAACCTACTCTCCAGTTGCCGGGCTCTTTTCCTTTACTATTGTTATATACATACATATATACATAAATACGTACATACATACATACATATATATGCATTAATACAGAAATATGACCTGCTTTTATAATTTAACAATTTTATACATATTAAATTCATTTTAGCACATTTTGCACCAGTTCCTCTCCTTTATCATTCTAGTTTCTCTTGTTTAAAATCTTCTATGTTATACTAAATAATTAATTTTTACAAATACTTGCAGCCTGTTCTCAATGTACAGTCATGTTCCTTGAAATGTCACTTGTTTGGGACAATTACATTAGGAAATAAGTATTAGATATTTATTATGAAATAAATATGGCTAAAATGGGTATCTTTTCCTAATGGTACGCACTCTATTACTGTTTTAGATGTATCTTCAGAAAGGTATGCATACTTTCTTTCCTGCAGGATTTGCTTGTCTCTTATGGTCTTTCGCCCTGCACTACTTAATAAAAATTTGGGAATGTTCTGATGGCTGAACGATGTCTTCCTACATTCAGAAACACTCTTCAACAAGAAGAGCTCAACTCTTTCTTTTCTTACTCTCTCACTTTTAGCACAATATAAAGAACTAAAGTCTTTTCAAGCGCTACAGGCACTGGATCATGGTATGTTGTAGTGCTGCTGCCAGTCAGTGGGATGCAGCATTCCCTGTAAGATTTTATTATTGCCAACGGCAAGAAATACTGTATTTACAACATCAAAAGTGAGGTGCTGCTCATCTTAGGAGTGCAAGAATGTGTAATGGGCAGAGGATTACCTCAGGAGACAGACGTTAACGTTTGTGCACTCTGAAGAGTTGGAAACTGTTTTTCTTCCTGCAGACAGTGCATAACTTTGCCCCCAAACAACATTCTAACTTTTAATCCCTTCAACTACACAGCTGTGCATGGACTGTTGGAAACAAAAGTGAAAATCCCAGGATCAACAGCAGCTGCAAGCAGAGATTCTTGGATGGAGACAGAAGTTTTTGTTCCAAAGGGATTAAAATCCAAGATTTGAGC
This sequence comes from Acomys minous, assembly GCF_964271855.1. NCBI lineage: Eukaryota > Metazoa > Chordata > Mammalia > Rodentia > Muridae > Acomys > Acomys minous. Next base: position 10,681,901 of record NC_140501.1, on the reverse strand, counting down.
AAATGCAAGACAAAGTGGTAAGAACATTTTATCATAAATGTATGTGACATATTTGAAAATTTTAAGATTCATTATTCCTTCTAGGTTTTCTTTGTAAATGAATATTATATCAGCTTCATGAAGAGCAATATGAAATTAGAAGAAGGTATTATATATTTGTATTTAAGTTGAGAAATGTGTCGAGGAGGTCTAGATAAATATACAAATGAATATTGGACATACTTATGTCTATGTGCTAAAATTTTATATAAATGATGTGTGTCACTGATCCTATCTTGTTGAGTCAAATAATTCATATTTGAACATTAGTGTTCTGGTCTGTTTCTTAGTTATTTGCATAGATATTTTGAAGCCAGTTTCTCATTTAAAGTGTTATTGTTGATATTACCTGCTAGTATATTTTCATTTCACACCTAACTATAATAAATTGCTTATAATTATTTTCCTGTAAAATATGTTTATAATTTCATTATTGTTTATATTTAAGATTACAATATTCTCCATTCACTTTCCTCCTTCCAAAGCCTACTATATACTCCTTCTCATCGCGTTCAAACTCATGGCCTCCATCTTTATTGATTGTTATTGCATGCATATATATTAATACAATGTTACTTGTATGTATGTTGTCAGAGATGACCATTTGTCATAGGGTAACCAATGTCTATGGACTGTCCAAGAGCAAACCACCTCTCCTGCTCCAGCTTTCCTCAGTTGCCTATGGCTCCTCATGTAGAGCTGAGGCTTCATGGGCTTTTACCAGTCTATTTTGACATCTGTATTCTTGTCACTCTTACTCAGCTTTCCACCAATTAATGAAAACCACAAAACTCAGAGTTGTCGAGTGCAGTGGATATATACGTAAAAACACACGTATAGCAGAGCCTCAGGGAACACTGTGGAAGAAGGAGTAGGAAAAATATAAGATTCGGAGGATTAAGGAGTTTGTTGTAGGAATGTATCTCCTAATAAAGTCAGGAGCTGTACCATACAGTATCACAACATGACTGTCCAAACATGAGATTATAAAATATTAAAGTTTAAATTATTTCATTAGCTTGTAGAGAAATTTAAATGTTCAGTTTAAATGTATATATTACTACTACTTTCTAGATAGGCGGCAACTTATTGAATAGAAATTATTTTTCTATAAAATGCCTTCTTGCTTATTTCTCATGCCTCATTTCTTACTAAGATCAATGTGGTAGTTTAATGAGGGGAGACTCAATGCTCCTTGAAGAGCTCCAGGAATAAGAGTAAAAACGTCATTAACATCTAATCACACATAAGTACCTTAGACAACAATTCCTCCCTCTCACTGGAGAGGGAACATAGAAGACGGTAGCTCTATTATAGGGAAAGAAAGCATTTTGTTTGTGTTTTTGTTTTTTTGTTTTGTTTTGAAAAGGAATATTTTTTTCCAGTGCAGGGACAAAGGCTCTATAGGTGGTAACATTTTCATTGGAAAGATCTATATTCTTATTTATTGTTCTTATTACACATTTACCCATAATACTAGATAATTTCGTTTGTTTATTATACTTACAAAGGTTTCACAACACAAAAATCTTGAAATTTCCATCCAGAATTGCTGTATTATGCAGTAAAAATTTAATAATATTTTAAAATATTGGGCTCCAAATTCGATTTGTTTACGTACCTTCATGTATATTAAAGCCATTTCAAGAATCTTTACAAGGTCACTATGAAACTGACCAAACTGCTGAGACAAAAAGAGATTTATATTTTGCCATGTTCTAAAATATCTTGTGTAACTTGTAAGTTTCAAATCTCAAGCTACATAAGGATGATGCTTCCAGGGAAATTGCAAGCTCTTGAATAGTTAATCAGAAACTATAGTTAGAAACAGGGACAAGAAGTCATTTTTAGACAAAAAGTATTATATGCCAAAAAAATGTATGAAGAAAGAAAGGTAAAATTTGGAAAATTAAGACTGTTGACCGGCATAACTAAAGTGTGAAGCAGTGTACATGCATGAAATACATGAATCATTCAACACAGCAATTAATTTACTCAGCACTCCATGTTCTATGTGTCAGCCCCAGGTAAATAATAGAAATCTAATTTTAAAATTGAAGCTAAAGTCAGGCATGGGGGTGCACACCTTTAATTCCAGCACTCGGGAGGCAGAGGCAGGTGGATTGATGTGAGTTCGAGGCCAGCCTGGTCTATGAAGTGAGTCTAGGACAGCTAAGGGTACACAGAGAAACGCTGTCTTGAAAACAAAAACAAAAACAAAACAAAACAAAAAACCCTGAAACAAAATCAACTCAGTGAAAACATTAAATGGTGATAGTGAACTAAATTTTATTAAATTTCTTCAACTTTCTGATTATACAGAAAAGAAAATGTTGCTCAATTTTCTGGTCAATTTTTCTCTCAGTGTTATAGATAAATTTAAAGTACTATCTTCAGAAACACATTATAAGTGATAACTTCCCGTGGTGAGATGCCTTACCATGCCATTGAGGAAGAGGATGCAGGCACTTATGGTGAAACTGGATAGGCTGGGGACAGCTGGTGGAGGAGGTGAGCTTCCCTCTTTGAGGCCTAAGGGAGGGTCATAGGAGGAAAGAGCAAGGGAGGGCTGGACCAGGAGGAGACTAGGAAGGAGGTTGTGTTTGGGACATAAAGTGAATAAATTTTAAAAATTAAATTAAATAAAAACAGTAGAACGGAATTGAATGTTAGAGAAAACAGGTGAACACTAGTCTAGATTGATTAAACATCTGTTAGAGAATAGTTTATCTGAGGGCATCTTCAAAGACTGATCAACTTCTTTGTGTTCTAATGATTATTCTATATAGAATTAAATAATTTGCGTGACAGCATTTAAATATTAACATCAGCTATTCATGAAACTATACCAAGCAGGGCAATATTCAGGAGAAGAATGTCATAAAAACTTTTTTTTTTACCTTTCTCCTTCCCTTCTTTCACCCTCAAATCCTCATTCTCTCATATGGTGGAGGCAACACTTAGAGTCATTATATGAATAATAAGTATTTTTATATGTTATGATGTTACTTTAAATAAAATTAGATAAACTGTTTTACAAACTAGATATTACTGACAGTTAAACTAATCCTGTACAATAAAAGATCTGCCAGAGTAATCTCCATCCTTGATCTCAGGCTGTACTATAGAACAACAATAATAAAAATGGCATGGTACTAGCATAGAAATAGGCCAGTTGACCAATGGAATTGAAATGAAGACCCAGAAATAAATCCACACAACTATGGTCATTTAAATTGTGACAAAGAAGCCAAAACCATATAACAGAAAAAGACAGCATCTTCAACAAATGGTGTTGGTCTAACTGGATGTGTACTTGTAAAAATGTAAATAGATCCATATTTATCACCCTGTACAAAACTAAAGTCCAAGTGGATTAATGACCTCAACATAAAACCAGACACAGTAAATCTATTAGAAGAAACAGTGGGAAAGAGCCTAGAACTCGTTGGCACAGGAGCCAACTTCCTGAGCAGAACACCAACAGCTCAGGCTCTAAGAGCAACAACTAATAAATGGGCCCTCATGAAACTGACAAAGGGTTAATATTTAAATCATATAAAGAACTAAAGAAATTAGAGAAATGCAAGTCAAAACGACCTTGAGATTCCATCTTACCCCTATCAGAATGGCAAAGTTCAATAATCCGAGTGACAACACATGCTGGCGTGGATGTGGAGAAAATAGAACACTCCTCCACTGCTGGTGGGAGGGCAAATTTGTTCAACCACTCTGAAAGCAATATGTTGTCGCAGAAAATTGGGAACAGTTTTACCCCAAGACCCAGCTATACCACTTCTGGGCATATATCTAAAAGATGCTCCATCACACAATAAGGACATTTGCTCAACTATGTTCACAGCAGCCTTATTTGTAATAGCCAGAACCTGGAAGCAACTGAGATGCCCCTCAACTGAAGAATGAATAAAGAAATTGTAGTACATCTACACAATACAGCTATTAAATCAAGGAAATCTTGAATTTTTCTGGCAAATGTATGGAACTAGAAATGATCATCCTAAGTGAAATAGCCTACACTCAAAAGGACACACATGGTATATACTCACTGATACATGGATTTTAGCCCAACAAAGATGTTTTTTGAGAGACTCCACTCCGCAGGGGATAAGGACAGTTATGGAGCCTCAGAGCTGGACATTGGACAGAGTGCTGAGAGTATAGAGTGGCCCTGCCAGACCACAGAGGAAAAGGTTATATGTAGTACAGAGGACACTAAATAAGTGGAGATCAGATGCTAGGAGTCGAGGGCTCCCCTTTATAACAACTAGGGGAAGGAAGCGAAAGAGGATGAGGGAAGGAAAAGGATCAGGAGTTAATGATAGAGGGTGTGGGATTGGGAGGTGTTGAGAAAGGGGGCTGCAATTGGGATGTAAAGAATTCAAACTGCTCCTGAGTCTGGGTGAGGTAAGCGGTAAACCTTAAACCCCTACCCAGATCCAGCCAATGGACAGAACACTCTCCACAGTAGAGTGGAGAGTGGGATATGACTTTCTCACATACTCTGGTGCCTCACCTTTGACCATGTCCCCTGGATGGGGAGACCTGGTGGCACTCAGAGGAAGGACAGCAGGTTACCAAGAAGAGACTTGATACCCTATGAGCGTATACAGGGGGAGGTAATCTCCCTCAGGAACAGTCATAGGGGAGGGGAATTAGGGGAAAATGGGAGGGAGGGAAGAATGGGAGGATACAAGGGATGGGATAATCATTGAGATGTAACAAGAATAAATTAATAAAGTAAAAAAAATGTAAATGCATAGAGAGGGTTCATGTTAGCCGCAGATTCTCTGTGACTTATTACTGGAGACCATTCTTAGTATGGCATGAAGGAAGACTTGCCGATATCTTACTTCTGCTCATACAAGGAGCCTTAATTGCTCTGTGCATCCTGCACACCTCATACAATTATAATGTTAGAACTATATAAGGCTTGTGAGAAATTATGTTTTCAAAACAAAAGAACATGACACTGATGCTGGATCTGACCTGACAGGATTCATTCCTCTCAGCATGCTGGACACAGGGCTGCATCCTCCTTGATCCAGCCCTGGATGCCTCTGTTGCTGTTACCCATCAGAATTGAACAGCTTCCCAGACAGCATTACAGAAAGCTTCTGATTCCATTTCGTCCAGCATTTCAATCTTCCATTAAGTCCAGCATCTCTCAACATTTAGAAACTGGACCACAAATCCAATCCCTGGCTTGCTTAACAATTTTCCTTAATTTATTCTTGGGCTCGTTCTAAGGTATTATTTGCCCCAATTCAGCCTGAAAAAACCTTAAAGGAATGACATCCCATTCCCTCTAAGAGGGCTCTGGTAAGTCTTTGTTTGCTCTTTTGGTCTACAAATGCTTATTTCCATAGGTAAGTGGTTATAAGTTATTACTGGTCTTATACAGAGAGAAAACTAGGCTGAATTCAGGGATGTCTCTCTTTTCCTTTATCTTTCATCCATAGATAAGAAGATAGGAGCTGAAAAGAAAGAAACGGGAATATAGAGGGGGGATAAAACAAAAAGTAGATGATTGAACCGACTCCCTAACTCAAGGCCTTAATTGTTACTCACAATGAAGGTTATTTCTAAGTCATTGGTATAGAATTTTGTATGTTGATGTAAACCATGGGCATTTCAAATACTAGGCAGATTTTAGCACAAGAAAATATATCCTAAGTCTATCAGATAGATATGAATCTATAGATATATGAGGTAAAATAGTTAAATAACGTCTTCAAAAGCTTCAGAGACCCACAGAATATGGCATTTAAAGAAGTCTTTGACAACAAAACAAGTTAACTCCTGACAAGACCTAGCCTATTTCAAAGAATATGATGAGCATCAAAGAGCCTCCTTATGGAGTTGGCTTCAAATCTTCCAAAAAAGCCACTGGGCAAAATGTCTTTGTTTCTGCCACAAACACAATTCTGCCTAAAAATGGGTAGCTTAGGTGCAGGCAGAGTCGCTGGAAGAACTCTGCCAAGACAGGGTAAGCAAATCCTCAATAATTCCTGCCTCACGAAAAAGTCCGGCACAGATTTTGGGCTAGAAGTCCGAAGATGAAGCTCCTACTTTATAGAGTGTTGTGAGACTGTTCTCACTCTTTGTTTTTTTTTTTTTTTTTATTTTGGAAGCTACTACCCTTCACTACTGGTTTACTCAGGCTTTCAAGTTTTATTCTTTCTCAAGTCTCTGAGGGGGCTTGAAGACCAGATAGTTTAGTTTCACAGTTAAGCTTAGTTGGTTAGGGGTTAAGATCTTTTTAGATCAAGATAAAGGATTTAAGTCAAAAGAGAAGAGATATGATACATATTGAATTTCATTCAGAAATTTAGACCCAACAAGATAGGAAAGATGTTTATTTCAAGTTTGACGAATACAAATAGCCTAATCACTATGAATGTAACATTTGTATAACTCACAATTGTTACATGGTTCTCCCTGCTGTATGTAGTTTGTATTATGCATGTGTAATAAAATAAATGTATATTTAAAAAGGTTAAATCATGCATATAAGGCAAAAACCACTAGAGATTAGCTCTTCACCCTTGAAAAGCATATGTGTTTATAAGGTTGCAATCTGGAAATCGATATAAATTTACTAAGTTTTAAAACATAAGGTAGACTCCCCCAAAATAACAATATTGTCTGTCTAAATTTAACTATTTTTTTGCTGAAATGGTCTTATATAATGAGAAATTAAGAAGATTCAGAAAAAATATGAAGTCATTGCTGAAAATAATGAACAAACACATATAGACATGATCTCTCAGCATTTTCATTCTTTTTTTCAAGGGATGGTTTCTCTGTATAGTCTTGGCTGTCCTGGAACTCACCCTGTAGACCAGGCTGGCTTCAAACTCAGAGATCAGCCTGCCTCTGCTTCCCAAGTGCTGTAATTAAAGGCAGGAACCACAACCATCTGGGTATTTTCTATTGTGTTTTAAAGAAGAACAGAATGATGGGTACTCACAATGCACATGAGACAATATAATGAATATTAGATCCCCGTGATTTCCTCACTTACAAGATTTCTGTGCTAACAGGATGTGGAAAGAGCTGTGAGCCAAACAGTTAACTAGAGGATATAAAGAAGAGAACTGATCTCATCTTGTGGGAGTGTTGTGAAAATCTTTCTACAACTTGTTCCATGTGATTTTATTTCAGCATATGATGTCAATAGAAGGCATAGATGGGTCTTGAGGGGAAGGATTCGGGAAGTTGAGTGGTCAAGGAAACCACAAGAAGCCTTGTAGAGACCACTACCTTGATAGGGGCTCATAGAAATCACCAACCAAGGATCACGCATCGACTGCCTCTAAGCCCCTCGCACATATGAAGCTGCTGGGCTGCTTGGACCTCAAGTGGGTCCTATAACAATTGGAGAGGCTACAATCTCTGACTGAGACTTTGTGGAGTCCTTCTGTTCTTGTTTCCCTAGCAGGACTGCCTTGTCTTTCCTCAGCTAAAGAATAGGAACTTAGTCCTGATGCGACTTGATGTGCCAGGGTGAGTTGGTACACAGGTGAATGGGGGAGTGGGGGAGATTGGGAAATGGTGTATGGGGAAGTCAGGGGGAGGTGAGACTGAGAGGAAAGGAGTGGGCCTGTGATTGGAATGTAAAATGAACCAAAAGATCATTTAAAAAGTTACTCTTTATAGTACTATTAGCAAAATGAAAATATGAGAAGATAATACAAAATCAGAGATAATGGGAAATGACAAATTTAAAAATGGAGAATATTGCACTCTTTACCACTATTACTTGAAGTTTTTTCAGGTATCAAAATTGTATTCCAAAAAAAAAAAAAAAAGGAAACAAAAATTTGTAAAACAAATAAATAATAGATGAGAAGATGGAAAAGATTTTTTAAAAATAATTTGTTCAGGTCCTGGAGAGATGGCTCAGAGTTTAAGAGCACTGTCTGTTCTCCCAAAGGTCCCAAGTTCAATTGCCAGCAATGAAATGGTGTCTCACAGCCATCTATAATATGATCTGGTGTCCTCTTCTGTCATTCAGGCACACATGTGGGCAGAATACTGTATAAATAATAAATAAATAAATCTTAAAAATAATTTATTCAGATCTTATCCCAGGTTTTGACCCCTCACTTGTATGTTCCCTCTCCTCCCTCATCCTTCCCACTTCCACAGTATTCCCCTCCCCTAGACCTCTGATAGGAGGTGACCTCCTCCCCACTATGTGACCACAGCCTATCAGGTCTCCTCTGAATACCCTGGTTCCCCTTCCTCTGAGTGCTACCAGGTGGAAAAGATTTTAAATAACTGTTCAAATATCTACCACTGGCAATCATCCAAGATGCTTTCTGACCAATATATATAAATTTTTATGGCATAGAAAATTATCCAGCTCTTCTTGAAAACAAATATAGAGGGAAACACCCCAACTTCTTAAAGTGACATCATCAAGTTTTGATATGTAATATATAAAAGTAGATTAAGAAAGCAAAAAAAAAAACTAAATAGAAAATAAAAATAAAAAGACTAGACTCTAAATGTTCTTTTCATATCAAGTTACAAATATAGTATTAAAAATTAACACATAAGCACATTTCTAAATAGTACATAAGGAAATCTCGTAGGATAATACATTCAATAAGAAAGATAAGATAAAGCCGACTAAAATATTTTAAATTCATTTTAAAAAATATTTATCTTATATCAGATCCATCTGACATAAGGTACTCAAAATTGATTTACAATTTAAAATTGTACTTATCACACCATATATTTGTTTAAAGCAAAGCATACTATACATAGTAAGCTGTAAAATAAGTTATTTCAATTATTATAAAAACCTAATAGATTAAACTTGGGTAAAGGAATATGTCCTTTTGAATATTTACCCTTGATCATGCATTCTCAACTTAATACTCTGCAAGAAAATTTACTATTTTAAATGAGTTCAACTGTACATCTTCTTGTAAAATTAATTGGTATGTTAACATGCTGCAATATTACATAAAGTAGAAACAGCCCTTTTTTTTTTTTTTTTTTTTTTAGAGCTGACGTACAGAGAGTTTTTGGATAAATGATCCTTTTGAAGAAAAAAAGTCACCATTTCAAAAGATGCACTCAAAGCTTCCTAGATACTGCTTGTATTGAAAGTAAAGTGTCTGATGAGGCTTGTCTATAATTAGGAAACAATGAATAAACTCTTCCCTTTGAAGAAACAGATTGGAGCAAGCATTTCATAGTAAATCACAATTGTGCTATCAAGTTATATGATAAGCTCCTCTGTATTGCTCAGTAAATCATGAAGTGTGACAATAGGGAGATTCAATAAGCTTCTAAGAACTGCATAATAAATCAGGAAACTCCACAATAAGTTGCATAGTAAGCTCTGCTGTATTAGCCTAAATCGCAGGCTTTTACAGAGAAGTCTCATGAATCATATCTCTCTTCTTTGCTGAACCTACTGTAACAATGAAGCACCTCTTGCTCCACTCAAGGATAGAACTGGCTAAAGACTGACAGTCATCCCCACATTTATAAGCACTACATTGTTGGGAAAACCTAGTCTTTCTCTGTAGGAAAGATAATCACTGAAGAGTAGCAATTGCTTAAATGTTGAGCCATGTCTCCAGTCCTTCTTTGTTATTTTGTTTGGAATAGTGAAAATTTTTGAACAATATGTTTTGTAAAGATATTTTTCCTCCTCATCTATGGAACAGCCAAGATCTTAAAACATGAATATGAGTATCGTCATACTTACTGAGTAAATATTAGACACACACACATGCACACACAGAGACACATACACATATATATATAATATTTATATAGTGCAACATATTAATAAAGAAAGAGGTAAGAGGTCATGGGTTTGAAGAGAAGAAGGAGAGCCATATGGGAGAGTTTGAAGAGAAGAATTGAAAGAAAGAAAGAAATCCATGAATTTAAGCCCTACTTTTAAGGGAGAAAATGATGGCACATTTCTCTTGGGTTAGAATATTGTACATAGCAGCTAAGCACACAGACACATACAAGTAAATCTCCCACATATATCTAATGTAGATGTTTGACATGTACACAGTATACTTGAAGAATGCATATAAAATTTGGAACCTAATAGACTTTACATATAAACAGATATCACTATATACTAACATTCATCAATAACATTCAGTCTAATTATGTAGGAAAAATAAGAATGATATTATTTTCTTTATTATTGAATATCCAAATAATTTGTTAACCCAATCTCATTTTTCCAGACAGCACTAATGATTTGATTGAAATACACTCTTCATTTTTTATGGAATTCCCAATTCACACAGATTTGTAGCCATTCTTGAGTGTTGCTATTTAAAATACTAATAAAATATAAGACAATAATAATTTTCTTTATTTTTCCACTGTATCATTTTGTGCAGTGTAGGAGTACTGAGGTGCATATTCACTTAAAAAAAATAACAACATGGGGGCTGGGGACATAACTTTGCTAATAAGCTGCTTGTCCTGCATGCATGATGACCTATTTACAATCACCTCCACTCCTGTAATCTTCACAATGATATTCTGTAGAAGACAGGATTCCTGGGCATAGCTGGACAGCTAGTGTGGCTGCATCTTGGAGAATAATGCTCATTGAGAGAACTTGTCACAAAGAAATAATAGAGAGCACTGAAGGGAAACATGTGGCTTAACTTTTGCTCTGTAAATATAGGTGAATAAATAGAATCATACACCCAGACTTATCATACACATACACACACACTTGAGAGAGAGAGAGAGAGAGAGAGAGAGAGAGAGAGAGAGAGAGAGAGAGATGAAAATATACTTTGGCTGTTAGATATTAAATTAGAGATACTAACAATAATGAACTCAGTATTAATAGCCAATATTTATATATTCTACTTTTATAAAATGTAAACTAAATTCATCATAGAGATTAATGGAACTACATGTAAAATGAATTACATATTTTATTTTATCATTATTATTATTAGCTAAGTTTCCAGGTCATAGAGAAACCAGAAACACCTAAGTAAAAAATAGAGCATCATATCTTTAATTACAAATAAAATATCAATTACATTTTATGTTAAATTACAAGAATCTTATAAATTTGTAACAACATTAAAGCTTTAATGATAATGAAAATTAATATGATCAGTTAATAAAGTATTCATTTTAGAATTCTTTAAATATTTTGAAATATTGCAATGAAGCATACCACATTTCACAGTAGCATCAATATGTTGTTTTTACATTTATATGGTAGAACTATGAAGCCGTTGAAAAAAAGTAAAGTCATCTAAATAGTGATGAAGAATCGAAAAAAGTGATCAGAAAACTCCATAGTAGTTGATGCTGAGAATATTAATGACAAAAATGACATAATTAATGTGCAGAATATATCTACATTGTAAGGTACTATAGTAAAACCAAATCATTTATTCAGAATAGTTTTTAAGCTCACAAACTAAAATTGATCATTAAAATTCAGCCCATGAATATCCAGTCACAACTACAGCAGAAGAGCTCAGGACTGCCTAGCTTATCCCACTTACAAGTAAAAAAGCACTGAACACAACCTTGAAACAATAAGCCTAAGTGGATGTGGTGGGGTTTAATCCAAGCCCCATAGACACATGTGTTTGATGGCTAGGCCCTTAGGGAGTGGCACGCTTAGGAGATGTGGCTTTGTTGGAATAGGTGTGGACTTGTTGGAGGAAGTATGTCACTTTGTGGGTGTGCTCTGAAGTATCTTTTTTTTTTATTAACTTATTCTTGTTACATCTCAATGGTTATCCCATCCCTTGTATCCTCACATTCTTCCCTCCCTCCCATTTTCCCCCTATTCCCTTCCCCTATGACTGTTCCTGAGGGGGAATACCTCCCCCTGTATATGCTCACAGGGTATCAAGTCTCTTATGCTCAAGATGCACTCAGTGTTTAATCCAAGCTCCTGCTTCCTGCTGGTCAAGATGTAGACCGTGTCTCCCTACAAACTGCCATGCGTCCCACTATTATGATAATGGAACAAAATTCTCTAACTGTAAGCCAGACCCAATTAAATATTTTATTTTTAGTATAATCACTATGGTCATGGTATCTCTGAAGAGCAATAAAACTCTAACTAAGACAGTGAACACTAACAGACATAAAATAGAAGTTAGCTGCTCTAACTACATAAGACTTGAAGAGCAACATAGAAGTGAGTTCCCTAGGCTTCTATTTTCCCTTCTACATGTTCTTTAGGGCAATAGAGTACCCTGAATCCTTTTTTCATAAGAAAAATATTTTCTTAATAGCCAAAGTAAGAAAAGACAAACAAGCAAATGAAAGTGCCTTTATTTTGTTTCTATTACTGTGATAATATATTATTTAAATCAGTTTGGAAATTTTCCTGAATTTATTACTGTACATTTCCAACTATTTCAATTTTTCAGCATCAGGTCATCATATGTCATGTATTCAATGCATTCCTATTTTTAATGAATGACTAAATGTTACTTACATAAAAATCTTAATATTAAATATATCAAGTACAAGCAGGGCATGGTGGTGCACTCCTTTAATCCAAGCTTTCAGGAGGCAGAGGCAGGTGGATCACTGCGAGTTCCAAGTCAGCCTGGTCTACAAAGTGAGTCCAGGACAGACAAGGCTACACAGAGAGACCCTGTCTCAAAAAAATATATATACATATAAAGTACAAACACACAGTCATCCATTTAACTAATGCAAATAGTTACATACCACCCTTTAAAGTACTACTTGATATGTTTTTATTCTTGTGTCCCTTTAGTAACTTAAGTGCTTATAAAATTCCATATAAATATCTTCTAGCAATTGCATTGGTCAATGTGATTGAAAGAATCTATCCTAAATTGCTTTGCATAACAGATAAATAATTATTCTCAATTGATCTAGAGAATTTTTGCATTTTTTATTAACCTAAGCATTTCATGGTGAATTTTGATCTTGAAATATCTAAATGTAGAGGAGTAGAGTCCAAATCTAACTGTATATTTACAGTACAACACTCACACCTAAGGTGCAAATATCGTTGTAGAAGAGGAGATAGAAAGATTGTAAGAGTCAAAAGGCCTGGGTGTTGGCTGTGAGAGAGTCATTCTAGGAATGTCAGAGCTATACCCAAAGTGTCTTACCAACACGACTAAGTTAACTTAAGCTGAAAAAGGACAGCAAAAATAGTCATGATAATGCATAATATTGCTTCATCATATACAATGAATTACAGGAAACTAAGAAATGCTGAAGTAGAATTACCCTTACCCAGGGAAGAGCAAAGCAAGTGGTTATCCAACACCAAATGCACGATGCTGAGAGCAGGCACACAGTTAGTATACATATGAGATGTTTACATGTAAATAGTTTGGAATATATGAAATAATAATTAATTAATAAAAGTCCATGAATTTAAAAGAACACAAGGACGGATATATGGGAAGGATTGTAGGGAGGAATTGGCATGATATAAAGGATGGAATTATATTACAATCTCAAAAAAACAATAGGAATACTGTGACGTTGTTCAACACATCATTAATATGTTTGCCACATGCCAAGCTTTTCAACCTCTTTTTAAGGCAATCAAGCAGTGTGCAGCACTGATGCTTAATTTTTAAAGCACACTTTTTATTTTTATTTTATTAATTTATTCAATTATATCTCAATTGTTATCCTTTCACTTGTATCTTCCTCCCTCCCTCTTTCACCCTATTCCCCTCCCCTATAGGTCTATGACAGAAGGGGACCTCCTCTCCCACCATTGGTCACAACCTGTTGATGTAAAAGTAGTTATTGAAAGTTTTATTGTTATATGATTAAAATGTAATCTAAGTAGTATAATATATGTATCATGTTATCTCCATGAAACAAATAATGTAAACTACAACCAAATATTTTGGCAATAAATTGCTGCAATGATCACCCAAAGGCACTAACACCATTAAACATATTGATTTGGTTTTTGTTGTTGTTGTTATTGTTGTTGTTTTTGCTATCTTTAAAATGAATACCTTAAAACTACTATTCAATTTCAAAAGTCCATGACCTTTCCTAAATGATGAAAATGACTGTCATCCACTTTTGACAGTTATACTGATATAAAGTTCACCAACTGATGAAGACAAAATTATTGTGATTGAGGTTTTATGAATGGCTGAAATTAGTTACCAACAGAAAAAGTACCTTAACCAGAAAATTAAATAACAAAAACAATTTCATCTGACAGATACCAGCTAACTTTGAATGTTGTTGATTTTATATAGTAACAAATACATGGCTAACACGTATGTACCTCCTCTTTATGTTCTGCTGACATCTGTATTTATATGCTTTTATCAAATGTTCTGAATCTCTTACATAGATGTAGGCATAATTATAAAGAGGGGTCATGGGCTATACCTTTATTTTTGCCTCTCTTGCATTGATTATTTAATTAAAGTGCTCCTTCCACACAGGAAAATAAAATTACATGTCAAAAATTCATTTTTGATAATTTGGTCAACACTATTTCATGTTCAGTGATATTTTTAAAAACTAAGCATATATTCTGGTGATTTATGTCTTACTGTTGCTGAGTGAAATCTATGCCTTTTTGGCTCTTGTCTTTGATAGGAGAAAAAAACTAGAGAAAAAATTAGTTCAGAGGAACTTGGAACTTATTTAAAAATTAAAATCCACAAACAGAGAATCAGACATTCCAAAAAGAGATCATAGTGCATATCTAGAGAGGGTAGGGCATTTGTTGAATCATCCTAGAGTGCCCAGAATGAATCCACATTTACAAAAGTTCACAAAGACCATGATTTGTTAGTATCTTTCTTTAATTAGATTTGCAATTTAACTTGGAAAAAATATATGCAAATCCAATGTGATGTATATATTCAATCACATATATGTGTATTATATATTTGTGCCTATGAATATATAAATACACATACATATATATCAAATCACACATATATCTGTGTTTATTACATATATATTTATGAATATATAAAACATATGTAGAATTTATCTTATGTATAAACTACATTTTTCTATTTAACTTTAAATTAGTTTAAACTTTTATCTTTGGAGCTTCTTCTCAAACTCTGGTATCAGGATAAGATTGAAACCACAAGGAGACAGTCATATTTCCCACATATATTCTGCAAGGACTAAGTACCTAAAAGCTGTAATGAGATTAAAAATAGTAAACATCCACAGTCACAAGTTTCAATTAGTAAGTGGGGTAATGAATTGAACAGGTAGTGCCCAAAACAAGAAATATAAATGCTCAATAAATACTTGGAAAAATAATGTTAAATGCCATTCATCATCAAAGGAAAGCATACTAAAACTCTGTCTTTTCCCATTTATATCATCTATCCAGAAAATAAATAGCAAGTAATGTTATTGAGGATATTAGAAAATAGAAGTGTCTATATTCTGCTAGTGGAAATAGAAACCAATGTAGCATCTCTGGTAAAAGAGCACAGAAACACCCTTAGAAGAAAAAAACAATATGATTCAGAGATAACATTAGTAAACATGTACCTAAAGGGCTGTACACAAATAAACCACAGAAAAAAAAGCTGTCTACTCCTCCTGAAGTCTGTACCACTTTATATACCTAGATGCCAAACAACATATTAGTCATAAAATGGGGCTCATATACTCATGGAACTTTATTCTGCTAAGATATTTCTATAAAATGATTATAAAATGAGTGTTGCATTAAGCAAAATAAAATAGACATGAAAGGATTAATATCACATTTTTGTAACATATAATAAGTATAGATTTAAGTGAACACACACACACACCTTCAAAGACTGGCATGAGAGACAAGGAAGATGTCTGAAAGTGGGAAATAGAACACAACAAAGGGAAACGCAGGACTATTTGTGGAAGGAAAAGCAGCTAGTGCTGGAGGTGGTAGACACCACAGAGGCCAGAAGCTTGAAGAAGAACAAAGTATAATAAATATGCATGAAAAGCACAACTTTGTAAATTACTGGAAATAAGTGAGACCAATGTTCAATGTTAAGAAAATGAAGAGTTTTCATTAAAGGAATGAGACAAGTGCCATTTTTAAGAGCCAATGTTGAATATAATTGCAAAAATGAAGCTCAGAAATCAATTCAGAATTGCTTACTGTACTTCTCTTTAGGAGAAATCAACTTACTTGATATTTAATAAAGATTAATAGCTACACAGTGTGGTAGAATTTTAAGCAAATGATTTTGATATTAACAAAAAATGATAACCCAATATTTGTAAGAAAGTTACTTCTAAGAACCTATAATATGACCAAATGTAAGAGGCTTGCATCTCTTACAGATATTCCAAACATATTCCAAACATCTGCCTAAATAGAAACATTTTATAATGTACAATATTTGGTAATAGTTCCTTAAATAAACAGAATACTTTACTTAGGCATATATAGCAACATGTCTACCAGGAAATTTCTTTTTCTGCCAGCAAAAGCATACAGGAGAGCTCTCAGCTGTGTTCGTTTATAAGGTGGCTTTGGAGAACATGAGCAAACCAATTTCCTGTCTGTCTCTAGATATTGGAATCACAAGAATGTAAGAATGCCACACAATGAAGAATATTTGGCACTGAGCTAAACTCACACAAAATCATATAACACCTCCCATCTCATTATCATTCCATGCTATATGTTTATTAAATGAAGTAAGCAAGATATGGCTATATCTACCTCTTATTTTTGTTATTTCTTTTCTTACTTCCTCTTCTTATCTATTTTTTGTTAGGGTCTCTCAAATTTTACTTTTGTTTCTTATTACCTAGTAAACATTTTAAATACACAAAGTTATATGTTTATATTTAAGGATATAATTAATATAATATAAAACTGAACTGTTGAACAGAAATATGTAACAAAAATATGCTACCTTCCTTTCAATTAATATTTTTTTTTCTTTTACCTGAATGGTACCTAAAACACATTGTCATTGAAAAATACATACCATCTAAAACTCTCTTCATGAAAACATTTGATTTTTAGCTCAATCGGTTGTAGTTGCAGATTTTAATGAGTTTGAAGGGGAACATGTTCTATGAATGAATGTATTTCCTTAGTGCTATTTATCCCTACCTGCTACAGTTTCCACAATATGCCCAAAGGCAGCTAGAACACAAAACCTTAGGAGAAGTAAAACTGGTGAGCAAGAGAAATATAACTGTGGTCCTCACTATGATGACTTCAATAAGCTACCTTACCAATTGTCTCTGTGTTAAAATCACTGTAAAGTATGTTAAACACATGTTTAATACATCTCTCTCATAACAATTGCAAGATAGATGAAATCTTTGCTTTAATTTTATTATCACAAACATCCCATAACATCAGTACTTGAGACTTCTGCCAGCAAAAGACAAACAAGTTAATTTATATTATAATTTGGTTTATGACTAAAAGTTATTTAGAAAGCTAATACACTTGAAGAACAAGGAAGAAAACATGTATATAGACTACCAACAGGACTTATCTGGCCAGTTCCAGACTTCTTTCAAGCCTCATGTATTGTGAATGTTACCTGAAAGGCTTTGCAGTCTTCATGAGGCTTATGTGTACTGAGACCCTCAGCAGTTGGGATTGTTCAGTGTCAGCTCTCTCCTTGCTTAATCTTTGTTGTTCCCTCAGGATTTTGTTTTTTCCTCAATCACCTTATCTGTATTTATGATCTGCCCTTTTCCTGCCTTGACGGTTTTCCAACAGGTAGCTGCTTCATCCACTACCAGGAAGATGGATGACTGACTCCTTCTACGGTTTGCTACAAATTCTCTAGTCAGTGTACCATTCTCCACACAGACTGTGTTCTGGAGATATAACGCACCCTAGTGTATTCACTGAGTAACTCCTGAAACCAGGTGGCTTGGAAGCCAAGGAGCCTGATCCCTACTACTCCTGTAGCCAGGCTCTAGCTGAAAAAAGTATCCACTGCTATTGAACATCAACATGACTTTCAGTGGGACTATAATTGCTTCTTTAGCTATCAAGCAATCATCTCACTAACTGCTTATACAACTCAGCCTGTAGGTCTGTGTATGCTTGTCTATTGCAGCTCCTCTGTCTCTACCATGCCTACTTGTCTCTGAGACTTGGTTGATTACAAGTCCAGATACACTTCCAGAAATAGGCAAGAAAGTACAAAATGACACATAAGTTTTATAAAGCCCCATGCTTCAATGCCAAAGGAGGCAACAAAAGAGAGTTCTGAGCACAGATAACTTAACAGTTATATGTCTTTAGATGCTAGCATATCCTGAGAGAAGAGGTGTATACATCAATGATAGGCCATATTGAAAATGATGGACCAATTACAGCCATTTCTCTTGGCTTGCTCCAGCTGTCACTCTCCGTATCTATTATAACGATGAAAACTTATTTTGGACTTTAGAAGCTTGTATTTGGGTTAACCAATCACAGCCTTTTCATTCTGTTAGATATCCAGCAAAGAACCTATCCTCCTCCTGAAAACTTTGGTTCTGAGGTAGAAAAAGTTGTAGAGTGATCCAGAGTTCAGCGGGGCCTGTGATACGCAAAGCCTGGGGAAAAACTTATAGGCAACCCTTTCTGATTTTGCACCTCCAGGAGTTAGCGAAAGAGGACGTGATCACTTTGCTTTAGCCCAGGTTCTATGGTGGGTCCCAGAAAGCTGAAGGAGAAGCAAAGGTAATCTTGTTGTCTGTTTGATTGATAGTCCTTATATTCAAGGCAGTCAAGTGCAATGTGCGTTTTATTGGTAAGCTGTCAAGTGCTGTATGAGCTTATTGAAGACAGACTCTAAGTGCAGCACATACTCTTTTGTCTGCTCCAAAATCACCAATCCTCCGGCAAGCTGGTCCTATCTTTATAACAAGTAGAGAGGAAACAGCAGTTAGAGTTATTAAAAGCACTGTGTACCTGAGACTGCTGGAAGGTGAACTGTTTCCAGATGAAGTTAGTGTTGTTTACCCAGTTCAGGAGGAAACCAGAAGTTGAGAGCATAACCCTGGAGAGAACAAAGAACTTCTGCCCAGGATGCTCTCTATAGGGAACTCCAGCTCGTGACCTGAGCTTCCCTAGTGAGTTTCTAGTGCATGATTTTAAGTGCACAGTTTGATGATGTCAACTGTCCACTGCTAGTGGATCGTTTCCTGGAAGCGTTTCCCAAAGGAATAGTGCTCTGCCTGAGACTACAGTCAGAACCTCAGCCTTTTGGGATTCCCCACAGTCAATTATAGCTGGTGGCTTGTAAGTATCCAATTTGTCGACATTCCTTTTTTAAAATAATATATTTATTAATTCTAGAACTCTATATGATGATTTTTTTATCATATTCATTCCACAGCCCTCTACCAAATTGTTCTAGATCCACCCCTTTATTATTAACACCTTCTAAATCATGATCTTTCTTGGTCTTCTCTTTTATTTCATTTTTATTTATTTATTTTTTTATTTATTTTATTTATTTTTTATTTTTTTGGTGATCTTTGGATCAATGGATGCTTCCACTTGGGTTGTTTTTGTTTTGTTTTGTTTTGTTTTTTTGCCATTTGTATATTTCTTTTTTTTTCCTCCTTTATTAATTTATTCTTGTTACATCTCAATGGTTATCCCATCCCTTGTATCCTCCCATTCTTCCCTCCCTCCCAATTTCCCCTTATTCCCCTCCCCTATGACTGTTCCTGAGGGGGATTACCTCCCCCTCTATATGCTCATAAACAAGTGAATCTATCATCAGACTCCCTCCACTCAACTCTGGAAGTTACCCAACAAAAACAGAGACGGCAAGATGCCTAAGGGACAGCGCAAAAGCATTCGCAAAAACCCCCAAAACAATATGATGTCTCCAGTTCCCAGCTATCCCAAAGAAAACAACCTGGAGAACTCACATACAACGGAAGCACAAGAAAATGACCTCAGATCCTTGGTAATGAGGATGTTAACGGAGGAAACAAATAAAATTCGAAATCAAATGCAGGAAGAAGCAGCGAAGCAGGTGCGAGACATAAAAGAACCACATAGAGTGGAAATGGAAAATTTTCAGGAAAATATAAACAACCAGATGAAAGAAATTATTTCATTTTTAATTTAATCAATTTATTTATTCATTTATCCGTTGGTAAAATATGCTGATTTGGAGCTGATGTCTGGTCTGCTAGTCAGTCTTTCCTCCTTTCTTTACTGATGCCTCCTGAGGGTAATGGGTATGGTTGCTGTCTTTTAGAAGTACTAATTTAGCATTAGCTCCCCATAGTCAGTTTTTCTCGCCATTTAGAACAGTTCTGATTTTCTGTAATGATCTCTGTAATTATTTATTTTCAAGTTTATTTAGTTTATATATTGCTATATTCACTTCATATGTTGCTCACTTTTCCCAGAATGCTAACTTTCTTCCTTAAGGAGCATATAATTTCTAGAAGTTCAGCAAGTAGTTCTTATTTCAAATTCCTTTTTATTATCCCTAATTTCATCTTCTGCAGTTCTTTCTTTACTCAGCAAAGACAGTTTGTCTTTTTCACCAATTCAACGTCTGAAAGAAACAAAACCAAAAGAAAAACTGAAATTAAATTACAATAAATTATCTGCATTATTTGATTAAATTCTGAATTCTGTGATTGATTTTACATCAGGAGTGGAATAATGCAACTGAATGATCCTATGGTTATAACTGCACAAATAGGCTACAAAAAACCTTTACTTAACAAGAAACAAATCCTTTTTTATATACATTTTTATTAATTTATACATATTACATCTCAGTTGTTAGCCCATCCCATGTATCCTCCCATTCCTCCCTTCCTCCCACTTCCCCCCTACTCCCCTCCCCTCCCCTAAGTCTGTGTCTGAGGGGGACCTCCTCCCCCTGAATATGCTCATACGGTATCAAGTCTCTCCTTGGTGACCTATTATCTTTCCTCTGAGTGCCACCAGGCATCTCCGTCCAAGGGACATGTTCAAATATGGGGCACCAGAGTTTGTGTGAAAGTTAGATCTCCTTCTCCACTCAACAGTGGAGAATGTCCATCGGCTAGTCCGGGTAGGGGTTCAAGGTTTTTACTGCCTATTTTTTCCTTGGCTGTTGCCACAGTTTGCGGAGGACCCCAGGGCCCAGACTCGCCTGTAGTTTTCCAGGACCCACTGGATCCTTCCATTTACTCTTTCTCCCAGGCTTCTCACACCTAAAGTTTCAATAGGATGTCCTCCCCTCTTACCCACTATTCTGGTAGGTACAGTTTTTCATGGGGACGTACATCTTGGACTAGTGTCTCGATATAAGTGAGTATATACCATTTAGCTCTTTTTGCTTCTGTGTGAACTCACTCATTATGACAATTTCTAGTTCAATCCATTTGTCCACAAATTTTGGAAATTCCTTGTTTTTAATAGCTGAGTAGTATTCCATAGTGTAAATGTACCACAGTTTCTTTATCCATTCTTCTATTGAGGGACACGTAGGTTGTTTCCAAGTTCTGGCTATTATGAATAAGGCAGCTATGAACATGGTTGAGCATATGTCCCTGTTGTGTAGTAGTACATCCTCTGGGTATATTCCAAGGAGTGGAATAGCTGGGTCTTGAGGAAGCCCTATTCCCATTTTTCTGAGAAAGCACCAGATAGCTTTCCAAAGTGGTTGTACTAGTTTGCACTCCCACCAGCAATGCAGGAGTGTTCCTCTTTCTCCACACCCTCGCCAGCATGAGGTGTCAGTTGAGTTATTGATCTTAGCCATTCTGATGGGTGTAAGATGGAATCTCAGTGTCGTTTTGATTTGCATTTCTCTGATGACTAAGGAGGTCGAGCATTTCTTTAAGTGTTTCTCAGCCATTTGATATTCCTCTGTTGAGAATTCTCTGTTTAGCTCTGCGCCCCATTTCTCTATTGGGTTATTTGGTTTGGTGGTGTTTAATTTCTTAAGTTCTTTATATATTTTGGATATTAGACCTTTGTCAGATGAAGAGTCGGTGAAGATCTTTTCCCAGTCTGTAGGCTGTCTCTTTGTTCTCTTGACAGTGTCACCTGCCTTACAGAAGCTTCTCAGCCTCATGAGGTCCCATTTATTAATTGTTGATGTTAAGGCCTGGGCTGTTGGTGTTCTGTTCAGGAAGTTGTCTCCTGTGCCTATGAGTTCCAGACTCTTCCCCACTTTTTCCTCTAACTGGGTTAATGTCTGTGGTTTTAGGTTGAGGTCTTTAATCCACTTGGATTTGAGTTTTGTGCATGGTGACAAATATGGGTCTAATTTCATTTTTCTACATGTAGACATCCAGTTAGACCAGCACCATTTGTTGAAGATGCTGTCGTTTTTTCATTGAATGGATTTGGCTTCTTTGTCGAAAATCAGGTGAGCAAATGTGTGTGGATTCATCTCTGGGTCTTCAGATCGATTCCATTGATCCACTAGCCTATTGCTGTGCCAGTACCATGCTGTTTTAATTACTGTTGCTCTATAGTACAACTTGAGATCAGGTATGGAGATTCCTCCAGCGGATCTTTTATTGTATAGGATTGTTTTTGCTATTCTGGGCTTTTTGTTTCTCCATATGAAGTTGAGAATTGTTCTTTCAATATCTTCAAAATATTTAGTAGGTATTCTGATAGGGATTGCATTGAATCTGTAAATTGCTTTTGGTAAGATGGCCATTTTTACTATGTTGATTCTTCCAATCCACGAACAAGGTAGATCCCGCCATCTTCTGATGTCATTTTCAATCTCTTTCTTCAGAGGTTTAAAGTTTTTTTCAAATAAATCCTTCACTTGCTTGGTTAGGGTTATTCCTAGATATTTTATATTGCTTGTGGCTATCGTGAAGGGAGTAATTTTTCTAATTTCTTCCTCTGCCTGTTTGTCATTTGTATATAGGAAAGCTACTGACTTTTTTGAGTTTATTTTGTATCCTGCCAATTTGCTGAAGGTGTTTATCAGCTGTAGGAGTTCTCTGGTGGAATGTTGGGGGTCACTTATATACACTATCATATCATCTGCAAATAGGGATAATTTTACTTCTTCCTTTCCCATTTGGATCCCTTTGATCTCCTTTTGTTGTCTTATTGCTCTGGCTAGAACTTCAAGAACTATATTAAAGAGATATGGGGAAAGTGGGCAGCCTTGTCTGGTCCCTGATTTTAGAGGGATTTCCTTGAGTATCTCTTCATTTAATTTAATGTTGGCTATTGGTTTGCTGTATATAGCCTTTATTGTGTTTAGAAAAGTGCCTTGTATTCCCGATCTCTCCAGAACTTTAAACATAAATGGGTGTTGGATTTTGTCAAATGCTTTTTCTGCATCTAAAGAGATGATCATATGGTTTTTCTCTTTCAGTTTGTTTATATGGTGGATTACATTGATGGATTTCCGTTAAACCATCCCTGCATTCCTGGAATGAAGCCTACCTGGTCATGGTGAATGATGTCTTTGATATGCTGTTGTATTCGCTTTGCGAGTATTTTGTTGAGTATTTTTGCATCAATGTTCATAAGAAACAAATCCTAAAGAAATATTTTAAGTCTCGCTTGGGAACATTATTTTTTTCTGAAATGTATTGGTGTTGGTAAACTGCCTATTGTTCTTCTGTTTTAGAAATTATGTGCTGAACTTTTCCTTTTTAAATTTTAATTTATTATAATTTATTCAGATTATATCAAAATTGTTATCCCTTCCCTCTTCTCTTCCCATTCCCACCCACACTCCCTCTTCTGCCCTATTCTCCTCCTCTACTGACCAAATGGGACCTCCTCACCCACTATAGAACTACAAACTATCAGGTCTCATCCTGATAGCCTGCTTCCACTTCTTTGTGCCTGCTGGGCCTCCTCACCAAGGGGAAGTGATAAAGTCGGTAGCACCAGAATTCATGTTCATGTCAGCAACAGTCCCTGCTTCTCCCACAACCATGGAGAACGAGCTGTCCATTGTTATATTGAAACCAGGGGTCTATGTTCACTGCGTGCATTGTCCTTGGTTAGTACAACAGTTTGTGCAAGCACCCCTGAGTATAGATCCACTGGCCTTGATGGTCTCCTGCTGGGCTCTTGAAAACTCTGGGTTCTTTCATCTCCCCAGTTTTCCCTATGACTCTCAGTACTCGGCCCAGAGTCCAACAGCATCTGTCCAAATATCCTGTGTGGAGTCTCTCAAAGGACATCTATGTTCAGCTAATATCCACTTGTAAATGAGTATATACCATGCATATCTTTCTGAGTCTGGGTGACCTCACTCAGGTTGGTGGCTTTTTGTTCCACCCATTTGCCTGAAAATTTCATTTCCTTGTTTTTAATAGCTGGGTAGTATTCCGTTTTGTAAACATACTGCACTTTCTTTATCCATTCTTAAGTCGAGGGATTTTTTCTTAAGTAATTGCATTGTAAATGTAGTTATTAGTCAGCCTTCTTAAAAACAGATTTTTATTAATTATCAACAAAGAAATGACCGTTAAAATATCTACTTTTAAATAACTCCAATGAATTCTTAAAACAATCTATGAAAGAAGGTATAATTTGGCTCACTTTCTTATCTACAAAGAACTTAGCAGTGTAAACACAACTGTTTACTTAAAGTGAGATTTAATGAACTTTTAGTGTGAGACATAAATCACTTTATTGAGATTCTATTTCTTTAGATAAGTACATCCCAGTCACAGCTTCCTCTCTCTCTTCCATTCCCCGTACACCACTCTCACTTTTCCTCCCCTGTCCTCCTCTCTTTATCCTCAGAGAAGGAGAGGCCTCCATGTATATCAACCTGCCTTGACCTATCAAGATGCAGTAGGGTTAGGAATGTCTTTTCCTATCAAAGCTAGACACAGTAGCCCAGTTAAGAAAAAGGGAGTCAAAAGCAGACAACAGAGTCAGGGACAGCCATGCTCCAGCTGTTGGGAGTCACACATGAAGAACAAGCTGCACAGGTGTTACATATGTGTAGGGGGCCTAGGTCCATTCCGTATATACTCTTTGGTTGGCTTTTCCATCTCTGTGAACCCTCATGGAACCAAGTTAGTTTATTCTGTAGGTTTTTTTTTCTTTGTGCTGTTCTTGATCTCCCTGTTTCTTTTAATCATTCAGCCCCCTCTTACACGAGATTCTCTGAACCCTGCCTAATGTTTAACTGTGGGTTTCTGTAGGCTTTGAAGTTTTTCAAACCTACTTTATTTTGTGTTCTTTAATGCTTATACCTCCCTTCCAACTCTAGATAGGAGAGGAAAGAACTTAATAATAACTGCAGAAGTAGTCCTGTTCAGTCTCAGTTCCTTGGAGCAATTCTACTAGCTTAGTTGACAGGATTCCAATAGACCAGATAAACAGAAAACCAGCAATTCAGTGAAGGTGACTGTAACCACAGCCACTGGAACCCTGTGCATCAGTCAGAGCATGGAGCCTCAAAGCATTCACTGGAGCTCTCCTCTCTAGGAGTGTCTCAAAGTGGAGTGATGAACAGCCAAAACAAAAAGCCCTGCCTCTTGTTTTAGTCCTATATACATACTCAGAGTCCATACTAGGATGTTCATCAGTTGTCAAAGACCTTGTCCCAAAAAGAGGTGGTTTCTCTTCCAGTGGACAAACAACACCTGTCCTTTCACAGTATATTTTCGGTGGAAAAAACACTGCACACCTTTACACATGCCTCTTCCACCGCCCACAATTGAGATCAAAACAAAAACATATTTACGTCCACTACAGGTCTGTGCATCTGTCTCCATGAGTTGTTATGTGAAGCCTCTCAGAGGACAGTTATGCTAAGTTACTGTCTATAAATACCCCAGAGTATACTTAATAATGTCTCTTATAGAATGGGTTTTGATTTGCGCCACTTATTGGTTGGTCATTCCCTCAATTTCTGTTCCATCTTTTTTTTTTTTTTGTATCTTATAGGCAGGAAAAATTTTGGGTGGAAGGTTTTGTGGGTAGGTTGATGTCCCCATCTCTCTATTGGAACTCTTGTTTAGTTACAGGAGGTGGGCTTTTCAGGTTCCATATGCTCAGTTGTTATGAGTATTAGCTAGAGTCATCCTCATAGATTCCTGAGAGTTTCCCTTTCCTAGATGTCTGGTTCATCTAAGAGCTGTCGCCTCCCACCACCAATTTCAGTTCTCTCTACCAGTTCTCTCTTCCTCATCCAACCCCACACTTGATCTTTTCTGTTCTACTCCCCCCTGCATCTTCCACCCAGTTTCCTCCCTCCATCAACCTTTAAAGTCTATTTTATTTCTTTTTCTGAGTGAAAATCAAATATCCTCCCTTGGGCCTTCTTAGTTAATTAGCTTCTTTGGGTCTGTAGAACGTAGTATGATTATACTCTACATTATGGTTAATATCCACTTACAAGTAAGTACATACTATGTGTGTCTTTCTGTGCTTGGGTTACCTAATGCAGGATGATATTTTCTAGTTCCTTTCATTTGCTTAGAAAGTTCATTGCATAATTGTTTAAAATAGCTGAGTACTATTCCATTGTATAAATGTACCACATTTCCTTATCCATTCTTCTGGTAAGGGACATCTAGTTTGTTTCCATCTCCTGGATATTACAAATAAAGCTTTTATAAATACAGACAAGCAAGTGTCCTTGTTGTATGGTGGAGCATCTTTTAGTTATATGCCCAGGAGTGATATAACTGGGTCTTGAGGTAGTTCTATACTAATTTTCTATGAAAGTGCAAAATCGATTTTCAAATTGGTTGTATAAGTTTGCACTCCCCACCAATAATGGAGGAGTGTTCACCTTCCTCTACATCTTCAATGGCATGTGCTATCACTTGAGATTTTGATCTTAGACATTCTGATAAATGGAAGATGCAATCACTGAGTTAATTTGGTTTGTATTTTCCTGGTGCCTAAGGATGTTAAACCATACTTTAAGTACTTCTCTGCCATAGAGATTCCTCTCTTGCAAATTTTCTGTTTAGCTCTATACAACATTTTTTTGAACTTTTGTTTTCTTTTTTAATTTTTAAGTTGGAATTTATTATAATTTATTCAGATTACATCCCAATTGTTATCACCTCACTTGTATCTTCTCTTTCCCACCATCACTTCCTCTTTTGCCCTATTCCTCTCCCTTAGACCCATGACAGAAGGGAAACTCTTCCCCCAACATTTGACCACAGCCTATCAGGTATCATCCAGATAGCTTGCTTCCCCTTCCTCTGGGTGCTGTCCGACCTCCTCACTGATGGGAAGTGATCCAATCAGGGGAACCAGAGTTCATATCAGAGGCAGTATGCTGCTCTCCTCACAATTCTGGAAAAGGATTATCTATTAGGTAGATCTGAATAGGGGGTCTAGGTTTGGGTGCATGCAGCAGACTCTCTATACCCCATTTTTAACTGGATTATTTGGTTCGTTGGTGTTTAATTTCTTGAGTTCTTTGTATATTTTGGATATCCTCCCTGTGTCAGATGTAGAATTAGTGAAGATCTTTTCCCATTGTATAGGCTGCCATTTTGTCCTATTGATCCTGTCCTTTGCTTGAAGTTCTTGTCAAACAGGTCTTTCACTTGCTTGACAGGAGTTACCATGATATTTTATATTATTTGTGGCAATTGTGAATGGTCTTTTTTCCCTAATCTCTTTCTAAGCACATTTATCATTTGTATACATTACGGATGCTGGTTCTTTTTAGTTAACTTTGTAACCAGCCACTTAGATGAAGCTGTTTATCAGCTATAGTTCCTGGTAGAATTTTTGGCATCACTTATATATGCTATCACATCATTGGACTGGCTCAACATATAAAAATCCGGCAATGTAATCCACCATAGAAACAAAGAAAAAAACACAATCATTTCATCTAGTTCTAAAAAAACCTTTGACAAAATCCAACACCCCTTTATGTAAAAATTCTCGGAACTAACAGGTATACAAAGCACATATCTAAACAATATAAAGCAGTATTCAAGTAGCCAATAGTCAACATCAAATGAAATGTAGAGAAACGTACTAATTCCACTGAAATCAGGAACAATAGACAGCTACCTGATCTCTCCATATTTATTCAATATAGTGTTTGAAATTCTAGCTATATCAATAACATAACTAAAGGAGATCAAGGGGATACAATTTGGAAAGAAATAATTCAAACTTTATTGATATTTTTTAAAAGTGTTGTATGACAAGTTTTGAAAAATATATGGAGTTAAAAGTAAAAAAGAAATAAAAATAAAAATAATTGAAATGTCTCAGCTATAATATTCACAAATAATAAGGAAGAGGAATGATCTTTTTTTAAAAATAGTGATGAATAAATGAGGGATATGCTTCAATTGATTTAATACACCTGAGTACTCTGTTTTCTTTTTATTTTATTTAATTAATTTATTCAGATTACAACTCAATTGTTATCTCATCACTTGTATCCTCCCATTCCTCCCTCCCTCCCACTTTCACCCTACTCCACTTCCCTAGGTCTATGACCGAGGGGGACCTCCTCCCCCACTTTACGGTCACAGGCTATCAAGTCTCACCTTGGTAGCCTGCTTATTCTTTCTTTGAGTGCCATCAGGCCTCCCCACCAAGGGGAGGTGGTCAAATATGGGGGAGCAGAGTTCACGTCAGAGTCAGTCCCTGCTCTCCACACAACTGTGGAGAATGTCCTGTCTATTGGCTAGATCAGAGTAGGGGTTCTCTGCTTTCAATGAATAGAAACTATAAGGATATTTTATAGTAGATGTTCAAAATTGTTTTTTTTTTGACATGTGTATCAATAATAACAGAGGAAGATAATTGTGTGATTGAAAATAAGAGTGACTAAGTAACCAAACTGTATATAATAATCTCCTTTATGCTTTGACCTTTTGTATTTCATGTGCTACCTGAAGACGCCATGCATACTTGGATTGTGTCTCTCTTATCAATTAGTACAGTCAGAGTACATTTTCAGTTGGAACTTCTTGATTCTAGTTTGTGCTATCATAGACACTATATAGTTATGCAAGTTTTATAAGGCATAACTCCTGTACACTTAGTGCATCGTTGTACATGATTTCTTTTTACTTCGATCTACTTTATCTTTATAAAAATCCTATTCACCTCTGTTGCAGATGCAGTTTGACATTTCTATTCAAATGTATGTTAGATTTTGTTTGTATTATCAACTCTTGATCACAAAACTAGTATCTCAAAGCAATAAATGGTAATTACTTTTTACTTTTTTTGAAACAAGCTTCTTGCTTAGAAACTGAGCACCTTAGGTTCCACAGAGTGATAGTTTGGGTCCCTGAATTCCTCAGCTTTTTGATTCTTTCCACATATGAGTTTGCAGTTCCTCAGTGTTATCTCTTGATCATCAGGAGAGCCTATAAGGGGGGATGGCAAGGCAGAGAGGTGGAGAAGATACCAGAAAAGTCACGGCATTTTTGTAAACTCATCTTGGCACTTCTTCCATGCTCTATAGTATAATCATGAGATTATACCCTCTAAATTAACCTATATGAATATAAATGAAAGTTGTTAAATGTGAGCAAAATCATCCAGAAACAAATGAGTTTGGAAAGACCTGTTGCAGGCTGCCAAACACAACTGGGTTTACTGCTCAGTATTTGTTCCTTATTCTCCAAAGTTTCAAAAAAAATCCCATGATTTAATTATATTATTCTACCTTTTCTGAATTCTCACCTTCAAATATGTTCCTTTATTTTGAAATTTGTGGTCTGTGTTTTACATTTCAGGATTTGTGTTTTATGATTTAATACCTGTCAAAGTAAATTACTACATGTTATAGAGCTCAGAAATATTTTAAGTATTATAAAATATTATGTTATGGCATAATAAAGCTTCATTGGCAGTTAAGTCATTACAAGATATGTCCAACATCCATTGTATATACTACTTTATAGACTAGCTTGAAAATATGATTAAAAGTAGAAGTAGGACAATGATCTGGGTCAACTAGAAATTTCAATTGACTTAGATTATCCTTATAAATTTCCTAAGTCAACTGTGACTTTTACACTGGAGGCATATTAATGAAAGCTAATACAGACTGAATGATTATTAAGAAGCAGACATTGAACTTAGTAATTAACCTACATAATGTCAATCATCTTGAAATTCTAAAAGGTACACAATATTTTACTGATGTGTTATAACTCATAAAAGTGGCCTTAAATCATTTAATCAAAAATTTAAGGGTCCAGCATATAATATCTAAAGTAGGTTAGAAAAATCCTATGGGCTATTTAATGTATGCTTTATAACAAGTGAAAAATGGCCAGCACCAGTGTGTCTGGTCAAACACGTACAATATACATAGAAGCATTAAAGAACCAGCAGCAATATATTTGGATCTTACACAATAAGTAGAGTTAATAGATATTATAAATGTCCTGTGGCTATAGATTAAAATTTGCCACCATCCTGTTTCACACTAAATGTATGAAATCATTTTGCAATCTGTGTTTAGATTTTTGTATTGTAGATATGGGATAAAATCATTTTTCTATCTGTGCTTAGTGATAGTATGTGATATTCTAGAGGTGTCACTCAAAGGCTCATAAACTACCATTTAGTTTGGTGGATTGGTAAATAGCATGTTCTTTTATCAATATCCATATGCTTTAACAGTTTGTGGTTAGATTGCATGACAATGGCAGCTCCAGCCTGGAGGTATTACGTTTAATCTTCCTTTCATCTGGTATCAGACGCTAGCCTGTAGCATTGGACGTTGTAGACTTCAGCTGATCTGTGTGGATCGTGCCTGCTGGACCTGAGATATGAGGACCTAAACAAATAAATAAAACTACATATTTATGTTGGAAACAACCTTACTGTAGCATCGGTGTGTTTTTATACATGAATTTAAAAAAGAAAGCCATGGTCCAATTATTTGAGTTTAGAAAATCATGGTCAGAAAACCAGGTAAATTTATGCCAGTAAGTACATACTAAATATTAACAGAGTAGGCCTACCCCGAACTTCCTCAACACAGACCAGTTTAAAAAACAATTGCCTGGCACTTACTATAGGTTATATCTGGGAAAGCATGGATGCACGGTAAAAGGCCATATTCAAGGTACACTGACAAGATTGGGTATTATAGCTCTAATCTGACATCCAACAATGATAAACATGTTGTATAAAATAAAGTGAATGTTTCTCATGGGAGGCACAAAACACATCCAAGAACAATCCAAGGGAGAAACGCACCTGAGATAAAAGGTCCACTGCCCTGTCTTGGGAGCTTCTCTCACAGTTCCCCAGAGCATCATTTACCAGGCATCATTCTTTTTATCCTGATCATGTTCTGAAAGAAGATACTTGCTCACTTAATTAAATAATTGGTTCACTTTACATCCACCATAGCACCTTCCTTCTTTTCCTTCTGGTCCCAAAATCTTTTTTCCCTCATCGACTCTCCCTTATTCCTCAGAAAAGGAAGCCCCCTCTTAGTCACCAGCCCCATGGGGAGTTATCAAAAACCAGGCAACCAAGCCCATGTCAGAGCCAGCCCAGCTCCCCTTACTAAGGTAATCACATGGAGTCTGAAATGCCCCTAGACTATATCTGCGTTGGAGCTCTAGATCCAGTCTATGGATATTCATTGGTTGGTGCTTCTTTGTAAGAGTATGTAGCCTGTCACTTGGTAATTATTTACAACACATGAAATCAGTGATATGATGTAAATTATACTTTCTAGTTCCGTGATAAAATGCCATGACCAAAAGCAAGTTAAAGAAGAAGAAGGTTAATTGTATCTTAAAGTTCCACATCACTGTAACTAATCAAAAGAAAATAGGAGCCGGGCGTGGTGGCGCACGCCTTTAATCCCAGCACTCGGGAGGCAGAGGCAGGTGGATCGATGTGAGTTCAAGGCCAGCCTGATCTACAAAGTGAGTCCAAGACAGTCAAGGCTTCACAGAGAAACCCTGTCTCGAAAAACCAAAAAATAAAAAATAAAATAAAAATAAAAAAAAAAAAAAAGAAAATAGGGCAGGAACTCAGGGCAGGACTCAGAAACCATGAAGGACTACTACATACTGACTTGCTCTTCATGGCTTGCTAAGCCTGCTTTAACATCCACATGAGCTCAGGCTTCTCACCTAAATCATCAGTCAAGAAAGTGCATCACATAAGCACACAGGCACAATCTAGTAATTGCCATCTTCATTGAAGTTCCTTCTTCCTAAACAAGTCTAGATTGTGTCTTCTAGCAATTACATTGGTCAATGTGGCTTGTGTCAAGGTGACATAAATCGATCTAGAATATATTGTGTTACATTTTTTATAAATTTCATATTTAAAGTCTGTTAAATTTTGAATTAATAATAACTAGAAAGAAATATGTGCTTAAAGGAAGAAGTATATGTGTTATATAGTAAGAGCTTTTCTATGTATACTTCCTTATAATCTTTTCATATATATATATATTTCATATATATGAGGGGTAGTTGCTGCAAATTGTATTTTCTGAAGAACGAACGCACAGCAAAAGCAGTTCATAATACTTCTAACAGACCTCACTCATCCCATCAGGTTTACTAGCATTGGGGATAACAACTTTACCTCAAGGAAAATCAATTAACTTTGAATTCAGAAGAGAAACAATTATTTTGAGTCCTTTGATAATTTGTTTAATGTAAATTTTCAAACTATGTAAACATATTTATAATATTATAGATCCCTAGACTTTTTCATTTTTCTGCTTTAGAGAAGAAAAACTTTACGCTAAATAATATTTTTGATATTTTATATAATATATATTGATTTACAATCAGATTTTAGACACACAAAGATAGGAAAGATGTTTTCTTTAAGGCTGTCAAATATAAAAAGCCAAAAACACTAAGAATGCAACATTTATATAATTCCGATTGTGTCATGATTCTTCTTGCTATGAGTCATTTATTGTATATATGTCTAATAATATAAATATATATGTAAATTATAAAAATGTTTAATAAAATATTAAGAATAAAGGCTTACAGTTAAATGTGTTTGAAAAAATCATGCTTTTAATTAGGTCAAACTAAACATAAAATTATATAGTGACTTTTGTGTTCTATTTATTTATTTTTGCCCATTAACTTTAATAACAGCAAATTAAAGGAAAAATTAGAATATTGTTTGCCATAGAAAATGTTCAAAATCTTATATAATATTTATGGTGTTATAAGATAAATTGATTTTATGGGATGTGATAAGTTTGTGGTCAACCTGACACAATTAGCAAACATCTTGGAAACAAGTTATAATGAAGAGTTGTCTAGAGTAGGGTGTCCTGTGTCCATGTCTATAAGGTTATTTTAATTATTTTAATTGAAGTAGGAGACTTCTTCAACTAATGTTTGCCACTATTCCATAGTTAGGAGACTCTTAACAGCATAACTTTATAAAAGGAGAGAGGAAGACAAAGCACGTTAAGTGTTTATTTTCTTTCTGCTCTTGACTGAATGTCACTAGCAGCTACAAATTCCTGTTTCTTAAGTTATACAATTATGAATAAAGGCCAAATAATCACTCTGTCCTTTAAGTTGCTTCTGTCAAGGTATTTAATCACAGTAAGAATTAATGAAACAAACACCAGTTACAATCAGGAAAACTTTGTGTCCCTTCTTATCCGACTCCTCTATCGCTGACATTTCTTATTTGACTGATAGGTAACACTTTCATTCGATGTTCTATAGTTTTAATACACCTGTACAATATAGAACAATATTATCTGTATAATTCAGAAACAATTCAAATTATTATAAATATGAGATTAGGAAGTTGAATGATGTACACATAAATCTATTTGTTTCTACTGCCTCATGCCTTTGTGTTATAGATATCTAAAGCTTTATTTTATCAATCTCTTCTAAATTTATAAATTCCTTTTAGAAGACTGCTTCGCAAACATACGGATGTTTTACACATCTTCACATTTGGATTGAAAGCTTTTTCAAACAAATTAAGCTCATAACTTTTTTTTTAATTGTCTCAAAAGCTATTCTTTCAAAATAGTTAAAACTTCTAAAATCATATATGAAAGAAGTACAATTAGAAAGTATTGTTGTCAATCAAATAGTGCATAGAATAAAATATAAATAATTTTTTTTTACTTTCACTAATGATGGGAATCATGTTGACAGAGAAATATAGTAACAAATTTGTCAAACAAGTATACACTAGTTTGCTAAATAAATTCACAAGCAATTTAACAACATCCATTAGGTCATCAGAGAATTAAAGTGCATGTGTATCCAAATAAGAGTACACATATAAAAGTCTCAGAGATATGTTGAGATACATTTAAGAAAGTAAACTTGAATTTGAAAATTGAAATTCAGTAGAAAATTGAAAAAATGAATTTGAACTTTTTATTTATTTGTATACTCCCTGAGTAATTGAAAGAAAAATATTTTAAATTTTAAATAAAAAAATTTTAACTAAAAAGAGAAGAAACCAATTTGAATTGAACACCATTGGAAAATCTTTATTTATAAGCAATGTATGCCTACACATCCCACAGGAAAAATATATATAAATACATATGATAGGTAATAATACATTTTTAAGCATTAAACACAAGTTTTTCAAATCTTACTACATAAAAGTACGTATACTGGTAATAGTCCGTTATTATGTCTCAACGGACTTGCTTAATTTTGTTGCATTTTATATTATTGTGTTTTGAAATGACTGCCTTTATCAAATAGAGTGTATGTAGTTCAAGTCTTTAAGCTACCATGCTTGCCCAACTGTATGCATTCACTTTGGATATCTGAGTAAAATTTTGTAAGTCTTACAGTGTTTCATAGATTTTTGTTATAATATTCTACAATATTTTATATAAGTAATATTTTCTGCTCCCTTCATAATTATTTTAGGCCATAATATACCATGATTCTACTCTATGATAAACACAAATATTTTTGTGGTTTATAAAGCACTTTTAAAATATTGAGCTCAAGATGGGCATGGTGGCACAGCACACCCCTTTAATCCCAGCACGCGGGAAGCAGAGGCAGGTGGATCAATGAGAGTTCGAGGCCAGCCTGGTGTACAAAGTGAGTCCAGAACAGCCAAGGCTACACAGAGAAACCCTGTCTCGAAAACCCAAAAACAAAAACAGATTTGTTTACAATATTGGGCCCAAGCCATCAAGATGACTCAGCACATAAAGGTGCTTGTTGTGTCAACCTAGTGAAGTGAATATGATTTCTAGGACCCACATAAAAGATGGCCATCTGATCATGTGACATGCATATTTGTGCACATGTTTAAATCCACTGCAGAATTGTACAGGACCTTACATGTATATTCAACACATATATGAAGGAGTAATATATATTTTCAATTTCTATCATTTATGAAATATGTTTTAAATGATTTTAGATTCCCTAGACAATGATTTCTCAGATGGTTCCTAGCAAACTAGAAACATCCTGCCAAATATTTATCTTCCTGGATATTGTTAGGAGCTGTCATGATTTCATGAGAAGGTATGAAACTTCAACAGTAAACTTTGGAAAAGTTAATGTAAATATTTGCTTCAAGCTTAAAGATCCAAGTTCAATTTCTCAAACCAAATGATGAATGGAAACAATTCCAATTTGTTCCTTGACCTCTAAACATGTACCATGGCAAACACATCACAATCACACAGAACAAACACACACACACACACACACACACACAAACACATACACACACACACACACACACACACACAGCATTCACAGAGATAATATTTTAAAAAGAGGAATATAATACTTCTGTTGAAGAGTACATACAGATTACAGGGAAATATTAATAACAGTGGAAGTAAGTTCAAAAGAGGACTCAGAAGATATGAGCAGATTGTTTCAATTTCATAAAATATAACTGATATGGATTTGCTGTAGCTAGAAAGAACAAAGTAACATGTTGGGACAAAAGCTGCTTCTGGTAAAGATACTGTGAATATTGCTTAAAGAATGAGAAAATGTTTATAAAATTACATGAATTTAGTTGGTAAGGAAGAAGGAAGTTCAGACTGGTATGGTTCTAGTTTTGAAAGAAATTCTTCTATGAAAAATATGCTTTTTAAAAAATACTACATAAAAATAAATAAATTGATTTATAGATAGATAGGTACGTAGATAGATAGATAGATAGATAGATAGATAGATAGACAGACAGACAGATAGATATATAGATAACAGTACTTAATGCAGAGGAATTTGTGGGGGAAGCCAATTACATTAGATTTCACTGCTGCGTTATAATTGTCATATTAACCCCCACCCCTTGTCGTAGCAATGTTCATGTTTACGCCATTCACTTTGTAACCAAGGCCTGACCTTCCAAATAGCAGAAAGAGCACAGCATCCTGAGGTTTCAGATTGTGGCCAGCATATTTTAATGATAAAGTGTTTTTAATAAATGTAAATAATTTTAGATAGGATGCTATGACAGTTAATATACTAGAACTGCTATAAAGATCAAAGTCACATGTGTACTAAGAAAACAACTCTCTGACTTACTGTTGTACTGTTTGCCCCACTGTGGTAGTCTGAAGTCAAGCCTATGCTCTCCAAAATGGACTACATTATTCATTATTAACGTACACTGATTTGTTTACAAATACTTGTTTACCATCAGCTTCAAATGCAATTTCACTGGACAGTTAGCTGTTAAAATTATCTTTGTTTTGAATAATATGTATTGAGCCATCATCAAAACTTAAAAGGTGGTAAGGAGTTTTAAGACTAAATGATTGCACTATGTTTTCATATGTTCTATATTCAACTGATTTTTTGCTTAATTCCTTTTTTAATTATTTTCAATTTTTTTCTTAGTTTTCATGAATGCAAGTTCTAATGGTTTGAGGAGGTTTCCAATTGGATACAGAAGAAAGTAAATTGCCTGTATTCTGCTAAGTTATGACAGTGAGTAAAGATGGAGCTCTGTGACAGACTTATTTCCTGTCATATATGTAAATTTTTGTAGGAAGGGCAGTGTAATTTTCTATGAGTCCGCATCCATGTAGTCATCATATTGCTTCCTGGAAAATACCTTATGATTTAAACCCTTCTGCAAATAAAATAACTTATTTCATAGCTTTCTATTTTCTCAGGGAAAATGATTTTAAAATAAGTGTGAAAAAAGTCCACATGAGTTGAAGGGCTTTTCTGGGAGCATACGAAAACGTGATACTACACAGGCAGTAAAAGGTCCCCATGTGCTTCCTGCTTAGAGTATCTTTATTATTTTCCCCCAGTGAGGAAAATGACATTTTCTTTGAAATCCACAACAATATGCTTGGTCAAAAATATTTTCCACATTCACTCAGTTGGAAATATTGAATGAAAACAGAAAATATAAAATGTTCTGTGTCAAATATATGCCTGAAAAAACAAGATTATGTTGAAATATTAAAAATTACATATAAACTACCAAAAGTGCATATTTAGAATTAGTGAGGAAGTTGAAACCATACACCAGAGAGTCAAATTTGAAATGCTAGATAATCCACACCTCCAATTACACATTTATATGTGCAAAGTTAAATATGGGAAATACATTTTTTATGTAACTGAGACACTTAAAATAAGTGGACACACAAGCCACTTTAACCTAAACCTTCATGGTAATGTACAAATAAAGACTCTTTGTTTGTATTCTGTAGGTACAAAAGTTACAAAATCAAAGTCTTTTAAGTTTATTGGATTGATCATACTTATTAAGCATTTTCAAGGAAGTATCTAATTTTTACTCATGAAAATAATGATGAAACACTGCACCATAAAGGTAACGTTGTAGAATTCATTTTCAGCTCCTCACCAGCAGTTTCGTTGTTTTATTTGAAAAACAAAACAAACAAAAACTGAATATTTCAGACACGTACTGTAAAAAGAGAATAAAATATAAACCTACCAAAATTCATTGCAATTATAGCTCATGAGGTGACACATTCTGGCCAAGAAATATTAACTTTAATTGCTTTCTTATAGATACAAAGACATACTCCTCAGCTTTTCTAAAATTTAATTATGAATTTAAGAAAACTGGCTGCAGAAGACAAACAGGTTATACAATAAGTTCTCTTTAATAGTAAATATATGGCCACAAAACTATTTTTCCAGATTGACATCATGTGTTACTTTTAGTGGAATAGATGTCTGTTGTTAAAAAGCCATAATGGTAGTGTAGGTACTAAATGGAAAATATAATTTATGAAAAGCACAGAATTTAGGTCACAGAGATTGAGCTTCATAATAAAGTAAAGTAATAGCTAAAGGAAAAAAAATGACAGTTAAAGCTGATTTCTGTACTGAAGGAAAAGTTTGTTTGTGTATGTATGCATAGTGTGTATATGCAGTGCTTGTGTATGTAAGTGTGTCTGTAGGTGCATATATGTGCCTGTGTGTGTGCCTGTGTATGTAAGTGTGTGTATGCATGTGTGTGCAGGTGTGTATAGGTGTGTGTGTAGGTGTAGTGTGTTTAGATATGTGTGAATAGTGTATGTTTGTTTATCTCTATGTTCTATATGTTTTTAAGTAAACATTTTTATTTTTCACATATACATTTATATTATTACACATATATACAATAAACTACCTATAGCAAGAGCAACCATGACACAATCAGGGATTATATAAATGTTACATTCTTAGTGTTTTTGCTATTTGTATTTGACAGTCTTGAAAAAAACATCTTTCCTATCAAGGTGCATATAAATTTGGAATGTAGACCAATCTCCACCACATCTTGTCATTATCAACTTAAAACATCTATCTAGACCTAAAAGCATCTTAACCCCAAAACAACTAAGCTTTGTGTTAAAACTAGGTTACCTGGTCTTCAACTGCATCAGAGACTTGAGAAGAAATAAACTTGATTACCTGAGTATGGCAGGAGTACAGGTTAGGAGTTTTCCAAATGAGAAGATGATAGTTTTCTACCTGAATAGTCACCCAAGATTCTCTATAATGTTTGAGCATCTTCTTCAGCTCTCTACTCTTCACATACATTATATATACATATATATGTATATATATGTGTGTGTGTATATTATACATTTTTACACAGATAACTCAATTATATCACAAGGTTTACTTCCCATATTTTGAAAGTGATATTGCAGGCTGTTTAGGATAAGTGAGCTATACAAGTTAATTGTAAGATGATCAAATCATGGTCATGTCAATCACTATTCTACTTTTACCACAAGAATATACATCTGAGGTGTGGCAGACAGATATGATCCTACAGAAAGATAAAGTAGGATAGTTAGATAAGGTTTTCAAAAGCTTCAGAGACATCCAGAATATGACATTTAAAATGTTTTATTAATTTAAAGGCTCACTTGACAATGAGACTGGTTAACTCCTGCCAACATCCAGCATACCTCAAAGAAGATGATGAGGATCAAAGAACCTCCTTATGGAGATGGCTTCAATTGTGACAAACAAGATACTTGGCAAAATGACCTCATTTCTACCACAGACAGAATTCTGGGGTACAGGCCGAGTCCATGACCAAATTCTGCCAAGATAGTGTAAGCAAGTCCTCAATAGTTCCTGCCTCACAAATATATGTTCTATATGTTAAACACACAGATTACAATAACATGGAGATAATTAAAGGAGAGAGGGACAGAGAAAGGACAAAAATAACACTATTGAGATTGAAATCTGTAATCTAGAAACATTGATTAGTATTTTACGAGCTTGTTTACATGAATTATATAAACAGAAAACTGATACATCGACAAGGTCCGTAAAATACTCAAAAAAATAATAGCTATGTTTAGATATTTACTCCAATGTATATTTGAGTAAAACAGGCAACCTATCTAATCTAAATCACTCCTATAAAGATAAACAGGGAACATTTATTTAACTTGAATCACAAAAATGAAATATATTTACAGTAAATATGATATTAATACATTAATATAGGGAAATGGCTATATATACATATATCCTGATTTTATTAATTAACAAAGAATCTTACGAAAGCCTAAACATTAGAAATATGAATGGTTATAAGTATATTAAAATTTTCATTTTAGAAAAACACATAAGATACCATGTTTCCTCCACTAGATTACAAACATATAATTAAACATAGGATATCAATCAACTGGCTCAATTGTGACTAACAACACCACAATGAAGAATTCTTAAACTGCAGCATATAAACTCAGATTTTATGCTCACATTTTACTTGGTTCTGAAGAAATGAATTAGAAGTGCTTATCTTTCCTGAGAAATTTTATTTATACTAGGTTTAAAGTATGAAAAAAGCATTATTTCTGTTTGCTTGGCTGTACTTTGTCATGTTTCTAAACCTCCTTATGTGTAGAATTAGTTCAATGATCTTTACAAGTTTTAAAAAATAGAACTTGTAAATTTTTGGAAAATTTTTATATGGAGCTTGATTAAATTTTAAAGTAATGAACTCTGTGTACTTATACATTATTTTTCAAGTTCAGTCTGACAAGGATACAGAATCCACCTTGATCTACTTTCACTGTTTCTTTCTACACTTTCCTATTTTGCAAACCAATAGAAAAAAATCTATGTATTGAATTATTTAGCTCAAACCTTATACTTGATGTACTTTAGGATTTATTGCCTAAAATATCTAGTTATCAACAGTCTTTAATATATTTATAACCCCTCATGTTAATGCTCTATCTATATAAATTGTGGATATAAGATGCTGTGACAGTCATTTCTGTTGACTGTTTTGTAATGCTTTTTTAATGAGGGCCTATAACTTCTGTAAAACATGTAAGTGATGTCTTAATTATAGGATTACTGTAATTAGGAGATTTGACTTTTTCCTCATTGTGTACTTGTGTATCATACACTTTCATATTTGGATCATAAATAATATATAGAAAATATATATGTGTGTGTTTATATGTATATCTATAATCATATCTACAGATATATAGCTAAGCCTATAATATATACATATATGATTGCATGCATTATGTATATATATATAAGGTATATATAAAGTCACTATAACATGAAATTCAAGTAGCACAATATAGATAAAGGAAGGAAAGAAAGGATATTACTGGTAAATGGGTTTGTGTAATGCAAAAAGTATATGGTGAATTTGATCAGAATACATCATACATTTGAATAAAACTGTCTCTATGAATCACACCAATATATACTCTGAGTACTCTAGTAATGATAGAAAGAAGGAGAAGAAAGAACTAAGAGACAGAGGGGAGGCTCTCAACATGTTCATCTTTGAAATATAT
Source organism: Acomys minous (assembly GCF_964271855.1). Classification (NCBI taxonomy): domain Eukaryota; kingdom Metazoa; phylum Chordata; class Mammalia; order Rodentia; family Muridae; genus Acomys; species Acomys minous. The sequence goes on along the minus strand of NC_140501.1, from coordinate 10,640,661 downwards.
TTGACTTCTGTTTTTACCTTGTATGTGAGATTGTCACCATTCTAATAGAAACCTTGTGTCATTTGGAAAGTCTTTTTCACTTTAGCTTGCTTGGAACACTTGTCACTGTTGAGCTTTGAGACTGCAAGGTCTTTGATTCACTTTATATTTTTTAGCAGCTAGTTTTATGCTTTATTTAAATCAGTCATTACTTATACTTGAACAATGGCAAAACCTGAGACCAGTCTTAAAAACCTACTGTGCCAAGAATGTGAGGGTCATGTCTGGTTCTCCTTAAATGTGGGACACTGGCCAGCACTCTAGCTTGTTTAGAGGCCATAAGTTCCAGTGCAGGCTTTCTTAGCCAAGGGAACTAAGCACTTACAGGTTTGTTGTTTTATTTGCCCCTGTGCCCTAGGCCTAGGACTGACTAACAGCTCAGAAGAAAAGAGCAACAGTCAGTGCATAACTCTGCCCTGTAGGAATTTGCCCTCCAGTTCTGGCAGCCTTTGTTCTTTTATGAATGCCTTCAGTGGTTTTTTAAATATTTTATTCATCTTTTGTAGTTCTTTTCAGCTTCAGGTCGATCTCATGCCAGCTATGCCCTGCTGAAGTAGGGTTCTGTGATCAACATCAGCTTTTGTACTTGTTTTATGTACATCTTTTTATGTGTATGAATATATATATACCTTTAGAAATTTAATGTGTATAAATTATAAACTGCATGTTCTTATACAATACACAAATTATTGATGAAAATACATTTTATAACTGTAGTTAGTTATTTAAAATCGTGTTAAAGAATCATCAATTTTTACAGGTAAATAAAGATTAAGAAAAATTTACAGCTTTTGAGAGCCAAAATATTATGCTATTTCAAAAACTGTGTTTATGTGAACAAAACAATTATGTTAAATTGATAAGTGGGACACTTTTATAATAATGAAGATTTTCCACGTTGATGAAATTAACTTTTAAGATGTGACTTGGATTTTTAAATATGAGATAAAAAAAATTCCACAGATATTACTATAGTCGTTGTCTTTGATCCTTTACTTTAAATCTCAATCATAATTGTAGAAAATGAAATCACATAATTATATGTGATAATCTTACAATAATGAAGCAAACAGCTATTATTTTAATTTGCAGGTATCCAAAAGAGGGTGTAGGCAAATGAAGTTTTACTACACCAGCATCATTAATTTTTTTGTTTGTGTACAGAAGCTGGAATCCCAGTGTCACTTGCGCTATGTAGCTTGTAGCTGCTGCATCAGCATCTTTGCGTATGTGGTCAGAAAGAAAGTTTTCAAAATAGATGATGTGATCCCTTTATTATTATAGAGACTGCTGGTTTTGTTCCATGAGCTTTATCCATAGAATCCCAGCCACAATTGAATGCTCTTAATGTTCAGTAAGCTGTGTATGGAAGACTTGAGGGCAGGGAAAGAAGGAAAACTCACAGGTAGAGTGAAAGAATAAAGAAAATAGAGAAGAAAAGGGAGATGATGGGCAGAGAAAGCAAGAAAAATGGGAATTCAGTAAAACAACACATAGAAGCATGTGTGTGTTTCAAAGACCAAAAATAAAAATTTTGTGAAAGCATTGTAGGAAGTGTGTCTAGCACATTTTGGAATTAAATATATTACCAATGTAGTATTGCCATAAAGACTCTTAATTTCTTCTAAGAAAAATGTATTATTTTCTATAAACAAGTGAAGTTAAAAAAAATGAAATCTAGAATATCTAGATATCAAAATATAAGTGTATTATCAGGAAGTCACTGTTTAAGGATATGAGGAATGATATAGTGGTTCCATTTAAGTACATTGTTTATTCCCAGTAGAAGTAAAAAGCAACTATGTGATATGTTCTATTTCAGAATAAAACATGGGTATAGTGTAATTACCGAACAAAAGAAGAAAGGGATGAATAAGGGAGAGAGAGAGAGAGAGAGAGAGAGAGAGAGAGAGAGAGAGAGAGAGAGAGAGAGAATGAAAGAAAGAAAGAAAGAAAGAAAGAAAGAAAGAAAGAAAGAAGGAAGGAAAGAAAAACTAAATATGAATATTTTGAATGGGACTACAGCATGTGAGTTCTTCTCAATTCTGAGGTAAATAACAACTATTTGTGAAAGACTTCAAAGCATTCCAGCAGTGTGACACTGCAAAGGACATTAGACAGAAGCAATAGCCATGCAATATATATTATTAATAATAGGCAGCCAAAATAAGAAATTAATTTTTATTATCTGGAACATTAATGAAATTTTATACAGTATTAAAGTGCTGCTAATTAACTGATAAACAAATATCAATCAATGCATTGAAATAAGTGTGAGACCATTTCAGAAAATATATTAGAAAATAAATGTGTGTCATGTGGTACTTTGAATCGGTATATCCCCATAGTCACGTGTTTGAATGCTTGGATGTTACTGTTGGCCTTGGTCACCTCTCAGAAGTTGAAATGCTGTCCTTCTTGTTGGAGATACCATGAGCTTCAGACACAGGTTAAAGAAGATTCAAACTGGATCTGGCCACAAAGTCTCCTCAAGGAAGAACTTAAAATGCCAAAGTAGGGAGGCAGTCAATAGTCCCACATAGATGTGATACCTATGAAGCACAAAATGACTAGGTCTGTAAAATATTCCTAATGGTGCAGTACCAGTGATGATAACTCGACAGTAACCTATATCTCAGTCTTAAATATATCGCTGCCATTTTATTAGATCAGCATAATTCTTAACTCCAATCTAAATATTTATCTTAATACCCACAGGTAAGTATAGCTCTTAGACCTCTTCAAAATATTTTCTCTTTGCGGAGACATAGACCATTATATCCGCAACATTTCAAAACACAAAGATCAACAGAGAACCCCTGCACTAATACCCAGAGACCATCATTGAAGTGGGGTGTAAAGTACATAAGGGCCAAAGGACCAAGACCGAGAAGCCCACCGAGAGACTATGACTCATATAAATGACAGAAACTTCTCACCCGTAATACCTTAAAATGCTAAAGAAAATGAAAACAGTGTCAACACTAGTAACCATGTTAATGCTGAAGGAGAAAATATCATGGAGCCTATTCTTAGGCTGTTTAGTTGCTATTTAGGCGAGTAAAGACTGCTGAGGTAAGGGTAACTAGTCTCCTAGGAATGCATCCCGTAAGGGGTTACACAACATAATGTACCTGAAATCATATTTGTACAAGCAACAATAAATGGGCACAAGTTTGTGTGTGTGTGTGTGTGTGTGTGTGGGTGCATGTGTGTTTAAAATAAAAAGTGATCATAAATTTAAACAGAAGCAATGAGTAAGGAGAATCACGGAGTTAGAGGGAGAAGATATGGAAGGTGAAGAAAGTAGAAAGTTATATATATGTATATATAATATTATAATATAATATATCATTTAAATAAAATTAAAATAGAAAGAAATGTAGTGTCCCAAATTCTGTAGACCACCCACACATGTTCATTCCCATACGCTCCTCTTACTTGAGAGATGGATAACTACAAGCAAATCTAAATCCCATTGCATGGAGTAAAATTGATAGGGATAAAGTAGAATCCTTAGGGGGGAAAAGGATACTCACAAATTATTGTTTTTATTTTTTATATTAAATGTGCTCACTTTGCATCGCAATTGGAGAACCCTCACTTGCTCCTCCTCATCTCACCCTCCCTCCCTTATCTCCCTTCCCCCTCTGCTTGTCTCAGAAAGGGGGAGCTCTCCTTCCCTACCATTTGACCTCAGCCTATCAAGTCTCAGCAGGATGGCCTGCAACCTCTTCTGTGGCCTGGCAAGGCTTCCACACCAGGGGGAAGTGATCAAGAGAGTGGACAACAGAGTCCACTGAGGCAGACCCTAGTCCACATATTATGGGACCCACAAGGAAACTGTGCTGCCTGTTGACTACATCTGAGCAGGAGGTGTAGGTCTTCAACATGCATGGTCCTTGCTCATGCATGGTTCATCAGTCTCTACAGCGCGCGCGCACACACACACACACACACACACACACACACACACACACACACACACAAAGGCAATATTTGTTGGCTCCATTGGTATCCTTGTGGAGCTTCTTTCCCCTGCAGGTCCTTCTATCCTTCAACTCTTCCATAAAACTCCCTGCACTCCATCCAAAAGTTTGTCTGTGAGTCTCAGCATCTGCATCAATCCTCCACTGGTTGGAGTCTTTCAGAGTACATCTATGCTAGGCTCCTGTCCTATTGTTCTCTTCAACCTCTTCAATGGCTTCTGGTGTTTATTCTATTTGACCTTCTTAATGAGAATTAAACATTCCCCCCAGGGCCCTCCGTGCTATTTAGCTTCCTTAATTGTGTGTGTTGTTGTGTTGTTGTCCTGTATTATGAGGCTAATATATACTTATAAGTGAGTATATACCACACATGTCTTTCTGAGTCTGGATTACCTGGATGATATTTTCTAGTTCCATCCATTTGCCTGAGAACTTCAAGATTTCCTTGTTATTGGTTACTCAGTAGTACTCCATTGTGTACATGTACTACAGTTTCTGTATCCATTCTTTGGTTGAGGGACCTCTAGGTTGTTTCTAGATTCCAGCTATTACAAAGAAAGCAGCGATGAACAGAGTTAAGCAAATGTCCTTGTTGTATGGTAGAGTATCTTTCAGGTATATACCCAGGAGTGATATAGCTAGGTCTTGAGGTTTAACTGTTGTTGTTTCCAGAGAAATCTAATTTGTTTTGTTTATCACTTATTTATTTCAATTGTTAGTTCTGTAAACTGTGCCAAATTGATATTTAAAAATAACAAGTTAAAAAAACTATCTCATCATTGAAAGGCTGTTCAATCTCTAATATTATTCAGATATGCACTTGTAGACATTTTTCTTAATATTTATTCTCAGAATGTCAATAGCAAAAAAGACAGTGAAGAACAGTGTTTTTATTTGAAAATATGAGCTGACACTCTTAGCAGACCATGCTGTCCTTCCCGTACATGTAATAACACAGACTTCTGACCTTGGACAAACAGGAAGACCATAATAATAAACTCTAGCAAGGCAAGGTCATTTTGTAAAGTCAGGTATCACTCTCCAGTGATCCTGCTATGACGTACACAAAACAATAGGCTTCTCATACTGTCACTAAACAAATAATGGCTATTCTTATTTTTATCCAATACAAAATTTCGTGGCTTTTGATATATTGAGTCTTAAATAGACCCTTACACATTGAACCTCCATGAAAAGCAAACAAACAAAAGTATTCTAAAGACCTAATTTCATGACAGGATATTTTTCATGTCATCCTTCTGTGGCACTGAATATCCCATGTCATGTGGAGTGGCCTCACTGTAAAGCCTAATAAATCCAATTTATTGATTTATAACTGTGTTCCTGGTAGATGATGACAAAATGTTCTGAGCAGAGCTTCCCTTGTAAAGAAACATCTGTACCTTGCCTTCTTTTTCACTTCAGTATTTCTTCCTTAAATTTGTAAAGCAGGATTTGGGGTAAAAAAGCAATGTTTCTTTTATATGATCTATTATAATCTTTAAGTACTAAAATGGGGACATTTTTAAAGTGAAAAACTCATAATCAGTAGCAAGTATTTTTAAAGGACAATTGTTAAGCCCTTTTAATAGCTAAAATTATAGGTTAATTATTCAAATCTCCTGATAATATTCATTGCCTGCAGGTGTGTTTCACTTACTTGCGAAGTGGTTTAAATTGTAGAACAAAAAGAAGACAAGCAATTAGATGTCCCAGAGTAATTTTATCATCTAATCTTTCAAACAAAATAGATTTGAGAGAAAAGAAATAATTGAGAGGATAGTGAGAATTATATTTCATATGATTAAGCACTGTAGTTGCAAAACTTTGCATATAGAATCCAAATGTTAAGTTGTTTCTGAATTAGGGAAAATATTGTTAAATTTTTTTCAAGGTCTGGAAAACTTTCAGAGCTCAGTCTATGGTCAATATGCTAAAGTACTTTATTGGCATTTTATAAGTTATTTCATGAAGAAATTTTCACAAGGCAACTTTGAACAAACTAAAGTGTTTTCACGGGTGTATATAATGGTACCAACAAAATACAACAGGAGGGAATATTCTCATTAAATACTGACACACCCATTTCTTGCTGTATGAAATGTGAGGCAAAGATTAGCCTCTCAAATCTGTTAATAAAACAAACAAGTATATTCTTGTGAATCCTTAAGTACTGCTTGAACTGTGAATATGCTCTTGATGTTCTTGATATTCTTGCTACTAGTGATGAATATTCATTTCTACTGTCTGGTCCTCTCGGCCTACCAATAAGGTAAATGACAGTAAGTGTAGAAAGTAGAACCAGAAGAACACTTTATACTCTTTTACTTTCAGGATACTTGACAGAACACCAGAGGAGTATTATTAAATGTCTTCCAAAACATTGTTTTATTTAAAAATTCTGTGACAATAACTGGGAAACAGAGTCCTGACATTACTGATTGTCTCTTAATGTAAAACATTGCCGTAATAGAGCAACAGCATCCATTTCTCCTTCTCAGGAAAGTGCAAGTTAAACACAACATACTTTTGTTCTGAAGATTTCATTTCTCTTCCTCAGAAACATGCCCCTTTATGGAGCTAACTCTGGTGATACCTAAATTGTGGAGGAGTTCATTTCAAGCACATATATTCATAAAGAATTGTGAGGAGGATGAAGCACACTCTTGGAGTCACAATTTGAGTGATATGAGAGTCTCTACCTAAAATAGTCATGAAATTCTTTTTGCTTTTTAATGAGAAACTATTATTATTTATCAGAAATATAAAATGACATTTTGTTACAGATCTATACAAACAGTGATGCACCCTCATCATTAGAGAGATTACTGCAGCTATATTCTTTTGTTTTTTTTTTTATTTAGTTAATTATTTTATGCAAAAAAAACAAGATAGACTATTATTCAGCATGTATCAATAAAAATTATTTAACTAATTACCATCTCACGCTTCTATAAATCTAATGTTATTATGACTTGTATTTGCTGGACTTACCAATTAGTTTTTTGTCCTAATAGTTTTCTTTCATTTTCCTTAATATACAAAACAAATTTTGTATTTGAATAACACATTCAATTTCTAAGACAATAATTTCTGAGACTTTACTTTCATTAAAGATACACACATTCAATTAAGATATTGGTATAGAATTAGATAATGTTCTATACTGTTTATGAGGGGCAAACAAACATTAAGGAGATAAAGTACTTTATACAAAATTACCAATATTTAAGCATCTTAAATGATTATTATATATACATGATGAGAATAAAATAAATATTCCCTTATTTTATTCACAAGTATTCACAACATCATGAATTCATAAACAATTTACTACATTGTGCTATTTTAGTGAGAAAATTAAAATTTTCCACACTATATTAATTGAAATGATTGTCATTAAATCATATATGTCATCTCATTTACCATACATACACATAATAAATCACACAGCCAAGCATATGCCATTAAATTGTCATGCAACCAGCAGATGATTTGTAGTGAAATGCTAAAAACCTCTCTATGACCAAGAAAGAATAAAACATCCCATTCTGTGTTTAATTGGTTTGCAAGAAAGCTTTGAACTCCTACTTTTATGATTTGTTTTCCAATGTTTGCACAGCACAGCACAGCACACTTATGGCATAAGTGACTTTCTCCACTATGTTTTAAATTGAATTTAATTTTATAAGACTCCTGATCAACTAAATTTGTACTTTTGTCATATTTAGAGTCAGTCCTCCTAATGATAACTCATCTAAGCCTTAGTGCAATCATTTAGTTTCCTATAGATTGCAGCATATAGATCAGAAAACAATTATTGATATTTTTCTTCCGATTTGGTCAGCCCATATTAAACTAAATAATAACTATTTTTCATATGTAAAGTTTCAAGTTTGAGGAGATCTAGTACTTGTAATCACATTATATTATGATTGTGCATAACTTTATTCTATAACCTGGATGGAGAATTCATTTAGGGACCTGGAGATCAGAGTTTGTACACTTTGTACTAACTCTATGGCAGAAATATTTTGAATGTTATTTAAAATGAGGCAGTTCACTCACTCTAAAACACATAATGTATTATCCATAATTCTGTGCAAAATTAAACCCACTGTTATTTTTGTACAAATATATTCTATTCTATATATCTAGTATATACCTAATTGACACAATAAGCAAAGATTTTAGGTAAATTTCATAGTAATATGAAAATTAACTTGTATCTTAAGCTATGTTATATATGTTTACATGTGTCATGAGGTGAATTTTGTATGACCTAAAGCTGAGTTTAAAGAATATCTTAAGGTGGTGATAGGAGGGAAATCACATGTGCTTTGATTAACGTCCTGAGAGGACCACTAGTAGTAAGTTTCCTCACTTCCAAATGGCACTAATAAAAGATGGCTTTCTGTCAGCATTGAGAACAGGTATCGACATTCCAAAATGAACTACTTTTAATTAAGTTTTTTCACTTGTATTTCAAGTGGACATAAAAACAAACAAACAAACAACAACAACAAAAGACTAGTGAATTTTCTAATAACAGAAATTGTCTTTGTACTCTTAGATTTTGCAAAAGCCATTTCACCCCATGAGCAAATGAATAATAAACTTCCTTCTTATAATTCTCCGTGTTCAGTAGCTTAATGCTAATTTTCAGTTTAGGAATTGGTAAGATGATATTAATCTAAAGTTTTCAAGTTCCTCATCATGTCTTACTGTGAAGTAGTGTATGACTCTTTTCCTTTCAAAAGTCTTTGTAGAATCTGAATATCCACTTTGTATTAAAATAAACTATAAACCTCACAAATTGATAAAGCACAAAGTGAGATTTTATGCTGACATTAGAAATAACTGCACCTCATGTGAAATTTTTCTTATGCAACAGTCTCTGGGGTTCCTCAACCTTTGAGAAAATATGCTTTGCAAGTACCAACTGCAACTTTGTCATTTAGGAAAAGACAATTAGTAACAAAACATGCATTGCATAAGAATATACATTATGAACTATTCAGTCATGTGTTGTCATTATAATGTTGTGTTGGAGCATAATGTATATCCTTTCATATTTAATTATATGTAACTACCACATTTAAAAGGCTAAATATGTAAATTTCAGGTATCTGCAGCCTGAGAATTATAATAAACCCCAAATTTACTAACAAAGTATATATTGAATTACATAATATTATATAAATATTTTAGTCTAAATGGTTCCACTATTAGGGAACAAACAGCAAGGGCTTTGAAGTAGGAATTCCTAACTATGTTCTACAAAGATATTTGTAGATACTTTATGTTATTATATTAGACTATTATACAGATCTAATAGTCTCAGTTATTGCTCTTTTTTTTTTTGAACCAGACACAGAAAGCTTTTATTTATTTCTTCCTTTTTATTGAAAATAGATTCTTTTCTTATATAATATATCCTGATTACAGTTTCCTTCCCTCTATCCCTCCAAGTGGCTCCGTCCTCAACTCCTTCCCATCCAAGTCAACTTATTTCCTTTCTTTCAAACAAACAACAAAATAAAATTAGAAAATATCAAAAGGCATCCCTTTCAAGGCAAATTAACAAAAGGAAAAAATCCAAAGAAAGGCAGGTGACTCTTAAAATCTAGAGAAATCATCTATTTTCTAGGTGCTCAGTTCAGATGTGGTTGATGGGCAGCTCAGTCTCCTTCTGGGTCCCATTATATGGGCAGTAGGGACTGCTTCTCACATGGGCTCTGGCCTCCACACATTGGCCACTTCCTCCTGGCAAGGCGGCTTTGCCAGGTCACAGAGAAGGAGGATACAGGCAGTCCAGATGAGACTTGATGGGCTGAGTTCAGATGTTAGCAGAGAAAGGTTCCCCTTTCTGAGGACTAGGAGACGGAGGAAGGGTGGGCTCCTAAGGCAAAGAGGGAGGGTGCTACAATCAGATGTAAAGTGAATAAATTAAAAAGGAAAAAAATTTAAAAGTCTAGAGAACGTAAAAATCTATTTTCCTTTAAAATTTTGCATAATTTTGATGCTACATAAATTTATGGTCAGTTTAAGATAAGAAACAGTCATAACATGTTAATTATTCATTAATTTGGTAAAGATTCCATTTTTTTGGTGAGAGCTGGAGAATTCATGCTATCCAGTTTGTGGGCTATATTTTTTGTGTCTATAGCACTCTGCTTATTGAACACACACACACACACACACACACACACACACACACACATACACACACACACACCATTCATTAAAAAGTGGGAGAAAGCCTGAATTTATTCAAATGAAATATTAATTATGAACAATTAAATGTGAATTTCATACAAATTTCATTTGTCAAAGAATATAATTTTTACTTGAGTGTGTTTTTCAGTCATCACTGACAGCCTTATGGATACTCTGCGGTGCTTGCCGACAGGAGCCTAGAAGAGTTGTCCTCTGAGAAGCTCCACCCAGCAGCAGATCAAAGCAGATACTGAGACTCACAGCCAAACATGGGGCAAACGGTAATGAATCTTGTGGATAAGTGGGTGGAAGGAGAGAAGTACTTAGAGGTGACATGAGTTCCACAGGAAGACCAACAGAGCCAATTAACCCGAAGCACCAACCAAGGATTGTGCATGGGCTGCATCTAGGCATCCTACATGGAGGCAGCCAGCAGGCAGTACACACTTCAGGTGGGTCCTCTAGTAAGGGAAGGAGGGGCTGTCTCTCATGTAGAATCTGCTGCCTGCTTATTAATTACTTCCCTCTGGCAGGACTGCCTTGCCAGACCACAGGGGAAGAGGACAGGCTCAGTTCTGGTGCACTTGATAGGTGGGGTGGGTAGATAGGGAGTCCTCCTCTTTTCTGAGGATAGGGGATAAGGGGTGAGAGCTATGGCTCCAATGCAAGGTGAATAAATTAAACAAACAGACAGAGATTTGAGCCCCAGTCTGAAGTCACTGGGGCCTGGGAAGATAACCCCTGCCCAAGACAACTCCCTCCCGGTGTCACATAGCATGGGCTGGGCATAGTACTGCTGAGACTGCTCCTGAGACAACCACAGGCCCCAGGTGACACTAAGGTGAGCAAGTAAGTAGTGGAAAAATGGAAGAAAAAGAGAAGCAGAAGGATGTGTGTGCATTGTGTGTGCACAATGAAGAAAGGTAGAACTGGACACTCAAGGGTAGTGAGGCCATGGTGAGGTCTTAGCCAGTGCTGCTATCAAGAAACATGTCTGGGTCCGTGAACCTGCACCAGCAGGGTCTGTTACTACCATAAGCCAGGTAGACATCCTACGTCTGGGCTGATGCCTGGGGCCATGTTGATGTCTGCAGGTTGTGCATAGAGGTTCCCATTCATAGCCTGGGCATCTTGGGTGAGGTGGTGCGAAAGTCATGAAAGCAGGTCATTGGCCCATGCCTTGCCAGATGTAGTACTTGGGAAAGGGAGTACATTAGAGTTGACCCTGGTTTCTGAAATTGCAGGTGAGCTGTCCCTGAGGGTGTCAGCGTGGTTAGAACTGGCCCTATGACTTGTCTGCTTTGCACTGGAATGTGTAAGGGAGAGATGCCATCCCCCCTACATTGCCTCTTCTGACCTGTGGCAGGCAGAAGTGTTGCCCCTGAGGTTCTGAGAGTGAGTGACTTGTCCCTGTCCTGGCTGCAACACTCAAGAGAGCGTTGGGTTAACTAGCCAGGACAGTGCGGGCCAGCTCACCCAGTTGGTGTGCTTGTAAGAAAGCTGGCAGGCTGACAAACTCAGATATCACCCAGGTCCTGATGTAGGACATTGAGTTGGCTTTCCCCAACATATTCTCCATGAGTGAACTGCTAGAGTACATGAAGGAGCAGGTTCTGCAGATCCAAAGGTGCAGAATCTTCATGACACAGGGCAACGACACGATATCTGAGAGGAGTCCCTATGAAGATCCAGTATTAGTAGTGTAACAGAAGACAGAGGGCTGCCTTTAACTAGACTAATAACTCAGTGCAATAAGCATTTGCAAGCAAAGAAGTGTGGACACAAGGGTACCCTGTGGAACACTGTGAAACACTACAGTTTCCATAATGAGGTGATTGCTTTTCTTTTGAGGGGGAGGTTGCCAGGGTAGAGGGTGGGCACCAGCAGATGGGGAGATGCATGAGACTGAGGTGCATGCTGTGAAAATCACAAATAAGCAATAAAAATTGAATAAAATTTGAAAAGGGTTGATAAGATAGCTGTCCTCATAGGTGTACCCACTGAGAGTATGAAACCTGAGGAGCACATATGTACAGTGTGGAAAAAGACAATTCACTCCAGGGAATTGTCTCCTCCACACCCCCACCATGACATAAGCACAGACATATACAGGAATACATTTATCCACGCACTTGAGTACATGTACACATACACACACACACACACACACACACACACACACACACACACACACACCAAATATCAACCTGGATATTTCTCAGAAAAAAAATTGGAATAAATGTACTTCAAGACCTAGGTATATCAACTCTGGTTATATACCCAAAAGATGTTCCACCATACCATAAGGATACTTTGTCAACTATGTTCATAGCAGCTTTACTAATAATAGCCAGGAATTGGAAACAACCTACATGTCCGTCAACATAAGAATGGATAAAGAAAATGTGGTCCATTTACACAGTGGAATGTGTAATATTTTTTTAAAATATTTTTTTAAAATACATCATGCAATGTGCAGGTAATTGGATAGAACTAGAAAGCATCATCCATAGTGAAATAACTCAGACTCAGAAAGACACACATGGTGTGTACTCACGTTTAAGTGAATATTAGCCATAAAGTACAGGATAACCATGGTACAATGCACAGACCTAAAAATAACAATGAGGGCCAAAAAAGGACGCGTGAATCTCACTCAGAAGGTAAAGTAAAATAGTCATTTGAGATAGATGGAAGGAGCGAAGTGGGCAGGACAGAAAGTGGAGAGGGTAACATGAGATTAGTGAGACAGATCAAGAAAAAGAGTAGAAATCAATGGAGGTGTGCTTCTGGAACAGGGAAGACTCCCCGGAGTCTATGGGGGTTACTTTAGCTTAGACTTGTAGCCAGGGGTGGGATATGGAGCCCGAAGTGGCCACCTCCTATAACCAGATGAGACTCCAATTAGAGGTAGGAGTACATCATTTCACCCGTAAAAACTTTGACCCAAAATTTGTCTTGCCTACAAGAAATGTAGGGATATTGATGTATCAAAGGTTGAGGAAATGACTAGCCCAATGACTAGCCCAACTTGAGACCCACTCCATGGGAGAACCAACCCTTTACACTATTAATCACACTCTGTATGCTTCCAGACAGGAGCCTAGCATAATTGCTTCCTGAGAGGCTTCAGGCAGCAGCTGATGGACACAGATGAAGAAACCCACAGCCAAACAATAGGCCAAGCTCAGGGATATTTGTTGAAGAGATAGAGGAATGATGGAGGGAGCCAGAGGGGTCAAGAATAGTGCAATAGGACCTACATAGCAAATTAACCTGTGCCCATGGGGACTCAAAGAGACTGAACCACTAACCAAAGAGCATGCGTGGGCTGGACCTAGACTTCCTACACATATGTAGCAGATGTACGACTTCGTCATCCTGTGTGTTCCTAACAATGGGAGTAGAGGCTGCCTCTTACTCCATTACCTGCTTTTACATCCTTTCTTTTAGCTAGATTGCCTTGTCTGGCCCTAGTAGGCGAGGATGCACTTAGCCTTGCTGTGTTTTCAGTTGTCTAGGTAGGTTGGTACCCTTTGGGGGGCTCCTCTTCTCTAAAAAGAAGGAGAGGGAAGAGTGGGGAAGGGATACATGAGGGTGGGACTTGGAAGGGGAGGGATGGATATTAGGCTGTAAATTGATTAAATAAATAAATATGTAAATGAGGAAAAAAGAAAAAAATTTCAAAAGTGAAAAACAGCTAAACTTGTTAACTGTTTTTTTTTCTTTTCAAAAAGTTTGCATGACTTCCTTACTGTCACTGTAGAAATGTGTCATAATTTAGTGGTTCAAAACATTACAATTACATTCTCTCAGACTTCTGCAAAGCACCAATGTGAAAACTATTTTTCTGGGCAGAGATGAAGGTGTTGGCAGAACTTTGATACCTACAGAACACATGGAAAATTTCATTCCTATCCTTTCTACCTTCCAATATCTTCCAGCAGTTCTGTCATCTCTACATTTTCCTCTTCATAATTGGTCCCTAGTGTGATGTCCTTCCCTCTGCCAGCAAACTTTACCTTCTACCAAGAGTCTTTTTCTGGTAACTTATGCTAGTATGCTTTTCAAAAGGAAACCCATGAATGTTTTCTTCCTGAATTTGATAAATAAGATTTTTCCAACAATAAAGAGAAAGTTAAATACTCCAAGAATAAAGGATACCATTAATGTAGCTTTGGAAGTAAAAATCAAATAAGTAGTAACAAATTATAAAACTACATTTGGCTATGAGTATATTTTCATTTTTTAGGAAAAGAAACAATATGGAAAATGTAAAGTTGGTAATTGCAAATAATCTTGGCTATATTTAATGTTTAATGTTTTTTCTCAAAGATTGAGATAAATGAAAATGAATACTAGATTATGTTATCCTTGATTATATTATATTATAAATAATTGAGAGGAAAAATATGAACTTAATATAAATAGTATTCAGAAATCTGAACACACACAGCTTGGAAATTTGGTAGTGGTATTTAAGCACCTGCCAGAGTCAAATGTATCCTTTTGTACCACAACTTGGTTAAATACATTTGATAGTGTGTAAGTTTTAGTAAATGATATAGTTACCTACCAAGGGCTCTAAGGTGAGTAATAGATAACTTGACAAATAAAATAGTCAACTAAAGCCACTAGCCAAAATTGGAAGAATAGAGCATTTAGTCAAATGATGATACACAAAAGGCCACATATAGAGAAAGCAAGGGCTCCACTATCCCATTTTTGTCAAAGTAAGATCATGTGGTTTAGGAGCCCTGTCTTTTGAGGCAGGGAAAACATTCAACAGTTTCTCACGCATGTATGGGTAGATCTAAATGTGGCATCTGACTAGGTATAAAGTCAGAACTCAAAAGTTATTGAACTACTGGTCCTTTCTTTTGAAAGAAGTACTGGCTCTTTTTCGTGGCGCCTCCTACTTGGTCGACTGTGTCAAGATGAAGCTGAATATCTCCTTTCCTGCCACCAGCTGTCAGAAACTCATTGAAGTGGATGATGAACGCAGGCTTAGTACATTCTATGAGAGGCAGATGGCCACAGAAGTAGCTGCTGATGCTCTGGGTGAAGAATGGAAGGGTTATATGGTCCGGATTAGTGGTGGGAATGACAAACAAGGGTATTCCATGAAGCAAGGCGTTTTGGCCCATGGTAGAGTTCGCCTGCTGTTGAGTAAGGGGCACTCTTGTTGTAGACCACGGAGAATTGGAGAGAGGAAGAAGCACAAGTCTGTTTGAGGATGCATTGTGGATGCCAATCTGAGTGTTCTCACCTTGGTTATTGTAAAAAAAAAAAAAAAAAAAAAAAAAAAAAAAAAGACGAAGAGAAGGATATTCCTGGACTGACAGATACTGCTGTGCCTTGCTGGTTGGGACCTAAAAGAGCTAGTAGAATCCGAAAGCTCTTTAATCTCTCTAAAGAAGATGGTGTCCGCCAATATGTTGTCAGAAAGCCCTTAAACAAACAAGGTAAGAAGCCCAGGACCAAAGCACTCAAGATTCAGGGTCCTGTCATTCCCCGTGTCCTGCAACACAAACACCAACGCATAGCTCTGAAGAAACAGAGTACTAAGAAAAACAAGGAGGAGGCTGCAGAATATGCTACACTTTTGGCTAAGAGAATGAAGGAAGCCAAAGAAAAACGCCAGGAACAGATTGTCAAAAGATGTAGGCTGTCCTCACTGAGAGCTTCTACTTCTAAGTCTTAGTCCATTCAAAAATAAGTCTTTAAGAGTAACAAATAAATGATCATACCTTTAAAAAAAAAAAGAAAGAAAGAAGTACTGAAAGAAGAATCTATTTTTAAAACCTGCATGCTTTTACTTAAGGATGTGTTTACTTAAACACAAATGGTGAAAATACAGGATGGACCAGGAAGTCCAACATCTTTGTTTGAGGACCTTTACGAAGTACAGTGCGTTGAATGCTTTGGCATCAAAGCAAGTTCAGAATTTTCCTTAATCAGCTTGCCAACAAAAGCTTTTGAAGATTTCAGTAATCCAGTCTGAATAATCACGGAAGTGGTCAAAGTCTTTAATGACAAATACTAATTGTGAAAAAATTATAATCATTGCTATTTGAGAAAATGTGATAAGTTGTAACTATGTAGTACAAATGTGAATATGCACTGAAGATTAGAGATACGCACTGAAGAATTTTTAAGCCTTTACTACTAGAAGCTGAGGAACACAGCCAATCCAAATTGAATAAAAATGAAAGGATAAGAGAAACAAATGCAAAATCTTGGAGAACAATATGTTCTAGTGGCATTTTGGAGAACTTACTTTAAAAGACAAGGGTAGATGACATTTAAAATGTCTGAGCTTTACATCAAAGATCCATGTCAGAATATAATTGAATAAAATAGAGAAGACTATATCATGTTGAATTAGGAACATATGCATCCAACAATCATGAAGGTAACACAGAATGCTTTACTCAAGCAAATACAGAGAAACCAGAGAACTAATACAACATGGTAAAATACTATAAATTAATTATGCCTTTAACCAAATTTTTCTTTATTTTATTTTTAAATCAACTTTATTATAAAATATTAGATAAAAATATACTTATTTAAAAGATATTGGGTTTAACATTTTGACAAGTAGTGATAAACTAAAAAGCAATATTGCTAGATAAAAGCCTCATCACATGGTTCAGGTGAAAATACAAATTGATTTAGGGAAAAGGAAGGAGGACTCTTGCCAAACATGAATTAAAACTTTGTAATCATATCTAACAGAGCAATGACATATATCTATCTATCCTCAGGGATGCTATATGCAAACAGCTATTAAGTGTTCTATGATATTCCACTAACAAAAAGACTTCACTTTCAAGTACATTTATAAAGCATTGCAGAACTGATCTCCAAAACAAAACATCCAAAGTTAGCAAATTAAAAGTTATTTGAAGTTTGACAAGGGGAAAAAAACTGCTTTGTTCTACCCAGTTTTTCTCTGACTGTATTTAATTAAAGATCCCATTATTCACAGCATGTCCATTAATTTCCTGTGGACCAACTGTGAAATGTCTTTCTAAAGCAGAGTATGAGACTCTGGCCATCAGTAGAGATAAATTGGCTCAAGTTGCTGAGAAAATTAACCACTTTGGTCAGAAAACAAAACAAGTCAATAATTTAATGTGTTGGCATTGACCCAGGGAAATTTGCATTTCAAATCTTACTTTTAACGAGGTGAATGTGTCTCAAAGAATGCAAATGCATTATTTCCACAATAAATAAATAAATAAATAAATAAATAACTCTAGTTGACCACAGCAGGAAAAACTATGGCACACCATTTTCCAGCAATAATTTTCTGTGGAAAGCTATTGAGGATTTTGGTAGCAATTTAAATTGTTTAGTGTAGTTTTAAAGGAGGCAAAATTGTTACTAAATATACAAAGTGTAGACTAATAATGTTCCACAATACAAGCCAAACAGAAAATTTTTAAGAAGTAACTTTGACAAATGAAATTAAAAAGGATTCTTTCAATAAAGAATTAAGTTAATATGAAGTCATAAGGGTGGGGTCCAAAACTACTTTCACTGAGGTCATTAAAAGAAGAAGAAAAACAAGAACACCCCCATCGAAGAAAATTTACATGAGGACACAGAATACACCCGTCCGGTAGCTGGAAAAATGCTGTGTCATCCTCATAATGGATGTCGATATTTGGAGCAGATGCTGAACTTTTAGAACTATGGGGGGGAAAAGTTTACAATGGCTAATGGAACCATTATAACTGGTTAATGTATATCCCAAATGGTTACACTTCTCTTTTTAGTAGTCTAAGAAAAACAAAGAGATGGAGTAAAAATAAAAATTTTAAAAAGATAGTACAGTATGAGAAAATGTTTTTTGAGTGCTTCATAACGTGAACCACTTTTACCCATGAAAGTTTTGCAGAGGAAAAGTCAGGTTGGTGTCTTCTTTGCAATAAATCATTCTATCTTCACTGTGTAAAGCCAAAGAATTAAAATCCATATCTCAGAGTCACAGTGACAAGTCGTAAGACACAGCTGCAGAGAAACGCAAGCACAGCCGCAGGAAAGCTCCCCTAGCCTGAATCATGTGACCCCATTCCTCTCTGCCTGCCTGAGATAAGGAAGCCAGATCAAAGGGACTTGCCCCACCTCACTCCCCTAGCAACAGCCTATTAGCACTGGACTGAACCTTCAGCTGAAATCCAAAGGGGACACTCCCCTCTGTGAAGAGATGAACAAAGGAGATCAAAAGAAATTTAGAGCCTCGGTGTCCTTGGCACCTGGTCTGCAGCCTATCACCTTAGGACATTAGATTCCCTTATGTACCTTTTTTGATAAGTACTTGCTAAGCTGAGTCTCCCCTCACTCCTGCTTTGGGAATGATAGGAGGGAAAAGGACCTATAAAAATTCCACAAACCAGAGCAGGAGGTTGCCTCCTGGCTGGAGTCTTGACAAAGATCTTTCATGCTATTACATTGATTTTGCCTCCTGGAGATTCTTGGAGTATTCGACACCAGCCCAACAAGAGTAAGACAGTGAGTCAGACTTCAAAATACTCACTTTGCGCATGATGAGCTGAAAGTGTTGAGTTCCTACCGAACATGAATGTTGCAGGATCTTTGATCTCACTGTGATGTCTAAGATTGCAAACTGTGAAAACCTGTCTTTATTCGGCACGGTTGAGCCCTAAAACACACCTTTAACCAAGAGCTATCTATACACAGGATTTAATATTGTTAACCCTGTGTCAAGAGGTGGAGTGAGAAACCAGCTGATCAGGATTAAAGAGTAAGAGAGACACTTTGAGTTGAGTGGTATTTAAGACAGCCTGTAGAAATAGAAGAGGTCTGTAGGTTTTAGGTCTTTTCGCTCTTGGGGTTATGGGAATTTATTAGCTTGTGCACTTTAGCTCTTAGCTCTTTGGCTCCTAGCTCTCTAGATCTTGAGCTCCTCAGCTACGTGGCCTTTGGCTTTTTGGGCTTTGAGTTAGCCTTGGGTTTTTTGGTCAGTTCTTCCTAGGCAGTCAGCTGAGCTAGTGAGCCTGTTGGGCTTTTTCCATTGGGATATGAGCTGAGGAGGAAGGTCAGCTGGGTGCTTTCTCTGCCTCTCTGAGCCAGTACGTTTTTCACCCCAGCATCTGGCTCCTTAGTCTTTGTTGCTAAAAGAAGGATCTGGGATTTTTCAATTAAAACAACACATGAATAAGTTCCCTGGCTTGGGGAAGCCTACAACGTGATTCACGCAGTGTGAGTTTGAGATCCCAATGTGTAGTTTCAGTATTAACTCTCATTCAACATAGCAAATAGTTGGGCTTGTTTCATCTGTCTTTTATCTTGGGGTGACTGGAAACATTATATAGAAGCTTCTATACATTTAGCTTTGGTTAGGGAGGAATATCATTAATATTTATATCACTAAGGGAAGGAGGCATTTTTTCAAGTAAAGTAAAACCTATAATCACTATGCCTATTCTACTGTGTGTGTGTGTGTGTGTGTGTGTGTGTGTGTGTGTATGTGTGTGTGTGTGTGTGTGTAAAGTCTGTCCTCTTCATGGATGAGGATTAAGCTGACACATCACAAAAATACTTTGCCACCAAGATACTGTTTCAGCTTCTACAATTTTATAGCAATATCTAATATCATTAAAATTAACCTATATTAAAATGACATATTAAGCTTACAGATATTAAACAACAGGTTAGTCATAATTGCATTTGTCTATCTACTTCAGACAATGTTAATAGGAACAACTTCTTGACTAAAGAAGTGGCTCTATCAAAATTTTCAAGCAGGGCACTATGGCCAAGAAAGCAAGCTAGAAAAAGACAAACTTTCAACTCTCCCTATTCTCCTCAAAATCTAATCCCAGATTCTTTTCTCCAGCCTTGTAGCAGATGTCTCCTCGTTCATTCCCCTCATCTCCAGTAAACCACACATATCCTCACCTCCAAATTTCCTTCCATATACTTATTGCTTTATCCCAATCCCCAAATACGATAGGCATTTTCTGGGAACCAGATATTACTCTGACCAAGAAAGAACGTAGGCTACCAGTCCCCGATCCCAGCAGGCCTTCTCTAAGACTCCAACAGCCACACATGAAGAAGAACCAAGTAAGCAGACAGACAAGCTTCAGATCCTCACTCTCCCTCCTCTCCTCTATATCCAACTCCTCAGTCTCAAAATCAGCTCCAGAAAAGACTTGCTCTTATAGCCTATACTCACTCCCTGTTCTAATTCTCAGGAGACTGCACAGACCCTGGTGGAACACCATGGTTTTCTCCCTTCTATGAATCCCCTCACCCACTTATCCCCAGTCAATCCTCATTGCTAAGTGTTGGCTCCCAATATTTAGGATCTCCTTTTAATGAAACCATCGGTGATTACATCTATAAAATCCTAGTATCATTTTGTACCAGGAAACGCACAACCGCAACAGTCTCAAAGAACTAAGAGGGCAACAGAAGCCAGGGAACAAAATGCACACCAAAAAGAAAGGACCATATATCATCGCCTGTATTTACAGTCTTTCCAGTGGCTGAGGCCTAGACAACAACATAAAAGCAAAATCAGTCAGTAAAATCCAGGACAATATCTCTCCACTAGAGGCCAATATCCTTACCATAATATGCCATGAGAAATGCAATAAATCTCAAGCATAAGACAGAGCCCTTATAAAAGCATTTATGTGAATGTTTTTGTGTTAAGAGTGTTTACTTTATTAACTATGCTTAATTGTATTGCATATTAGAATTTTATATTATTTTCTGAGATCCTGATTTCAGTTCTGTCTTTCTATTATATTACTGAATACACACACACACACACACACACACACACACACACACACATACACACATACACACACCCCACTACCACCATCACTACAACAATAACAGGAAGAAAAGCAAAACATCAGGAATCAAAAATCACTGATCATTGATAACTCTCTTTATCAATTACCCAATAAAAAGACACAGACAAACAATAGATACACATACAAGATCCACCTTTCTGCTGAATCCAAGAAACAACCATAACATCAAGGATGGACATCAGCTCTGGATAAAGGAGGATCTTAGAATATCTTTTTGCACAAAACAGAGATAGAAGGAACATTACTCTTTCTTTTCATGAGCCACAGTTATATTAATATCCAAACCACATAAAGAGACAACAAAGAACATAAATTATAGACTAATCTCCCTTATGCAAATAGATACAAAATTATTACATAATAAGGCAATAAATCCAAGAATTCATCAGAAAGATAATTCAGTAATATTAAATAGGCTTCATTAAAAGATGTAGGGATGGTTCAAAATGCATCAATTAATATATATAATCCAATATATAAACTGAAAACAAAAACCAAAACAGGTGATCATGTCATCAGACACAACAAAAGACCATTGAAAAAGTCCAATATCCTTTCATGATAAAAGTTTTGGAGGGATTAGGGATACAATAAAAATATTTCAACATAAAAAAGGCAAATTACAGCAAAACATAACCCATATCAACATAAAGCAAAAGGCATAACTTAAATCAGGAAGAAGACAAGGTTGCCTAGTCTCTTCATATCTAGTCAGTACAGTATATAAGTCTTAGCTAGAACAATAAAATAACTGAAGCAGATATAAATTGAAAGAAATATGTCAAAGTATATCTATTTGTAGTTGATATGATAATATGCATAACTAACACAACAAATTACACTGGAAAACTCTTAGACCTCAGAAGCCATTTCAGCCATGTAAGTGGATAAAAAATTATCTAAAAAAATCAATAGTCCTGGTATATACAAATGAGAAACAGACTGAAAGAAATCAGGGAAATAACAACTTTCACATTAGCCTCATATAATATGAAATACTTTGAAGTAACTAACAAAGTAAGGTAAAGACATATAAAATCTTCAAGTCTTTGAAGAAAGAAATTGCAGAAGATATGAAAGGATGAAAAACATCTCACATGCTCATGGATTGATAAGATCAATATAGTAAAAATTATGAATACTGGTTTTATTTCCTCCCTGGAAAGGATGAGATAAGAGTCATACCCAAGACTGGCCTATACAGGGCTTGTGTTGAACCCAGAGTGTTTCTATGTAACTATCCCTGGAACTGGAAGCTTCTAATCTCATTACAATCTAATCTTCTGTAAGCTTGGACCTTGAAGGCTTCAGCTTCCACCTCTGTCTGCTAACCTAGGCCTGGAATGTTTCAGACTCTGCAGCTACTACAGAATAAAATCACCCTTTCTAGTTCTTTATGAACTCTGGCTGGCTTGTTCAACCCAACTGTTCTGGTTCAAACTCTTCTCCAAGATTACTGATTCAAAATGTCTTCTCTTGCCCTCTAACTGAATATCTCTGCTTAGAAAAAATGCCCTCTGAACTCCAATAACTGAACTGCATTGATTGCACTGACTGTACACACTGAAGGGTGTAGACTCAATTTTCTTAACCAAAATATTTTATTAACAATTTATATTGACCGAGACTACATCAATTATAACCAGATTAACCAAAACAGTATGAAATGAGGATTAATTGACACAAAAATAAAACCTTAAGGATATCAGTCCCGAGGAACGATTCTTCCGGTCGGGAGCCGCAGGATTTCTTCTACTGGAACTGGGGGTAACCAGACCCCAGAGCCTCAGCAGGAGCCAGAGATCTGAAGCCTTCCCTTAAGTGGTTTTCTCTAGGAGAGTCTTGAAGGGCAGCAATGAACAGCCAAATCTATCCCAAGTCTCCAATGCACTGCCGCCAGTTCTGGGCTCATTTATATAGCTCCTCCCAGAGTCTGTTCACAGGATCTTTTTCATCTCTTAGCAATTAAGCTCCTGCATGAGGTGGTTGCTCTGCTAGTGAATTAACTTCACCTGTTCTCTTACTAGACCATTCTGATCACACACTTGGGATCCTAAAAAACAGGTTTCTCTCCTTCAGACGGGAACTGAACATAACTACATGAACTCAATTACATGGAACTCAGCTCCAGATCTTTCTCTTTCTACCCTGCACTTAAGTAGCCTCTATTTCCCATTTGTTCTCATAAGATTTGGGCATATCCTACTTCCTACTCATTCTGCCAAATCTTTCACTGATTCCTCACTCTGTTTGGCTCTCAATTACACATCATTGTTTAGGATTAAAGGTGTGTACCAAAGTTTATCTCTATTCCAGCTAGAGGGATTAAAGGTGTGTACAAAGACATGTCTGTATTTCAGCTGGATCACACAGACCTGAGTCTTTCAATTTGATCTTTTGCCAGAGTGGCCATTTTGCTGTATTAAAATTCCTCTACCAAAAATGATCATCCTACCAAAAACAAATTACAGATTCAATGCAATCCCCATCAAATTTCCAATGTAAGTTTTTACAGAACTTAAAATAACAGTCTTCAGCTTCAAATGGAAAAACAAAGATCCAGGATGCCTAAAACAGTCCTGAATAATAAAAGAACAGCTGGTGGCATTAACATCCCCAATTTCAAGTTTTACTATGAAGCTACAGTTATAAAAACAACATGATATTGGCACAAAAACAGACATGTTGATCAATGAAATCAAATTGAAATTACAGATATAATCCACAAACCAAGGGACACCTGCTGTTTTGTAAAGAAGCCAGAAATACACACTAGAAAAAAAGACAGCATCTTCCACAAATTGGTGTTGGTCAAACTAATTACTGTATGTAGAAGAATGCAAATAGACCCATGTCTGTCACCTTGTAAAGAACTCAACTCCAAGAGGATCAAATACCTTAAAATAAAAGAAGAAACGCTGAAGCTGGCAGAAAAGCAAGTGGGGGATAACCTCAAACCCACTGGCACAGCAAAAGACTTTCCAAAGAAAATGTTGATATTTCATTCATTAAGACCTACAATAAATAAAAGAGATCTTATAAAACTAAAAAGCTGTCAATGGCAAAGAGCACTGCAGTTTCCATAAAGTGGCAGCCCACAGAATGGGAAATGATTTTCACCAACTATTCCTTTAATACAAGGCTACTATCAAATATAAAAAAAAAAAACATCAAAAGTTATCAGGAAAGACAAATAGTACAACACAGATCTATACAAAAAAATCTCAAAAGAGAGCACCCAAGTCGCTGAGAAAATCTTTTAAGGAATGTTGTATGGCTATCCTGTAACCTGTGTGGTTATATCTGCTTGTAAGTCAGTATATACCATATACGTCTTTCTGGCTCTGGGTTACCTCAATCAGGAGAGCTAGATGAGAGAATGGAAACCAAGCAGGGACATCTCTGAGACAAACTGGAGACCTTTGGTAGGGTATGCTCTTGGTGAGATGTGGAAGTGACTCCAGAAGCTGAGACTTCTAGCAGCAGTGAAATGGAGGACTGAAGTGGTTGTCTTCTAGCCAGGCAGGACTCTGAGTAGAGGGAAGGGAAAACCAACCCACCCACAAAACCTTCGACCCAATATTTACCCTGCCTACAAGAAGTGCAGGATGAAGAGGGATCAGATATTGAGACAATGTCTCACCAATGCCCGGCCCAGCCTGAGACCCAATGCACAGAAGAGAGACAACACCTGACACTGTTAATGCTACTATGCTGTGCTTAGCATAACTTTACTCTGAGAGGCTCCACCCTGCAGCACATTGAAGCAGATGCTGGGACCCAGAGCCAAACAAGGGGAGGAGCTAGGGGAGTCTTGTGGAAGTGGGAGGGGAGGATAGAAGAACCAGGGAGCAACAAAAAACTCCACAGGAAGACATAGTCAAGTAATCTAGGCCTATGGGGGTTTACAAAGACTGAGGCATCAACCAGACAGCATGCATGGACTGGACTTGGGCTCCTATACATGTGTAACTGGTGGGCAGCTTGATCTTCATGTAGGTCCCCTAGCAAGTGGAGTGGGGATGGTTTCTAACATGGACACTGTTGCCTGTTTTTGGATCACTTCCCCCAATCAAGGCTGCCTTGCCTGGCCTCAGTGGAAGAGATTGTACTTAGTATTTGTGTAATTTGATACGCTGGGGTGGGATGATATTGGGGTGCTCTCCTTTTCTGAGAAGAAAGGGAAGAGAGAAAGGGAGAAGTTGAGATGGTCAGGAGGGGTTGAATGAGGGGGCTACATTTGGGATATAAAGTAAATAAATATATAAACATAAAAAATAAGAAATTTTGAACGTTAGTGTTCAGGTAAATTGAAATCAAACAATTTTAAAGTTCATCTTAAAGACATCAGAATGGCTAAGATGATCAAAACAAGTGACAGCTTATGCTATTGAAGATGTAGATTAAGGGAAATGGAACATTTGTCCACTGCTAATTTGAGTGTAATCTAGTACAGCAACTATGGAACTCATTATGGAAGCTTCCCTGGAAGATGGAAATTTATCAACCTCAAGATCTATCTACCTAGCTATATCACTGTTAGATAAATATATGTGTATGTATATGTATATATATATATGTGTGTGTGTGTGTGTGTGTGTGTTATGTATATATGTATATGTATGTGTGTGTATGTGTGTTTATACTACCACAGACTTACTTGCTCTGACATATTTATTGTTGCCCTATTTTTACTATCCAGATATTATGAACAACCTAGATCTCCCTCAACAAAATGGTTGAAGAAAATGTGATCTATTTGCACAGTTAAGTATTACTTGGCATTTTAAGAAAATGAAATCATGAAAATCACAGGTACATGAACAGAACTAGAAAAAAATCATTACGATGAAAGTGACTCTGATCCAGAAAGTCAAACATGGTTTGCATTCTCTTAACTGTAGTTACTAACTGTTAACTCTGATAATCAAGCTACAATTCATAAAACCAAGATTTTAGGTATACAGTAAATAACTACACAGAGGGAAAGATACTTCTCCCTATAGGAAAGGAAATAGAAGAGATAATAATTGATGAATGGAAGGGGGACAGAAGTGGAATATTCAAATGGAAAGGGAGATTTATTAGGGAGACAAGGCAGGGTATATGAAGAAACAGCAAAAAATAATTGCCATTTTAGTGGTATATTGAAACCTAATACAGTAGAATCTTCTTAAAATGTACACAGATATTGAGGGGATCTAACTAATTTTTCCAAATAATGGGAGACACAGAGTTCTAACTGGCCATCTCTTATCACCAAATGAAGCTTCAAGTGTTAGCGTTGGGTTACATCTAATTGAGTTTTTGCCTAAGAGTGTCCCATAGGAATCCCTCAAAGGGCCCAGGCTGTTGCCAAGAATGCAGGGTCCTTTCCCTAAACCCATGGCTCTTCTCATTTGCTAAAGAAAACACAAACACAACACATTGTACATGGGAAAGTCAACCTGGTATCTACATAGATTCTTCATATACACCTGTTAATGTCTTTGGTCAAGAAAGGTGCTCTGTATACAACCATAGGAGAAATGTAATCTTCAATTCAACACAAAATGTTGGTCTACAGTGATGTCCAACCTGATAGATATGTTAGAGCAGTAGTAGCACAAAGTTTTGGGGAGTAAACAATCAGTACTTGGTTTGGTTGAAGGCCAACTACATGAGATGGAACCCATAACCAACAATGCTTGAGTGGCCAGGGACCTAACATAAAGCTAACATAAATAAAGCTAACGTAAATGCTACTGTTTTAAAGTAAACAAGCAAACAAACACATTTTAAAGAAACTTAGCAATCAAATGATATTCTGCTATATTCATATCAGTGCCTTGCTAAGCTAATCACCCAAGAAGCTTCCTCCTGCAATATACTGAAACAGAGAGGGAGATACCAACTCTACCATTATGCAGATAGTGAAAAACCTTGGAACATTCAGCTCTAAAGGAGATATCTTGATCAAATTCCTCCCTTCAGAGCCCCAGGCTCCCCTTGTAATGTGAGTTGGAAAAACTAGAAAGACAAAGGGCATGAAGGGCACCAAGGAAATAGGGGCCTCTATATCGACATGACTGATCCATGTATGAACTCATAGAGACTAAGGAAGTTTGCTCAGAGCCTGCAACAGTCTGGACCAGTGGATCCCTGAAGATGAAAGCAGTGGGCACATGCTCCTGTCCCTTGCCCAGAAGCTGTCTCTAATTGATAATCACTTGGAAATTGATAATTTAGCTTACTCTAAGAGAGGCTCACAGGGGAAACAATCTACTGTTAGGTTTGGCTGCATATCTACCTGTTGCTGGCCAAGAGAAAACAAACTCAAGGGCATCTTTGGAGATTCCTGTTCACAGAATGTCCAATAAGAGCACAGGGGCTCTTTTTTTGTTTTGTTTTGCTTTTGTTTTGTTTTTTCCCTTAATTTTCAGTTTTGTCTCATTTATTTTACTTTATTTATACATTTTTCTTTTCTTTTTAACTTACAGATCCTTTGAGTGTACTGTTTAGCTTCAGTTTACTGGATTTGGGGGGATTCCTGAGAGTGAGAAACAGTGAGTCTATGTTTTTTTGTTTGTTTGTTTGTTTGTTTTGTTTTGTTTTTTTTGTCTTCTCCTGGGCTTTTTCATCCTTTTTGTATGTCCTGTTGAATTATCATGTGTTAGTTTTTGTTTTCTCTTATTCTATATTATTTTATTTTGATTTATTATTATTCCATAAAATGACATTAATTTTCTAATTGGAGACAGAAAGAGGTGGATATGGATGATAAAGTGGGTGGAAAATAGGATGGGAAGAGTAGCTGGAGGGGTAACCTAAATCAAAATATATTGTGTGAAGAAACATAACTACTTTAAATAAAAGGGAGAAAAGATATTGAAAACTGACTATAAATCATAGCTTTGTATTCCTTTTGAAGATGTTTTCAACATATTCTGTAAAATGAATTTAATGGTATGCTTTATAAATTGCTTTGACACTGCATCCAGGAGGCAGATTCTAACAGCACTGCATATTCCAAGGCAATGAGAAGATTCCATAAAAATATTGCACTGTCAGTAGGAGGCTCTTCCTCCTTAGAGATCAGAGACATCTTTATGATGTCATTGCTTTTTCCCAGGGAAGACAAAGATTAAGCCATCCCTGTCCAGCCCCTTGCAGTAGAGAAACAATGGATGGACTGTCTGATGCTCTTAAAAGTGTGGAATACTCAAACTAATTTACTTACTTTTGGATATATTTTAGTCTGTTTTTTAACGCATCAGTTTAGCTTCTTAATTAAATTTTGCACCTGTGAAAAATTTCCCAATGTTTCAGTGTTCAAAATGATGCCCTTAATTTCCTGCAATTGCATCTTTTCCAACCACATTTATTTTCAAGTTTATAATAAAATATAGCTTCCTTGATGAATTTACAGTGTTTTATGTCACGACATTTTGTCATCTGGTTCTATTTGTTTCTAAACCTTCCTCTCTCATTGTCTTTATTATCACGAAACAATTATTTTCTTAGTCAAATTTGTTGTTTCTATATCTCTTATTCAGTAGTTCCTTTTTCATTTCCCATGATTTTTTGAGTGGATTGTTTCAGTAAATCATTTTGTTTTGCTTCCTGTGTGAAGAATCAGTTTCTAACTTTTCTTGAGAGTCAGATATGAGAGACATGTATTCCCCTTTACCTTACAGGTGCTCAGTAATGAGTCTGGCTGACACTTAGTGGGAAAAGAGATGTGAGTTGGGAAGAAATAAACAAAGTAATTGGCCATCCATTGATCTCTGGTGACCCAAAATTCTGGGAGAACTTACCAATACTAAATGTGCCTTGTTCTTTGTTAGAAGGAAAAGACAGGCTTCTTAAAAGCTGGTACACTTGTTTATTTCCTATGATGTGCCAATATTATTCTACATTATATTTCATGGGCCAGATTCCCAACATATTTGTTTAATAATAATAATATGTTTGGCATAATAAGATCATTAGCTAGGAGATCATCAATCACAGTGATATAATGTGACCTTTCATGAAGTGGAAGTTTTGATCACCTCAGATGATTTATGATATCAACAGATTGGGAGGAGTTTACTGTTCTTCAACTTTTCTATGTAAGAAAGCCCTATACATGAAGAATCCAATCACTAACACAGTAGCAGAAGACATTGTTTGCAATGTATAACTGGCATAATTCATTTAACAGGTACAATACTCATGAGGTCATTTGTGAAAGTCATGAAGCATAAACACTTTGGATAATAGTGGTAATATATTAATTCTTCTATTTTCTTTTAAAAATAATGTTATGTTAGGTTTTTTGAGTTTCATAAAATGCAGCCTGATATTTATCATCCTACCTAAATCATACCAGAGTCTTTACCTTATTTCATTCCTTCTATTTCTTCCTGTCCCCAAACTCTATCTGTATCTCTCTCTCTCTCTCTGACTGTGTTCTTTTTTTTCTCTTCTCAGTATTGAATATAGTTTGTGTTGGCTGACCATTCCTGTACATAAGGGCTTCCCTGGGCCTTCACTGAGACCTACCCTGGAGTGTTGTCAAAATACAGGAATAAGATCATTAAAAACAGATGTTTCCTCTTCCAGCAGCAACTAAATGTCAATTGGTCCTTAGCTAGGGTGGAGCTTTATGTCCACTTCCCCTCCTCCAAGCTCTCCTTTCTGATTTGACCTTCTGCAGGACTTAAGTCTGTTGGCACAATCATTGTGTGTTTATATGTGTATCTGTTTTTTTATGTCTGGAGAAACTGAAAGAGAAGCCATGGAGAAATATTTTTACTGGCTTCCTCCTCGTGGATTGCTTACTTTGCTCTTTTATACAACTTCTGATCAGCTACACAGTGAGCTTGGTTCTCACCCACCAATCGTCAGTCTGGAAAATGCCCCACAAGCTTGCTTACAATACAATATGTTAGGATTATTTTCTGACTTGAGGCTCTTATTACCTCTCATTCAGGCTTTGCCTGCTTCTTGCTCCTGCTGGTGACTTGCCACCTCTTTTACCTCCCAGTGTTTGGACACAATCATGGAATATTTTGGCTGGTTGTCCATCACTGTATTATTCATCTCCAAGCATATGACTATCCCTTTGTGTGTCTTCTACTGAAACTACCAGCAACAGTGGATTAGGGCCTGCTCAAATGACTCTTTCTTTATACAAATGCATTTCAGTGGCCTTATTTGAGAATAATTTTACCATCATAGCTTTTGGGGTTTGGATTTTACATAAATTTTAAAGGAACAAAGTTTGAGCTACAATAGGCTACAATAGGTCTTGACTGTCAGGTCACTTTAATTTCTGACTGCCTATGCAGTGTAGCATATTCTCTCACTGTACTTTAAAGATACATAGAGAGACATTTTCCTTCTGAATCTAATGCCCTAAACATATGTTTCCAGCTTCCTTTGCCTAAGTGTCCATTAGTAGAAGAATGGATAAAGAAACTGTGGTACATATACACTATGGAATACTATTCAGCTATTAAAAACAAGGAATTCCTGAAATTTGTGGATAAATGGATTGAGCTAGAAATAATCATAATGAGTGAGTTAACCAAGAAGCAGAAAGACTCAAATGGTATATACTCACTTATATCTGCATATTAGCCCAAGGGGCATGTCCCACAAAAGCCTTCACTTATCAGGAAACTGAGACAGAGGGGAGGACATTCTAGTGGGACTCTAGATGAGAGAAGCATGGGAGAATGGCAAAGTAGAAGGATCCAGAGGGTCCTAGAAACCTACAAGTAGAACATTATGATAGGCAGATTTGGGCCCAGGGGTCCCGCTCAAATTAAGGCACCAGCCAAGGACAATACAGGCGGTAAACCTTAAACCCCTACCCAGATCTAGCCAATTGTCAGAACATTCTCCACAGTAGAGTGGAGAGTGGGATATGACTTTCTCACATACTCTGGTGCCTCACCTTTGACCATGTCCACTGGAGGGGGAGACCTGGTGGCACTCAGAGGAAGGACAGCAGGTTACCAAGAAGAGACTTGATACCCTATGAGCATATACAGGGGGAGGTAATCCCCCTCAGGAACAGTCATAGGGGAGGGGAATAAGGGGAAAATGGGAGGGAGGGAAGAATGGGAGGATACAAGGGATGGGATAACCATTGAGATGTAACAAGAATAAATTAATAAAGGAAAAAAATAAATAAAATAAATAAAAAATAATAAAAGCAATTCATTTTCAATTACAAATTAATAGCTGATTCACTCACTATGGTTGACGATATAAGCATATGCTGTTCAGCTATGACACACCAACAATCTGTTGTCTCTGTGAATATGTAAACTGTGTTACGTCTAGGAACTATGCTCCCCGCTAACTCTAGCCTCCCTCTCTCTTTACAGTAACTTCCACACATAGATCTTTTTGTTTATTGAATTGCCATGGTCAGTAAATACAGTCATTGTTTGAAAGATATCCTACCTTCATTTTCTCTATTGACTTCAATTTATGCTTAGTAAGCATCCAAAACTTGTGAAGAAAACTTGGCTGGACAACAATATCTAATTATTTGCATTGCTAAATACTGTCTGAAACCACAAAGGCTGAAGTACACTTTCTGATCTATCCAATGTAGCTTACAGTCACTGAGAAACTCTTGCCCCTCACTGCTTGCTCCTAACCTCTCTGCAGTGCCCATTTCACAATGTTCTCATTCTATCCCAAGTCTTTATCTAAAGTCAACCCAATCTCACTGCACTTCTTATCAATATGACTCCCTATTTCCTCATGGTCGAGATTATAAATGTGAGTTCATATCTTGTAGAGCAAATTGGTATTTGTAATGGATTTAAGTTTCATATATTTGTGTTAGATTGGTATGCACTATCACGTGACTAGTTTTAGGAAAAGGCATAAATTATCTACCTTAATAAAAATCCACAATACTAGAAAAATGTTTAATCCTATTAAATTTGTAGATTTTAAATACTTAAAATATAGCCCATTGCTTATTTATAATTTAACTTGCGTCTTTATGGGAGACAAATAGTGCCAAGTTCAAACAATTACTTTATTTTAATTTTATCTAAAATTATACAGAAATTTAAGTCTATTTACACACACGCATACACAAACACACATATGTACACACTCATTCATACATGCATACATACAGATGCACACATCTTAAGGGAAGTTAAATGACGTGGGCTGACAATGCTCCCCAAAAGACCGAGAATAACAAAATCCCAGTACCATGAATGAGAAACATCTTTTTTAAGGGTTGGTAAGGGCATTCTACATGACTCCCGAATCAATATAGACTATTGATGTAGTCTTTAATAGGCTCTCAGGTGTTGGAAATGGCCTTCTATTGCTGAAGACACCATAAACATAGAGCACAAGACTTAGATGATTTGCGCTGGGTCTGATCCAAAACACTTTTCCTAAAGTCTGGCTTCTATGATTCCAGAAAATACTCTGTAAGCTGCCAGCAGAGGAAGACAACTGAACACCCTTAGTCAGCAGCAATATGTATGAACCATTATGATTGAAACCATGGCAAGATATGCATAAGTGTGCAAGAAGTAGCAAACATATGCCAGTGACAGCCAATAGCTTTCTAATTGGACTTAAGGCACACATGACAGGAAGGAAATCATTTCTACTACAGGAAAGCTGCTCAACTTTCCCATAATAGTAATGCCCTTAACTTAGGAAAATATTCTACTACTCTTTCTGTGCTATACCAGCATAATTCTATACTACAGTTTAAATCCAATTCTAATATTTGAACATAATTGTAGCTAACAACTGAAAACTGAAAACACTGCAGCAAACCACAACTGGAACCAATGCAGAAATCAGCCCTTCATGGATGAATGGATAACTGATAGACTCGGATAACTGATAACATCTAAAAGAAGTACCCCCTGCCAGGAATGGGCCCCAATATTGATTGTCCAATGCCGAGTGGTCACCCCTGAAACCTATACACCATAAAAACAAACACCACCAACAGAAACAGACTCATTAGGGTGTGTGTGTGTGTGTGTGTGTGTGTGTGTGTGTGTGTGTGTGTGTGTGTGTATGCATGCATATTTGTATAACAAAGATCAAAGAAAAAAGAAGCTATCAGCTTGAGAATGGGGAATGAAGGAAGAGTTTAAGGGACTGTATAAGGTGGGGCTGGAGGTAGAAGAAGAAAGATGTGTGATTCTATTTCAGTTAAAAACATATTTAAAAACTTTAAAGTCACAATTAAATTATACTCAGGTGATTGTATTATATTCCTGAAACCTTGCGATTTCATAAGACTATGCTACTGAATTTCATCAGGATATCCTATTACACAGTTTGTTATTGATATTTCATTGGAAATCCCTAGTCAACAGGGGTGATATTAAGCATATGAATACAGAGAAAGTAAAGGGTCTTCAGAAACATGTTATTCAGAACCGATTAAAGGCAAAGTTACTCATTCTCACCGTTAAACAAGATTGATGGATGGTTTAATTCTCATATGTGTTCTCACATTGCAGAATCCTGTCAACTGAAAGCTTTATTGTTTGTGGTAATAAGCTTGGTGTGTAATCTCTGACACATTAGCAAGGAAATGCTTCTGGTTTGTCACAAATGTATTGTAGAAGCTGTTTAATACTTGTTTGCTTACCCATAATGGTAGAAAATGCATCTATAATTACTATCGTGGGGCTGAGTCTCTACCATCTGGTGTGGAATAAAAATGTTTATATCCAGGCTTACTAGAGTAGAATATATATTCTGGACCATTATTTCAAGTCATTCATTCTCTCTAATAACCTCCCTTCTATATGATCACATATTAATGAATAGAATCAGTTGAGACTGGAAAATATTAAAGAAAACATTATACAATATAACATAGTGGTCTCTCTTATTGAAATAAGTAAAAATAATTATGAAGTTTATATACAAAGACATTATTGAATTCACAATAACATATATGATATTCATGAACACTATGGCAAAATGCTAAATATGTGATTATTTAGAAATAAATTATTGCCTGAATATTGCTAGGAGATTTATATTTTTGATGCTTTTATCATCTTCACACCTTCTCTCAAAATTATTTAAAGTATCTTGTTTCTTTTTTGAATATTCAGTCTTTAGAATGGAGAAAGATGGAGTGGGGTAATAAACAGAAAAAACAAAAGATTAAAAACTAACACAAACAATAAACTCCCAGCTATCTACGCATTTAAAATAACCTATAAGTAGGCAGTTCATTCTCTTCAATATGAAGACATAATAGCAGCCAGATGTCTCAATGTACTTTGATGCTATGTATTTACAATAGCAATACTTCTTTTTTCTGGGTCTAGAAAATGTATTTAGCTTATTTAGCTGAGCAAACACAAGCAAGCAGAGGGACATACTGAAGAAAAGAGGCAGTGCTGAAAAAGTAAGTTCTTCTGGATATTAAAACATATTTTGATGTCCCTGCCTTATGCATAGTCACTGCTCAAGCATAAAAATGAGATTGAGGAGAACACAAGAAAATTTTCTGGAAAGTTCCCAATTTTGTGTTTGTATACAAAAAGTTTTCATAAAAACACACAAATAGGGTAAATAATGAATTTAAATAAATTAGGATATTAGTTAGCCATAAAAATAAAAATGCATACTACATTCATCACTACACAGTGATATAAGTACATACAATATAAATGAAAAAAATTAACTTGGAATGAATTGTTAATTATTTCCTCTATAATTAGACAGAAACAATTTCCATTGTTGTGTTTCAAATATCCTAAACTCTTTTTTTATCTTTTTAAAAATTTTTATTTTTAATTTGCTCACTTCACATACTGATTATAGCTCCCTCCAGTTTTGCCTCTCAATTCCACCCTACCTCCCTCATATACTGTCCCTCCCTCCCTCAGTCCTCAGAAAGGGGAGCCATCCTCCCCTAACATCTGATCTCCGCCAATGAAATCTCATCTGGACTGCCTGTACCCTCTTCCTCTGTGGTCTGGCAAGGCTGCTCTACAAAGGGGAAGTCATCAACATGTGGGGTCCACAATCCATGTCTGAAGTAGTCCCTACTCCCCATATTAGGGGACCCACAGGAGGCTTTGCTGCCTATCTACTACATCTGAGCAGAGGACATAGG
This sequence comes from Acomys minous, assembly GCF_964271855.1. Lineage (NCBI taxonomy): Eukaryota > Metazoa > Chordata > Mammalia > Rodentia > Muridae > Acomys > Acomys minous. Next base: position 10,605,430 of record NC_140501.1, on the reverse strand, counting down.
TCCTCACCATACATAGTCCTTGGTTAGTGCATCAAAAATTGCAGCACTCCCCTTTTCTGCCCAGATTTTATGGCTCCACTGATCTCCTTGTGAAGCTCCTGACCTCCTCCAGGTCCCTCTATTCCCTGCTCTTCCATTAGATTCCCTGTGATCCACCCTGAAGTTTCGCTGTGTGTCTCAGCATCTGCTTCTGTCCACTGCTGGTTGGAGTCTTTCAGAGGACCTCTGTGGTAAGCTCCCTTCCTGTTCCTTCTCTTCAGCTGCTTCTGGTGTCTATGCTATTTGTCCTTCTGAATGAGAGCTAAGCCTTCTGCCTAGGTTCCTCTTTGTCACTTAGTTTCTTTAGATCCATGTATCAGAGTGTGGTTATCCTGTGTTATTTGGTTAATACCCACTTATAAGTGAGTATATACCATGCATGTCTTCCTGGGTCTGGCTTACCTCACTCAGTTCCATCCTTTTGGCTGCACATTTCAAGATTTCTGTGATTTTAGTAGCTAACTGTGTAAATAAAAGGACCACGGTTTCTTTATCTATTCTTCGGTTGAGGAACATCTAAGTTGTTTCTGGATTAATAACTTTTCTGGGCTGGACAAAGGGGGTGTCAGGCTGGCTTGATCATATGCTAGAAACATACTAGTCTGTTGATGACCTGGGTGTTTTAATATGGACCTACCCATTGTCTTCTGTTTGAACAAACATCCAAAATAGTGCAACACATATCATCACCTAGCCAGTGACCCCTGCCTTGCATAGGGTAACAGAGCATGAATAGGGCAAGTCCTGTTGTGCAGGGCTCCTGGCCACCAGCTGGATGTGACATGTTTGTCTCATTGACTGTCATTGCTAATCTATTAAACTCAGATTAAAAGATTAAGACAGGAGGTTTCAATTTGGTATAAAAAAAAATGGAAAGGCTTGGGTGAAGTTTATAATCTACCATACATGAAAACCATGAAAACGGAAGAAAAAATTAAACAAAAAGCCCTGAGAACTACTGGTCTACTACTTCCAACAACTTAAAGAAAATTTGCATAATTTGCAAAGTAGTATTCTAAAAATCACGGGGAAAGGAAATAACAAAGTAAAATTTTAAAATAATTTTTAAAAGGCGAATTCATGAAATACATCCCAGACAGCAGGTACATTCTCAGAGCTCCTGAGATAAAACAGAAAACTTCTCAGCCATTGGTATGAACTATGAGGCATCTTGATAAACAAGCTGTTTCCAGAGAAGGGTCATGGCAAATCTTCTTGACAGAATGTGAAACTGTCTTTTAGTGGGAGGAGAAAAATACACACCAAAAGTTCTGAAGCACCAACTTTTACACACTCAATGAGCAGAATGTTAATTTCGCAGCACTGTTGACTAGAGGAGAGGGAGCAGGTAGTGTTTCCTGCATCTGGATTATCTCATTCAGTGTATTTACTAGTTTTTGCCATTTACCTCCAAGTTTTGCAGATGTAGAAGGTAAAATACATACTTTCTAGTAATTTCTAAGAGCTGAAATAAATGTTAATGTATTTGAATTTATAAAGTTCTCATCAGAACTAAAAAAGGACAAAATTTATATTTTTTTAACATAGTAGCTTGATACTACTCACAAAACACTAATATAATATAAATAACTACTAGGAAGATGTTTTATTTAATAAAACAATGTAATATTAGTACAATCTGTCAAATATAACATAGGTACATTATTAATATATAAGTAAAATAAAGTATTTAAAGTAGCTACTTATCCTCCCTTACTTTAGAACAAGGGGAAATAATTTCTTAAGCAATTGATTAGCTGACTTCCACACTCTGAAAGAATTATCTGTTTTGAAGTTGGGGAAAAAAGCAGTACTTTGAAACATAGCTTTTGGCAATGTAAAATGCTGGAAGAAAAAAAAAAACCAATAAGTGTATGTGCTGCCGGCTGTGGAATTGAAAGAGAATTTTTATTTTCAGTCTGCACACTTCCTTCTTTAAATCATCCTTTGATTTTACTCACATGCATTTAAAATAATGTTTGTATGTCATTATTTATATCAACATTCATTAACTAAAAGCAAAAAAATACTGAGTTTTAGGAAACTGTGGTGTGTGTGTGTGTGTGTGTGTGTGTGTGTGTGTGTGTGTGTGTGTAGGCATAAAGTTATTGGATAACTCAAATGCTGATTTGTGTACCCCGCTGCCCATCTGTTTGCAATACTTATTCTGAGAATCTCCTGTCTCCATATTGTATAGACACTGCTCCTCAATTGTCTCCAGATATACCAATAATGCAGCTTACAGCCAATTGATGAGCAGGGGAGAAAATAAGGCTAGACTTCCTGCTAGCAAGGGGAGGAAGAATTAGAAGAGGAAGTTGGGGATTCAACTATGAGAGAGGTCCAAGAGACAGTAAGAGAAGGAGCTGGAGCAAAAAAGCTACAAAGTACAACTATTTCTGGGATCTAGCCTGGGAAGAAACCAGATTAACTTAGAGTGTTAATAATCGAATGATAACTGTTCAGTTCTTGTGTTGTGACGCTGCTTATTAAGCAAGTATTAAGTCTCAGTTATTTGTGTGATCGCTAGGTTAAGATAGGAACTAAGAAAAGTCCCACAATGTTATAAAAATAATCTTAGCATGTATGCATATGTGCGTGTGTTTGTGTGTGTGTGTATGTGTGTATGTGTTTGTTCATAAACTTCAGAGAGAAATAAAATCTCCCATATGGTAAGCATGCACTGTCTTACAAAATTTCACCACTATTCCACTAGAAAATATTTTAAAATTATACTACACTACATCTATTTATTTGAATATTTAATATATTAAAATTAACCTCTTATTAGATTGAATAATTCTAGGATATACAATATATAAGAAAAGTAAATATGTTGGAGTAACATAATAAACTACCTATTTTAAAAATAAGAAAAAAATTGAAGTTCACTTTTTATTTTTTATATTACAATGTAATTATCTTATTTCCCACCCCCAAATATCCCATATACCTCTATGGTCTATTTCAAATTTCATAGGATTTTGCTTATTAATAGTTGTACAATGCAGACATGTGTATATATGCTCATTTGTATTCTTAACACAATCTACTTTGTGTGTTTGTATATGTGTATATACACACACAGGTGTGTGTGTGTGTGTGTGTGTGTGTGTGTGTGTGTGTGTGTGTGTCTGTTCATATGATTTCAGGACTGGTCACTTGGCATTGGATACCAAATTGGTGCTATTTTTCCTGAGAAGACTATTTCTCCCATTTTCTTCATTCATAAGTTGCCTATTGTTTTTTATGTAGGTTTGATGTCTCACAGAGTTTCACCTGTCAACGTCACTATGTTTATTATTGCTGTCCTTCCTCAGCTTATGTTCACAGAGGCATGTCAGTGAGACTCTACAGATGTTGAATCTGGCACTGTTAGAATCAATAAAATGGATTATGCCATGCTGTTTGTTTTATTTCAGATGTCTCAAAAGTCATAAGATATTATACGCAATTAACTATCTACCTTACAATATCTTTATTACATATGTCTGTCTATTAATGTATATAAGTAGTTTAAATAAAATTTTCTTAACTGGGCTGACAATGATGCCTTCAAGACCTGAAAATCATCTAATAAAAAACACAATACCAGGAATAATACACTCTCTTTTGGATATCCCATGAAACTCTTTACTTACCAGGAGATCAGGATAGATGGGGGAACTTCTTATTGAGACTCTAGATGAGGGAAATATGGAAGAACTGGGGAAATAGAAGGATCCAAAGGGTCCTAGAAACCCACAAGAAGATCATCATTATGGATGGATCTGGACCTGGGCTATCTGCTCAACCTACTGCACCAACCAAGGACAACATACGTTGTAGACATAGAACCCATATTCAGATGTAGCCAATGGTCAGGACATTCTCCACAGTTGAGTGGAGATCAGGGACTGACTCAGACATGAACTCTGGTGCTCCATATTTGACCACCACCCCTTGGTGGGGAGGCCTGGTGGCGCTCAGAGAAAGGATAATCAGGCTACCAAGATGAGACTTGATAGGCTGTGACCATATCCTGGGGGAGGAGATAACCTTCTGTCACAAACCTAGGGGAGGGGAATTGGATGAAAGAGAGAGAGAGGGAGGAACAGGAGGATACAAGTAAGGGGACAACTATTGAGATGTAATCTAAATAAAGTAAAACCAAAACAAACAAAAACAAAAACAAAAAACAAAAAACAAAAAAACAAAAACAAAGAAAACCTAGGCAAGCTGATGGTAAATGTATTATGAAATTTTTTCTTTTTATGTTCAATATTATTTTTCTAATAATTCCATTTGTTTCATTTTGCTTTTCAATATGTCTATGAAAAATTTAATTATATATATATAATATATATATGTTCCTGTTACAAAAAAAAAAAAGACACTTTCTTTTGAATTGTTTGTCCAAATCTTCCTGGAGACTCCACAACCATTATAGACACTTGAATTTGCCCTAGCTTGTTCTCCAGAGGTAGAATGTCAGTCCTTGTTGCTGTAGACACTATGCATAACCAACACCAAGCCCCTAGCTGAAGCTTTATAATTAAAAGCTTATTGAAATATAATTCCAGAACATGTAAAAAGTATCCCTTCCAAGCCTGAGAGGTGGATGTGGAATGGAGAAATATAAATAGAATAGTTTTAATTTTACACTCTTGTGTAAAATCATGTCTTAAGCTTTATAATTGTTTTACTAATATTACAATTCTTCAGAATAAACATTCATTAAAGAAATTGAACTCAATTATTGGAAGGGATGATAGAGGGCATATATGTTAATAGAACCCCTAATCATTTTAATTATCGAACATAGGGAAGGCATAACAATCTATAGGTGTTTTCTATTTGCCTTTCTTGTCATGGAAATTGTTCCTCTACCAGTTGTTAATAGTTATATTCTGATTCTGATCAAATCTGGAAATTAATATGCAGTGTTTTGCAACTAACCATAAAATGCTTCCATATAATATAATTAATATTGGATCCATACTTATTATTTGATAGACCACAAAAGACATGAATTCATAGGCAATTATACATAGGGATTTTATTGCTGTATTCTATTTACACACTTCCATAAAGATTTCAGTATTGTTGGAGTTCATTGACAAATTTTAAAAATGACAAGGCAAAAAAAAAAAAAGTGACAAGGCAAAGAAAGTAACAGAGACCATAGGATGTCAGGTTGCGGTACTTTGAATGGATGATATCCCACATGGGCTCATCTATATGAATACTTGTATGACTCTAATAGGGAGAGTCTGTACTGGAAAGCACCAAATGACAGAGACAGAAACTGGGTCGATGCAAAAACAAGAGGTTCATTGTTCCAGCACACTGGGGTCCACCTGCACACAGGAGTCAGGCGACCATGCACAGGAGAATTTATTCTTAGGCTGGGCAGACTTTGGTCACAGTTCCTGGAGGGGAGGGGTAGGTGAGGCTGTGGCAACTTCACAGTTCCTTAGGCAGGGGAGGTGGAGACTGAGTCTCCAGGGAAGTTGTTTTATGTCAGCAAATCACTAAGGTGGAGTTTCTGGAAACTGCTAGCAGGTCTAGTTTATGGCAGTGCGTGGTCATTCCTTGAATGCAGGAAGAAGTGAAGTCACCTGGAGGACAAGTTCATACAGAACATTCGCAGGCCATGGCATTAATTGCAGAATATAGATTAAATATAGGATATGGCATTAATTTTGCCCTTACACTCTTTGGAGATGTTGTGGCTCATGGAGCCTTGTTGGAGGAATAGGTCACAGGGGCAGTGTTTTGAGGGTTTACAGCTTTGCTCAATGTCTTGCATTCTCTGTGCTGTTCAGTATGTGACCAGCCAGCTTTTTGCTCATGCCACTATACCACAACTTCCTTTCCTCTGTGAACACTGTCCTGGAAACCTAAGTTAACATTTATGTTCATTTATATGTAAAAAAAAAAAAAAAAAAAAAGACTGCAACTAAATGCACAGTTTTATAAGAAAAAAAAAAAAAACAAAAAACAAAAAAATAAAATTAACCTTGTAGTGAAAGTTTTGGTTTCTTTTATGTGTTTTTTTTGGTGTGGTCCCAAATATAGGATGTGGAAATGTTTTGAGTTTATCCTTAGTTGAAAGCAAACTTGTGAGGTGGCACATGATCTTGGTCACCTGAAAACAGACTTATTGGAAACGATAAGTCGTGCTTCTGCTTTTGTTTTTGCTGTTTCCTTGTCTTCTGGTATCCTGGAGACAAAGATTGGACTTGCCCCCAAGGATCAAAGTCTGAAGAGGTTCACAACTCGTTTCGTTCTAATCTTTCTCCGCCACCTCAGGTCAGTGGGTTGTAAGGGAGGTAGAAATATTTTAAAACCCTAAATAATGAGTTTATTTTGAAAAATCTAAGCCTACATAACCCTTCTCTCCTAAATTTATTTTTGGACAAAACCTTATTTTATCACAGTAGAAATGTGACTAATATATTGTTTTTAATTTAACTTTGAAAAAATTTTAATGTCTTTCATTCTTTCCTCATCTAACACTGTCAGTTTATGTAGATAGTCTGTATATGGATCACATAATTTATCGTATCCAGACATTTTAAAAAGTAACGCAAACTAATTTCTATTTTTCTCATTCATTACTATCTGTATATACATGTATTGAATGTTGTTCAACTTGCTTTCAATGGAGAAATGTTTTTTTCCCTCAGTAATAAAAATTAGTTTCATATTGAAGCTATATGGCATTTATCTTTATTTTCATTTATTATAGTTCACAGATACATATGGCAAAGCATCTAGCATTCTCTCCTCATCTTATGTCTTTATGTCAAAGGTCCTGAAATTAGTACTTCAACTATCACTTCTTTCTAGAATGGTATTCTTTCCATGGAATAAAAAAAAAAAAAAAAAAATCAACATAACACTTTGGAAGGAAGTCTGGACTACATAAGACTCTGTCTCAAAATACCAATTATATCCTTTTTATTTTGAAGATTTTGGATAATAGATTGATGGCTTCTCAGTTGGTGGTTTGTTATTCAGATGCAATGATGAGGAGAATGATTTTTAAATACATGCTTATCATGTGAGAATAATTATATGTATACAGTCTTAAAAGGTGAATAATGAATAACAAACAGAGGCATACAATCCATACATCTACCGTGTTCATGTGATTCTTTCCTTTGATATTCATATATTTTCATTATTTCTTTTTGTCTATTTATTTCCAGTTTGTATGCATAGCATTAATTAAACTCTTGGTTTTTGGCTGTTACAACTCTACTTTAAGAAAATGCTAAATCCAGAGCGGGGAAAATAATAATTTTTACAAGTGTAAAACATTTAAATAACAAATGGTTATTTAACAGTCTCTTTGTCTGAATTTCAGACTGAGATTGAGCTTGGGTTGAGACAGGAATTTGAGAATGTGTGGGGAAAAAAGGAAAGAGTTTGAGAGGACGGGGGAGGGAGAGAATTAGAGATTAATTCTTCCTGGCACACTTGCAGTTAAACCCCACAGGAAACAGGCCATTCTTTGTATAATGGATTCATATCACCTTTGAGGAGACAAAGCTCTATATAGGTCAGGGCTATTAATAGAGCTATTATTGATGCTTTGGGGTCCACCTAATAAGTATTATCCTGATGCTGATGCTCCCAGGGTGTCTAGACAAGCATTCATCAATTCCCCTCATCTAATCTCACACTGATTTTTTTTTTTTTTTTTTATTTTGCTGTGAGAACTTCAGGTCACCTTAATGGAATGTGCACTCTGGAGCTCAATAGCCACTGGTGTAAACAGGTAATTTTGAAAAGATCCATGCTGATTAATGATTAGTTTTGCAAAGTGGGGAAGACAATTACGCATGCAGGGGGTAAAGGAACCATGTTGGTCACAGTAAGGAAGTTTTGTATGTGATTGTGTTGGCTCTGAGATGCTGCTGTGTGTGATTAGTATAGGCACCTTGACACACACACACACACACACACACACACACACACACACACACATATGAAACAATGTATAAAGTTTTGTGAGATTGTTTTTGCTTTTTAAAAATATTTAAATTAGATTCTTATTGTATAAAATACATATGGACCACAGTTTTCTCTCCCTTCAATCCTCCCAGCTCCCCACAACCTCCATTATCCCACATGACCCATCACCCCTCTGTCCCTCATCAGAAAAGAGCAGGCCTACAAGAGACAAGAACCAAATGTGACAAAACAAAATACAAAAAGACATGGAGAAAGCCTTCACTCAAGCTGGATAAGGCTACTCAGGAGATCAAGAGATCAAAGAGATCAAAGAGCTGTGAAAAGAGTCTGGGACACACCAGCTAACAAAGTTAGGCTATCCTATGAAAATACCAAAATTATAGTGCAATATGCATACAGAGGGCCTGGGGCAGTTCATCCATGTGTGCCATTTCTATCTTTGTGAGTCCATATGAGCCCTGTCCAGTTGATTCAGTGGTCCGTGTTTTTCTTGCCTCTTCCATCTGCGATGACTACTACAATCTTCCACCCACACTTCTGCAGACCTCCAGTGAAGATTTCCAATGTACACACACACTCTCTCTCTCTGAATAAGGTCTGTCTATGGATCTATGTACCTGCTCCCATCTGATGCCAGAGGAAGCCTCGCTGATGACAACTGGACAAGACACTGATTGAGGAGTATAACAGAATATTATTAGGAATCATTGATTGTTTTTGTTCGTCTGTTTCTATGTTTGTTTTGCCAGTCTTGTTGGTTTCTACAGTAAGTCACTGAGCTATCCAATCTCCATGCCTGACTATCCACACAATGTCAGGCACAGGCTCTCTCTCATGGATGAGACTCAATTCAAATCAGATATTGGTTGGCTACTCCCACACGTTCTGTGGTACCATAGCCTAAGCACATCTTGCAGGTAGGGCTGATTGTTTGTCAAAAGGTTTTGGCTAGGTTTGGTGTCTACATTTCTCTTTCTGTAGCCTGCAGAGTACCTTCCAACATGAAAGGACCTAGAAGACAGGGATGAAATCTCCAAGTAGGCACCAGCTTGTCCTTTTTACATTAATTGAACTGTGTTAAAACTGTCCTCAGCAGTGGGACATACTGTGAGTTTGAAAAGAGGAAGCTCCTGCCCTAGCATCTGCTTGGGTTGTTTGGGGATTTCCACAGGAACCCATCAGCCAACAATTCAACCAAATGCAACCCAATCTTACCACAGGGAGTCTTGCCTGAGTACAAGAGATGGCCAATTGAGACTCTGTATTCCTTGTCTCTGGGAGCCCTCAATAGGATCACACTCATAGATTCCAGGAAGTTCTAAGTTTTCAAAATGTCCCTGAAATGACCCCCATCTGCAACCATTTGTCCTCACACTCTCTCCCGCTATTCCATCTTCCCACACACATGATCCTTCCTGTTCCTGTCCCCACCCACTCCCAGTCTACCTAAAAAAGTATTCAATTTCTCTTTCCCAGGGAGAAACAGATATGTGGAGTCTCTTCTTTGCCATACCATTTAATGGTGTCATTTTCCTAACATCTGAGTAATACTCCATTGTGAAAATTTCATGTATTCTGTTGATGGACATTGAGGTTTTTTTCAGTGTGTATATTAGGAGTAACGTAGCAAAAAACATAGTTGAGCAAGTATCCTTACAGTAGGATAAAGGGTCCTTTGGGTATATTCTCAAGAGCTAAGTTTTAGGTAGATAAATTCCAACATTTTAGAACTTTCATATTGATTTTCTTTTTTTAATTAATTTATTCTTGTTATATCTCAATGGTTATCCCATCCCTTGTATCCTCCCATTCCTCCCTACCTCCCATTTTCCCCTTACTCCCCTGCCCTATGACTGTGACTGAGGGGGATTACCTCCCCCTGTATATGCTCATAGGGTATCAAGTCTCTTCTTGGTAACCTGCTGTCCTTCCTCTGAGTGCCACCAGGTCTCCCCCTCCAGGGGACATGGTCAAATGTGAGGCACCAGAGTATGTGAGAAAGTCATATCCCACTCTCCACTGAACTGTGGAGAATGTTCTGACCATTGGCTAGATCTGTACAGTTTGCACTTCAACCATCAATGGAGGAACTTTCCTCTTGCTCTAAATCCTCATATGTGCTTTCCCTTGTGTTATCAATCATAGACATTCTGACAGGTGTAGGATGGAATTCTCAAAGTAGTTTTGATTTGATTTCTCTAATGATAAAGAATGTTGAACATTTCCATAAGTATTTCTCAACCACTTGACATTCATCTATGAAGAATTATCTATTTATTATTGGACCCTATGTTTTAATTAGTTCATTTGGTGTGTATGTTTTTTGAAATCTAGTTTCTTGAGTTCTCTGTATAGTTTGGATACTAGTCCTCTATTGAACGTGGATTTCTTAAAATCTTTCCCCATTCTGTGTCATGCCATTTTGTCTTATTGATGGTATCCTCTGTTTTACAGAAGTTTTTCAGTTTCATGAGGTCTCATTTATTAATTGTTGATCTTAGTGTCTTCCCATTTGGCACTCTGTTTAAGAAGTTGTATCCTATGCCAATGAATTCATGGCTATTCCCCACTCTTCTATTGGTTTCAGTGTAGCTGGTGTTGAGGCCTTTGATCCACTTGGACTTGAGTCTTATGCAGGGTGAAAAATATCTGCATATAATAGTAATGATGTTATAATACCTATGTAATAATTATAATAATAAAATAAATGCAGGATCTATTGCATTTTTCTATATGCACAGATATACAGTTTGAGAACAGTAGTTTTGGAAATTACTGCTTTTCGTTTTTTTGTTTTTCAGAGTTTGTATTTCTGGCTTTTTTATCTAAAAATCAATTGTTCGTAAGTGTGTGTGGACTTAGGCCTGGGTCTTCAATTCAATTCTATTGATCAATGTGTCTGTTTGTATGACAATACCATGCAGGCATTAATGTTATACCGCCCTAAAACAACTTGAAATCAAGGATGGCAATATCTTAGGCAATTTTTGTTCAAGATTGTTTCAGCTATCCTGGGTCACATTTATTTTCATGTGAATTTAGTACTAATTGCATAAGATATGCAGAGACTTGTGGTCAAAATTTGATGTTGCGTATGTTGAATCTGTAGTTTGCTTTTTGTAATATTGACATTTATACTATGAAATCCTACAATCCATGAGAATGAGAGATCTTTACAACTTCTGATATCTGTTTCATTTTCTTCCTTCAAAGACTTGATGCTTTTATTATCCAAGTCTGTTACTTGTTTGATTACAAATACCATAAAGTTAAGATTTATTGAAGCTATTTTGAAAAGTGTTGTCCCCCTATTTTCCTTCGCAGTCTGTCATTAGTATATGGGAGGGATACTATTTTTTTTAATTAGTCTTGTATCCAAACACGTTCCTAAAGATGATTATTAGTCATAGGTATACTTCGGTAGAATTTTGGGGTCACTTATATATAGTATCATATCATTTGTGAGTAGCAATACTTCTAATTTCTCCTTTAAAATTTGTAGCCCATTGATCTTCTTCAGTTGTCATATTTCAGTAGCTAAAACTTCAAGTCCTATATTGAATAATTATGAAGAGAGTGGATAGCCTTGTCTTGTTCCAGACTTTAGAGGAATTGCTTAGTTTCTCTTCATTTAATTTGATGTTGGCTGTAGACTTCCTATAAATTTCCTTTACTATGTTTAGGTATGTTTCTTGTATCCTTAATCTCTCCAGCTCTTTTATATAAAAGGTTGTTGGACTTTGTCACATGTGGTCTGTATTAAATGAGAAGATCACAGGTTTTTCTTCTTTCAGTTTGTTTAGATAGTGAATTACATTGTCTGATTTCTTTATATTGAATCATTCCTGCATCTCTGGAAATAAGATTGTTTCGTGATGGTGGATCATCACTTATATGGCTTCTTGTATTTGGTTTCTAAGTATTTTATTGAGTAGTTTTGCTTTTATGTTCGTGAGTGAAATTGTTCTGTGAGTATGCAGTTGGAGTATCAGAGTAACTGTGACCTTATAAAATAAATTTGTCAACGTTTCTTCAGTTTATATTTTGTGGAGTAACTTGAAGAATATTGGTTTAAACTATTCTTTGAGAATCTGGTAGGATTTTGTGGTACAACCCTTTGGTTCTGAGATTTTGGGTTTGGAGACTTTCAATGACTCCTTCTATTTTACTAGGGTTATAGGTCTATTTACAGTGTTTATTTGAACTTGACTTAAATTTCGTTAGTGATACCTATTGAGAACATTATCCATTTCCTTTTTTTATTAAAAGTGATATTATTGTTGTGCACACAAGGGAATTTATGCCACTAGAGCAGAGGCTGTGGACAACTCGTATTTCCATTTGGGTGGGAGCACTCGCCTAGTCTTATAGTAACGAGCCAACTGATGAATTCTGCTCTCTATCAGAATCAGGCAGAATTTAGCATCCTTATCCTTTCTGTTCCTTTCAAGGTGCTTGCGGACAGCAACGGCTTTCTTTTTTTTTTTTTTTTTTTTTTTTGGTTTTTCGAGACAGGATTTCTCTGTGTAGCCTTGGCCATCCTGGACTCACTTTGTAGACCAGGCTGGCCTCGAACTCACAGCGATCCACCTGCCTCTGCCTCCCTAGTGCTGGGATTAAAGGCGTGCGCCACCACGCCCGGCTGCAACGGCTTTCTTAATCAAGTGGTACAGGTCCTCCGGGAGATCAGGGGCCAGGCCTTTGGTCTTAAGGATTCTCAGAATTTTATTACTAGTCACAAAACGGACCTGTGCCACACCACGTGAATCCCTCAGGATCACACCTATCTGGGAGGGGGGTCAGGCCTTTCTTCGTTAATTTGTAAATCTGTTCCTTCATGTCATCAGACGTCAACTTCAGCCACGTTGGGACACTTCGGTGGTAGGGCAGCGCCGACTGGGACAGGCCCTTCCCGGGAGCAATCCATGACGGCAGAGGTCTCTCCATTTCCTTTTGATTTTCCAGCTTTGTAGACTATAGATTTTTGTTTTTCAGTATTACCTAACAATACCTTAGATTTTCTTGGTGTCTGTTCTTATGCCCCTCTTTTCGTTTCTGATTTTGTTATCTTGGATATCGTCTCCTAGTCTTTTTGATAGTTTGAATAAAAATTGGTTTATCATGTTAATTTCTCAAAGAAACAACTCGAATTTTCACTGATTCTTTGTATTGTTTTGTGTTTTGCTATTGTGAGATTACATATTTCCTATGTTTCTTTTCTTTGTTTTTTTTTTTTCTTTTGGTACAGTTAAACTTTCTGAGTTGGGGCTTCTATTCTGTCACTTTCTGGAGGGCTGCGTTTGTAGAGAGATATTGTTTAAATTTGATATTACCATGGGATATTTCATTTTCTCCATCTATGATAACTGAAAGTTTCATCAGTATAGTATTCTGGTCTGTTATCTGTGGTTTCTTAGGGTTTGCAGCACATCTCTCTAGGCCCTCTGGCTTTTATTGCTCCGTAGAATGTGTTGGTGCCCCTTTCCCTCCACTGGAAGCCCCACCAGACTAAAAAGGGGGCCACTTGAGGTTCATTACCATCCCACCCCACCCTGCTGCTAGGAGTCTCAGCAAGGATCACTCCATAGACTCCCTGGACCCTCCCTTGTCCCAGAGATGCCCCCTCCACACACTGATTTCTGTTTTTTTCTCTGTCCTTCTGGCCTCCTTCAATCCCTCCCTGCTGTGTGTACACCTGATCCCCACCCATGTTACCAGTTTACCCTCCCCATGCGCTCTTCCACCAGGTCCCTCCTTTGATCTACTTGAGACGTCTATTTAATTTCCTGTTCTAAGTGAGAGTAAAGCATATTCCCTCAGGCCTTCCTTGGCTTCTATGGGTCTGTGGGTTGTATAGCATGGTTATTCTGTATTTTATGGCTACTATCCACTTATAAGTGAGTATATACCATGCATGTCTTTCTGGGTCTGTGTTACCTCACTCAGGATGATCTTTTCTAGTTCCATCCATTTACCTGAAATTTGCATGATGCCTTTGTTTTTAAGCTGAGTCCTACCTTCAACCAAAATTTGTCTTGCCTACAACAAGTATAGGGGTAAAGATGAAGGAGAGATTGACTGGCCCAACTTGAGACCTACCCCATGGGACAAATCTAACTTTTGTCACTATTAATGATACTTTGCTATGCTTACAGATCAGAGCTTAGCATAGCTGTTTTCTGAAAGGCTTCTTCCAGCAGCTAATTGTGGAGAGCCATAGATAGCAGCGCCCCCTTCTGCGCTTGCGCAGTGAGAAAACCCTTTGCGCATGCACAGTGAGAAAACCCTTTGTGCATGCGCAGTGAGCAAGCCCCTTATGTGCATGATGTAAGGTGGTGTGATCTGACAAGGCATGGCGTGAGGTGGTGTGATCCGAATGCACCAACCAGGAGTAGCGACGTGGCAGTTTCTGATAGGACAGGCACACTATAAAAGGTTCTGTGGGAGCTTTTCCCAGGGTCACTCCGATAGTCAAGGATCCTGAATAAAAACTGCTACAAGAAGAGTTTCCGGTGTTGGTGTCTTTCCTGCTGGACGGAAGCGGCATCGGCAGCTAATGAAAGTAGATGCAGAGAACCACAAACAATAGGCCAGGCTCAGGGGAGCTCTGTAGAAGAATGGGAGGAAAGATAAATGGAGCAGGAAGGGTCAAGGACACCTCAAGAAAAGAGCTAAAAAGTCAACTAACCTGGACCCACAGGGGCACAAGGAGACTGAATCACCAACCAAAGAGCATGCACTTAAGAAACCCTACACAGATGTAGCAGATATGCAGGATGGTCAATATGTGGGTTCTCTAACAACGGGATTAGGTGCTGTCTCCGACTCTGTTGCCTGCCACTTTCCCCTAGGTAGGCTGCCTTGCCAGGCTGGCAACAATGGAAGAGGATACACGTAGTCCTGCTGAGACCTGAGGTGCCAGGGTGGGTTGATACCCCTTGGCAGTCTCCCCTTCTCTGAGAAGAAAGAATGGGGGAGGGGCATGAGGTGGGACTGGCAGGAGAGGATAGAGGGAGAGGGTGCCAGGATCAGACCGTAAAATGATTAAGAAAATAAGTAAATAAATAAACCAAGAAGATAAAACAAAATAAAAAAGAATCTCTAATGAAAAGCCAGGTGAACTTCTTTCTAATAAGTCTGTCTGTATATGCTATTTTGTCTTGTTCCTCCTTGAAGCTTTTAATATTCTTTCTTCTGTATGTTTAGTGTTTTGATTATTATGTGAAAAAGGCTTTCTTTTCTGGTCCAATCTGTTTGTTGGTTCTGTATGCTTGTTTTACCTTTATATGATCTCATTCTTTTTATTTTATTTTATTTTATTAATTTATTCATATTACATCTAAATTGTTAGCCCATCCCTTTTATCCTCCTCTTCTTCCCTCCCTCCTGTTTCCCCCCTACTCCCCTCCCCTATGTCTGTGACTGAGGGGGACCTCCTCCCCCTTTATATGCTCATAGGGTATCCACATTCTCCACCGCTGAGTAGAGAGTGAGATCTGACTCTCACACAAACTCTGGTGCCCATTTCTGACCACGTCCCCTGCCTGGGGAGACCTGGTGGCACTCAGAGGAAGGATAGCAGACCTTACCAAGAAGAGGTATGATCTCATTCCTTAAGTTAGAATAGTTTTCATCTAAAATTTTATGAATGTTTTCAAGGTCTTTGATCTGGGATTTTTCTCTTGCTGTATTCCTATTATTCTCAGATTTGTTCAAATTCCTAAACTTTTCAAGTCCTGATTTCCATCAGTTTGTGTTTTCTTTATTGCTTCTATTTCCATTTTTGGTCTTGAACAGTTTTATTCCTTTCCTTAAGCCCCTTCCCTAGCCCCAGCTTTAGCCTTTGTAAAGGGATTTATTCATTTCTTTTTTTTTTTTTTTTTTTTTTTTTTTTTTTTTTTTTTTTTTTCTGTGCTTCAGCTCTATTGGAATATTCAGGGCCTGCTGTGTTAGAATAGCTGGATTCTAATAGAGACACATTTCCCTGGTTGTTATGGATTGTGTTCCTATTCTGGCCTTTAGACATTTAGGTTTGGGTGTTTTTTACCTGGCAGCTAATTTCTGGGTGTGTCTCTGTTGGGTAATTTTTTTTTTTTGTTCCTTGCTATATGTTGCTTGTTTTAGTGCCCTGCTCAGCTAGCGTGATCACAGAGAATGCTTGCTGGTATTGGAGTTTTGAATGAAGCAACAACTGCTTGGAGGAAGGATGTCAGGAGAAGATGGTCCCTGAGATCTTCAGGACAGTGGGCAGGAGTGGAAGCGTGGCTGCAGCTGGTGTTCTATTGCGGTAATGTAGAATATTCAGAAGGATGGCGTCTGGGGGAACAAAAAGCACCATTAAGCTCTGTGGATAACACAGCTGATTTTCTGGAAAGCATAGCCTGGGATTCTCTCATTATTTTTTATAGTTGCTCTTTCTAAATACAACATTTGGCCAAATCACCAAAGTATTGAATGAAGAGAGTACTTGGTGTTTGTATAATGATATTATCAGCAACTAAGGGAAACTAAGGGGTATAAATTGTTTGGAAACCAATTTTATTTTATAATATGCAAGTTTCAACTTCATCCATATTCATTCATATTCCAATTTTCATGAATAAATTAATGATTATATAACTTCATGTGTCCAAAGTATTTTCTATAATACACATTTGTACATATATAAAATACATATTTAACCATTTTTCTAAAGCTATATGCAGATACATACATTCATTTTTGCATTGTAGTTTTTTTTTTAATAGATATTTGCCTCTTACTCTGTCACTCAGCCTTTTGATTTGTTCTTAATTTTGGTGCAACACCACAAATATATATCAAGCTTTAATCAACACAAACTAGTACACATTTGTAATATATTCACTTTGAATGATTTGTTGAAGAAAATCTTTAAAAGTTTATAAAACATTAAATATATTAACTTTTGTAGGATGTCATCAGTGAATATTTCATGAAGAACTGTGAAGTTTTTATTGAGAGACTAAAAATTCAGGCCTAGTTAGTAAGATAAAGGTAATTTGAAGCATATTTTTAAGTTTCTACCTAAAGTCTCATTCCAATTAATGCTGCTATGAGGAAATATTTGAAATCAACTACTGTCTAATGAAAGAACTATATTTTTCTTACATTTATGGTGACAAGAACATCTGATTAGCATAGCACTGGATCCTGGATTTTTATGGGGCACACTAGCTATAAAACAGAGAGCCAGGCATATGCAGAGGAGAACATCTTTTGGGTGCCTTGAATGTATTATAAGCCACTGCCATGAGTACCAGTGCAGTCTCAGGAGGCTACACTGACTCCTAAAAGGCAGCGTTAGTCTATTCACAAGAATAGAATCTCATAATGCAATTATCCTGCAGTTTCCAACATCTTAACAACACTGCACTAATGACCAAGCTTTCCGCAGAACAACCGGTAGATATAAAGCTTACCATTACCAACTACTCTGACAATAATACGTTATTGTCATAATCTACACACATATTACTGTAAATGATAAATAACATTTACATTTCATATTTTTGAAAATCTCCAGAAAGTATTAAACTACATAAAAATAGTCTTTTATAAATATGTATTAAACTATAAAAAGGTTATCATTTTATGCATCTGATGGCTCAACTGCTCCAACTGTTTTTCATAAAGCCAGATTGCTTGAGGAGATTCAGGCCATTTCAAGCACTCCTTGGACTCTGTCTGCTTTAACACCATATTTCTTTTAAACATGGCAAGGCTATGTCACTGTGTATGTCTTTGAAGCCTTGCACAGATGTAGTATATTTATAAACCTCAACCAGTTAGAAAGATTTCAATAGAATATCAAAGAATAAACTTATGATCTAGAATCCTTGGAAAACAAAGCAAAACAACAACCCAGCTCAAAAATATTTTTCAATACCATCATCTCTGGCAAAAAAAAAAAAAAAAAAAAAAAAAAAAACAAACCATAAGTAGAAGCAACTTACAACTATAGCTGAAATAGAAACAAAGTTAGACATTTCTCCTGGGAAAACATGTTGTATCATATACTGTACTATGCTCCTTGCTTTGGTAAATATGTGAACTAAAGTTTATTATCATGGGAGTATTTGCATGGTGTTCAGTGAAAACTTTCATATGCAGTAGTCTAGGTCTTTTCTTTTTTCATATGCTATTTTGCATATGAAATGAATGCATATTCATTGTCTGATGAATATTCCAAATGCCTTAAAATTTAACATGAGAGATAAAGAATTTGAGACCTAAAGTTTTATACATATGTTGGTTAGATGTAATTTGTGCTAGATAGTGTCCTCAGTATGCCAAGGAACAGAAATCAATTACTCTTACATGTAAGATCTACAAGTATTAGAAAGTGCAAGGCTAAATGAGAAAAAAGAAAAGCTACTAGTCCAAGGCCAACTAAATTCACTGAATATGAGGAAAAAGTGTGACCATAGGTGAAAGATTATTCAAAATATTTGTAATACCATATGAAAGCGAAAATATATTTTAAAGCATTTTTACTAAAGAAAACTGTCAGTTTACTTATATGAAATATGAAATTTTCCTTATATGAAGATAGCCAAATTACAAATGATAATATGAAATATATCGGAAAGATTAGAGGTATGAATACATCACTTCATGTGATACACTAAATAAAGCAGGGAGTAACTACCATATATTACCCTTTTACTTTAAGACTCACGCCACCGTTCAAAGACGTTTATCACCTTGTGTATGCTGTACAAACACCCCAAACTTGCAGTCTAAATCTTGAGGCGGTGCATCATGAGGATGGATGGAGGCACTGTGTGTGCTGTGAAAGAAGTAAACTGCATACTATGACGATCCATCTCCCCTTGAGACAGTTTCCATTGCCTGACACAGTACAAGAGGAGTTAGTTTTAAGAAATTTTTTCTTATGAGCTGTACGGGACCCTTGGTCACCACTGATTGAAGTCTCTGTCAGTATCATTGCCTGGAAGACCATGGTAGCAGAACCGTCATTACTGAGAGGAATGGGTATATGAGAGCAGGTTTCTTGCTCAGTTGACTAGATCTTCTAAGTGTCAAGAAAACGTTGATTCAGCAAGGCCTTAAGGATTTCAACAATGTTTAGTACACTCACAGAGCCTTGTTAACTACTAAGATTTATTTTCTTTTTCTTTTTTTCTTTTCTTTTTATTTTTCTAAAAAAGAGTCTGACAGATCTTCACTCATATGTGAAATGTATTTTCAAGAATATTAAAGCAAATAAAAGACTCTATCAATGTCATTCAAAGGTGAAGGTAGTAAAATTTATGTTCATTAAGAGTTTCTAGGAAAAAAATATTACAGAAAGCCAAATGTTGTGCTAGTATCTTGGTAGACTTCAAGACCACACTAAGAATTCAACAAAGAAGAGCAAGAAGTAAATAACAGTACACCTTGTTGGAAACAAAAAAGAGGAGTACGCTAGGTAGAACAAGATATATAGCCAGATACTTAGACAGTTGGTGGAGTGATAGCACAGAGCTTTCCAGAAGTATTGAGCTAACTTGAATGATCGCCATGAAAGTAAGATAGTAACATGCCACCCACATTTGCCTAAGCTCTAGTTCTAACAGTGCAAGCTCACTCCATTGGGTCCATCAGTACGGGGAGAGTATGTCAACCCCACAGTAGCACCTCAGCTTGAGGTCTGGAAGCAGGTCATAGAGAATGACTGCAAATCCTAAAGAGAGATATTGTTCTGTTTCCCATTCAAATCACTGTATCCTAGAAAATTCTTCGCTGTAAGAGTTATACAGTGCTAAACTTAGAGTGTCCTATAGACTTGGAAAGCATGTGAAAAAACAATAAACACAACGATTGAAAATTAAAATTGTTAAAAATATAAAACAGAGAGTGTACCCTGTGCAGTACAAAAAAAACCCTAGAAGTCTCAGGTTATTAATTGATAAAGAGCTGAATCAGATAAATACTGTGCGCATCTCTCATCAGAGACGCTTCATACTGGAACAGGTGGAAGCTTTTGCAGAAACCATTAAGCAACACTGTCTTAATATTTTACTAAACATTTTATTTAGCAGCATATAAAAATATGGAATGTAATTCTAAAAATCATGAAAATTCAGACCCTATTTTCCTCATTTAGGGCTTCTTTCAGTAGCCATATTGTTGAGGAAGCCAAAGAGATACTCTCGGTAATTTCTGAGTGGCAATACTGACGAAGTAGAATAGAAGCATTATTTTAGAAATTTAATCAAGGCTATGACTGATTGACTGATACATTTCCATAGAATGTTAAATCTTCCAGTGTGTTTTTGACAATATTAGCTATAAATACTGCATTCCTAATAGGGAGTCCTTTCCTTAAATGTTCTTAAAATGTAATGTGAATATTGTAAATGATTTTCATGCATCTGTATCTAAAATGAAAACAGTATGTTTGATCAAAGATATACATTTATTACATTAAGCCGCCAAATCACTTTTTTAAAAAAGAGAAAAATAGATTAGTCTGAAAGAATCTGCTAGAAATTAGCACCCATCTACAAAATAAAAGCATTGAAGGAAGCTTCCTTTTAGCCACTAAACAACAGTGGAGTCCTTGGTAGCCACAGTAAGATGGCATTTTTTCCTCCTCGGCAACCTGCAGAAAGCCTGGAAGGTTTCTTGCATAAAGCCAGGACTAAACTTTTTCTTAGCGTATACAAAAAGATGAAAATGTCTCTGAATACATTGCCCATTCCCGTTTAATTGTGTCTCTGACAATTTTCCAAGAGCTGGATCACAGATCACTGTGGAATTCTTCTGTTACCTTAACCAAATCAAACACAATCTTATATATGTAATGAAGAAAGACAAAAAACTCAAGTTGTAATTTTTCAGATATTAATCATTGTCTTACAAGGAGAATCTGAGAATAAATGAAAGACTAGAGGATATTTTAATCTCAAGTTTAAAGATTCAGTGTCCTTGTTCAGGGAATAAGTTCTTCAATAAAAGATAAGTCCTTTGCTAAGATAATTAACTATTTCACATTTATACTGTACATCAATAATATTAAAACACAGATTTACAGGACTATTTGCTACTATGTCCATTTAGCATAAAATAAGAGCATCTTTTCAGACCTGGAGTTTATGCTAGCCCTCGTCATGGTTCTTGGCAAAATTTTCAATAACAAGAGTGAGTTATATTATATGGAATTGGTCTTGTATCTCATCGGTATATGGCTATCCTTATATCAACTATGCCACTTTTACACAAAAGACTTATGTTGCTAATTTGGTTGTCATAGTAACATGTAGGGTTCAAGCACCTGGCAGTTTTCTCTCTCAGAGATCTGCATAACACTCTCTTGCAATAGAAACATCTCTGATTATATCAAGAAGTTTCCATGTGGAAGTCTTATGCTTTTTCATTAGATCTGCACACTTGTGTTTCATTTATTATGTTATTGTAATTTCAACAATAATTTGTTTCCATTATGATTGATGAAATTTCTATTTTAAGGTTTATTTTATTCTTATTTCTGTGTGTATACCTGTGTACATGTAGGTGCCTACGAGTGATGCCTACAGAAGGTAGAAAAAGATATTGCATTTTATGGGGCCAAATGCATAAGCAGCCGTGAGACACCCCATATGGGTGCTGGAAACTGAACCCAGATCTTTTGCAATGGCAGCAAACACTTTTAATAGCAAGTGATCCCTCCAGGTCCTAAAGTAGATTTTCTTTTATACTGAAAATAATAAAGCTATGTTGCTGATAAAACTTATAATTGCTGTGATTTTCTGTCTATAAAATTATAATTGATTCAAATGATAAAAATATTATTGCTTTTTATTTCTTATTGTTTATGCTTCATTATATCATTGAAATACAGGCAACCAAGGAATTCTGTGAGTGTGAGAAACAGTAGCACAGAGATGAGTCTTCTTTTTGGACATCCAATTTTTTCCTATATTTATTTATTTATATTCACTTTATATCCCTATTGCAGTCCCCTCCCTCCTCTCTTCTCTGTCCCACTATTTCCCCCTCCCCTTCTCCTCTGAAAAGGGCAGCCCTGCCTTCACCAACCCACCACAGCTCTTCAAGTCACATCAGTACTAAACACATCCTCTTCTGAGTCCCAACAAGACAGCCCAGCTAGGGGCACACGGTCCAAAAGCAGGTAACAGAGTCTATATCAGAGACAGTCCATGCTTTAACTGGTAGGGGATCTTCACAAAGGCCAAACTATCCATCAGCTACATATGTGTAGGAGACCTAGGTCCAGCCAACCCATGCTGTATGGTTGGTGGTTGGGTCTCTGTGAGCCCACACTGTCATCAATTAGTTGACTTCTTGTCTTCTTGTGGAGTTCATGTCCCCTAAGTGGTCAGCCATGAAATCAAGTTTATGTGTACAAGAATCACTAAATGAAGAGATCAGGTTGTGTTTATATATTTAGGTGTGTGTGTCTCAAGGGTGTGTCTTGAGGAAGAAATGAGGTGGTGCGTGGGAAAGATTGCAGTGAGAAAAGTGAAGAAAACAAAATTATGTGATTAAATGTTAAATAAAATGATATAAAAAGTAACTTTTATTTTTAAATATTTGATTTTATTTTTATCTTTGTTAGTTGAATACATGAAAGGTAACACCTATTCAAGATTCAGTTTCTAGTACAACATTTAAGAGAATCTGTATTAATGTAAAGGTTAAGAAATCTAACCCTGTGAGCATATACAGGGGGAGGAAGTCCTCCTCAGTCACAGTCATAGGGGAAGGGAGTAAGGGGAAAATGGGAGGGAGGGAGGAATGGGAGGACACAAGGGAGGGGTAACCATTGAGATATAATATGAATAAATTAAGAAAAGAAATTAAGAAAAGAAATCTGTTTTGATCAGGGTGTGGTGATACAGGCTTTTAATCCCAGCACTCTGTAGGCAGAGGTAGGAGGATCTTTGTAACTTCGAGATCAGCTTGATTTACAAAACTAGTCTAGGACAGCCAAGACTACACAGAGAAACTGTGTATCAAAAAGGCAGACAAACAAACAAACAATCAAAAAACTTTTTTTGGTATTGAAGAATATAAATACATAATAAACCAAAATTATGTACATCAGCAACTAATTTTAATAAGGAAAATGCACAAGTTGAAGCCTACAAATGTAAAAGGTATTCTAAGAGCCATGTACCAAAATATTAAAGCACAAGTATAATTTTTCTTTTTAAGAAAAATGTCATTCAATAATGAAGCCCCAAAGCCAGAAATATTAATAAAATTTCTATACTTTTTGAATGGAAGTAAAGTAGTTTTTTTCTCAAAAATCTTCAAGATTATGAAAATATGAGTGTAGAAAAATGATTTGCAAGTGACATTTGATGTCTGAAGTATTTGTATTTTATGTTGTGGCTTAGAAGCAGGGTTGCCCACAAAAGTCCAAGTGTTCAGTACATTATCAGACTCTGTTCTTTGGAAAGTAGAGAGCCTTCCTGAGGAAGGGCCTGATGAGTTTTGGAGTCACTTAGAATGTATCTTTAATGGCCTTCATTTGTTTCTGGTGCAAGCAGAAAAGAGCCTACCTCATATCCTCAGTATTCTACACTTTTCTACCAGGGGCTCCAAAAGGCAAGGACAGTCAGTCATATGAGATTTCCAAACCGTGAGATAAATAAACTTTTTCTCTTTATAAAGTGTTTTTCTTCATGTAACTGTTAATATTCAAGAACACTTACTAACACATTCAATACCTCTAAAAGTAATTAATAGCAAATATAAAACAGAAATTAAAATTAGAGGACCTTCTAGTGAATCCTACACCTGTGCTGTCAGATAACATTGAATACTCTAAAAATGGTTCCACATAACAAATGGATTTGATTTTACTAAATAAAATTATATACCTTTCTTAATTACAAAGAGACATTTATTCAGAAAAATTGCTATAGAAAGAAAATGCTCAGATATAAAATTACAATGGCATAGAGTAATCTATAAGTACTCTATGTTCAGTTTATAACTAAGAAAAATTAACTTAAGCAGTAGTGGTATAAAATTCCATGAGAAAGCATGCTATTTTCAGTTATCTCAAATATGATCTTTGTTTTGAAGGAAAAATTTTAGAAAATATTGTGTCTAAGGAGGTAAGGACACAAAAGACACGCAAAACTGATAAAATTAACTTTAAGATCTGGTTTGAGATTTGAAAATGTAAAGTACTTTAAATCAGTTTACTGTTTATGTATAAGAAAAGTATTTTGTGTAGGTGGCCTAATACACAAAGTAAAATGCAAAGCAATAACTGAACAGCAGCAATGCAAATGCACTATCCAATCACAAACACTAAAACATTATCATAGATAGATATCTCAGCATGATAAAACATGATCCCTAAGGAAGAATATTTTTTGGGGTTGGTAAATATTAATGCTATGTTAATGAGGCCTATTTTAGTCACATACCAAATCTATTTTCAAACAAATCAAATCAAAAGTGCTTTTAAAAATGACTTACATATAAATATAAAAATATCTTTTTTAATCTTTACATATTAAGAAGATACTTTGCTCTGTTTTATCCATAATCTTTACAACAGGCAATATTTCATACATTTATTAAAAGCAACTCTAAACATAATATATTAAGTAAATAAGGAACCTGTTGATTTCTAAGGTTTCATTAAATGTTCATGTTCATATGAGAAGCTGTTTTGGAGAATGTCTCCATCTGTTGGGAGTTCATTATGCAGGCTATGAGATTATCACTTGTATATATAATTGACTCAATTATTCATAACTTCACACAAAGTTTAAACATACTACAAAAATACCTATTTCTTCATTCTAATTTACATATTCTTTTATATGAATGCCAAGTTCTACATCAAAATTTCTTCCTTATAATTGTTTATTACTACTACTACTACTATTTTTAAAAGTATAAAGTTAAAGTAATTCTTTTTAGAGTTTGATTTTTGGCAAAAGAAAATAATATATGCAAAAGTACCTAGTTGAATTAAATATTTTAATATATGCTTGAATGTGGCATGACATACTAGAAATTATGGGTACATTTTATTATAAAATAATGTGCTGCCACATGGCTGCTTCTCACTGGGGGTAGCAATCCCTGTTGCACAAGCACTAGGTCTAGCTAGAGGGAGTAAAGCTTACGTGCTTCTGGGGTCTCTGTAGGCAGCTCGTGCAAAGGTAAGGAGCACAGCTGAGAACAGCTTCTGAGAACTGGTTCTGTTTGTCGGGAGGAAAGGGGTATTTATGCCCCCGGAGAGGTGGCCAGGGTCTCTGGGGCAAGGCTTATGTGTCCCTGTACCACCACTGGCTAGGGCAGAAGTGTTGGAAGATGCTACATCTGCATATTAAGGGGATGTAGGAACCAAAGGAAAATAAGGTCAAACAGGGACTGAAGCCTGATGGCTGCCAAGCTATCTTGATGGTGAAGAAGCTGGATTTGTGGTACCGGGTTGGGAGGCTGGAGAGAGCCAACTCCTGCCAAGCTTATGTTAGAGATGTCTGGGATTGGACTTCCTCAACCTTTCTTCTGTAACCCTGGGCCATTACAGTCCCATTAAAAAATGATTATAAGAAAATGACCACGTTCCCTGGAGGGGGAGACCTGGTGGCACTCAGAGGAAGGATAGCAGGTTACCAAGAAGAGAATTGATACCCTATGAGCATATACAGCATATACAGCAGGAGGTAATCCCCCTCAGGAACAGTCATAGGGGAGGGGAATAAGGGGAAAATGGGAGGGAGGGAAGAATGGGAGGATACAAGGGATGGGATAACCATTGAGATGTAACAAGAATAAATTAATAAAAAATTTAAAAAAGAGAGAAAAAAGAAAGAAAATGACAAAGCCAAGTGTTGTGATACATGCCTGTACTCCCTGCACTCAGGATACTGAGGGATGCAAATATCTGTGAGTTCAAGGCCAGCCTGGTCTACAAAGCAAGTCAAGGACAGCAAAGGCAACACAGAGAAACTCTGTCTTGAAACACCAAAGGAAGAAAGCAAAGAAGAAGAAGAAGAAGAAGAAGAAGAAGAAGAAGAAGAAGAAGAAGAAGAAGAAGAAGAAGAAGAAGGGAAAGAAAGAAAGAAAATTTAAAAAATAAAATAAAATGTCACTCACAGGATAATTTCAAAAAGGTAATTTTGTCAGGGTACTGTGCAGTCCACTTTAGCACTGTGAAAGGCTGGTCTCCTGATATGATATGGTTCTTATGCACAATGACTGACAACAGTTGTGGTTAGCCACACAGAAAATTCACAAAACCAAGACAGTAAAATATGCTAGATGAACTGAAGAGGGCCTTCCTATAACTTACCTCCAGCTCACTGAACTAGACAAAGTCACTATTCTTTGGTGGAGTGGTGGCCACTGGAAGTTTGCTCGTGCTGCAATGGACACCACACACATTTCACATGGGAAATACTAATTGGACTTGCTGGGTCACTAAAAATGGCATAGAGTTCAGAGGAGCCTGGAAGATATATTTGGGAACCTGGGTACAACTTGACATTTGTTTTATCATTATTGTATTTATCATTATTTTATCATTTATCATTATTGTATGAACATGATCAGGATACATTATATACATGTATGAATTTTTATATAAATCAAAAGTATAATAACAGACTTATGAACAAGGTTATATAATAAGAAGAAAAGGTACAAGAGGATGAAGAAAGTTCCATCTAATAATAACAGAATACTAACTCAATATTAGAAAATAGATGGGCATGTAGAGACAAGAGGATTTCAAGGTTCCAAGTGAACATGAACAGAAAAGAACTTCCATATGTCTTACTGTAACCAACGCAGCAAGCCTACAAGAAAAACAATTTCAAAGTCTTCAAGAGAGACCTAAAGGCATAAAAGGCAAAATCCTCAGAAGAAAGACTCCCAGGATCTTGATCTTGCTGCATAATATCTGTGCTCCTCAGCTCCACCCTGGATCTAATCATGTATTTGCTGAGCATTTATGAAAATGCTTCACAGTATATACTACTAAATTTAATTATTATATAAGCATACTTTATTTTTTAAAACAAAATACACTCAAACATGTTAGAACTATTCTTATAAAAATAAATGCATGTACAGTATTAAATGTACGTATTGAACACCTTGCGTAATACATCACATAGCATAACTGTGAGTATTAAGAGTTCAGTGAACATGGCAGTGGACTTTGATTTCAAGATACTTCACAGCTACTGAATTGACCACCTTCTGGAAGGGAGAAATATTCAGCTCACACATAGAGTGCATAGAGAACATTAGTTTCTGTGTCACTGTAGTCTGTCACCAATCAAACTGGAAACACATATTTGTTTTGCATTAATGAACCGTGCTGTATATGCTGTTCAGACAATGCGAAGAGAAAAGAGTGAAATCAAGCCAGGAGAATTTTTTAAAACTTAGTCTATCCAATTGTGTTGTATGAGAGGTTAGAAAAATATATTTTCTCTTAAAACATAAAAATTAAAATATTCTCACATACAGCACAGTATAATATCTATTTTAAATGATTCACAGCTTAGAGAGCTCCCTCTCCTCAGAAGAAGGTGATTACATCCTGAGCATACTTCTCAAAATAAGTTGTTAAGTATGGAAGAGTTCTGAAATGAGAATAAATATTACTTACAATATGAAGCTGAAGGAGAGGCAGTTTGTCAGTGATGAGTATTAGAAATGAATGCACATGAAGCTAAAATTACCATCACTGTAAAGACTTGCATGCCCACCATGCAATATGTTATAACAGATTGGAGTTAGTGCATTAGACTCTGCATCAGTTATTCACTTTACTGGAAAGTGTCAACTGATACCATCATTTTTCCATATTAATGGCCCTAAATATATAGTAAAATTCATACCAATCAAAGCATGTGTTACAGAAAGAAATAACACTTGATAATGTACAACAGTAGATTTATTCACTTATTTTTTGCTACTTTTACTTTATTCTGTTGATTTTCTAAGTTCATTAAGCATTTTATTTTTAAAATTATAATTGGCTTTTAAATACTATTCTTTTTATTTTATTAATTTATTCATATTACATCTCAATGGTTATCCCTTCCCTTGTATCCTCCCATTCCTCCCTCCCTCCCATTTTCCCCTTACTCCCCTCCCCTATGACTGTTCCTGAGGGGGACTTCCTCCCCCTGTATATGCTCATAGGGTATCAAGTCTCTTCTTGGTAGCCTGCTGTCCTTCCTCTGAGTGCCACCAGGTCTCCCCATTCAGGGGACGTGGTCAAATATGAGGCATTGGGCTGGAGAGATGGCTCAGCCGTTAAAGGCTAGGCTCACAACCATAAATCTATTCTTATAACAAACCAAATTTGATATATATGTGTACCTATATGTATATGTATATATATATATACATATACATATGTGTGTGTGCATAGATACATATGTGTGTGTTTAAGTTCATATATGTGTATGTGTATAGGTACACATATATCGCATTTATATATGCATATATAATGATAAAAGCCCATTATAATTTTCATGCTTAAACGAAAGGTAAAAGTAACTAATAAAATGTCATATGTGTAAATAGGCATCTGCCTACACATTATCTAAAACCATACAAACAAACTAGAGAAACCAATTATACTACAGAAACACACAAGTCACTGCAAAGAGAACATGTGTCAACCTGACTTCTTAAGAAAAAATTATCCATTTCTTCATTCAAATAGAGACTAGAACTTTATGTAGTGAGGTAGGTTTTGAAAACAAAAAACAAAAATATGATATAATTAAGGCATGATATGTTATGATATGATGTGACAGAATACCCATGTTACCCAAACTTTTCCAAAGGAAAAGCCAAACCTGCTCATTCCAACATTCATCAACTCATCGACATCTCTTTTAGATTAGAAAATTAACAGTAAATAAAATTATCTAGGTGATATCTAAGTTTTCTAACTGCTTACATTTTTATTTGCACTTTACTTTTTATCTTGTTTCTTTTTATTGAAAAATAAGAGTATAATTTAATTATAAAATATCTCATTTTTCCTCCTTCAAAACTTATATATCTTGTAATTATAATACAAACAAAACAAAACAACTCCAATTAGTGGAAAAAGAGAACATGAATTTGAAAATGGTGGGAACTGCAAACTTGTGTACATGTATTTACAAAGCTATGTCTCAAAAGCAGCATTTGCTACTAGAAGAAACTCAAAAAAGAGTCAGTAACTTAGTAAGACATGATGAAAATAGTGAAAATTCGTCAAAGTATATACTCAATTCCCATAATGCCCAAATGACCCATAAAGATAATAAACTCAATAGAACAGAAAAAGAAAAGTGTTTAGGTAGAAATCTTGCAAAAGTGTAAAGTGTAAGAAACTACAAATAATGGAAACTAATGCTTAAATAAACCTAGATGACATTAAAATACAGAGAATAAAGACCCTTGTTCAATTTTAACTATTATTTATTTATTGTGTGTGTTAGAGAGAGAGAGAGAGAGAGAGAGAGAGAGAGAGAGAGAGAGAGAGAGAGAGCGCATGGTATTCATGTGAAAGTCATAGGAAAACTTTTACAATTTGGATCTTTTCTTTCCTGTGAGGGTCCTGTAAATTCAGATCTCAGGCTTCTCAGCAGACACCTTTACCTGCCTAATCATCTTACCAGCTGTGAGCCAATTTTAAAAACACTCAAAATATACACCTGATAAAAAATAAATAAATATTAATGGGATACATTAAATATGCTCAAACAAGTATTTTTCTGACCTAAATAAAACAATGTGAATTAATGCTTAAAAAATAATTTAAAATTGACAGACAATAAAAAGGAAAAAATTAATTGCAAACATTACCTTTGAGAATACTTCATTAGAAATGATAAAGAGTATATAACACGATCATTATAGAGAGTATATTATGTGAACAACTCAAGGACATTGGAGAAAATCAGGAATGCAATGTAGATTACATAAAAAAGAGTATAGGAGTGTTATTTAGGAATAAGAGAAATGGAAAGAGAGTCAGAGATAGTTCTTGTTCAACTAGACTGACTGAAAATGATTTTGAAAAATGATATAAATATATCAGAACCCAAGAAAAGATTCCATTTATTGCAAAATAAAGAATACAGAAATAAATATAAAAGGAGACTAGGAGGGGGGAAAGCCAATATTATCTATTTGATTTAGCACAGTAGCTACAGTGATGTTAACTATTGGTTGTCACATTATTTAGATCTGGGATCCATTAAGGGGCACACCTATGGGTGGACCTTTCATTGAAAGAAACACATGCAGGAAGAAAAGTATGCCCAAAAAATGTTAAGATGAAAGGACCTATTTATTTTAGATGAACAAATGAATGGATCTAGGGAAATGAGACCTCCAAACACAGATGTGAAATAAGTAGCCAGAATATAAAAAATATGACCAATGTAAATACAGGGACTGATCCCATCTCTTTTCTTCCCAATAAGCACGTATTTCGAAAACCAAGAAATCAAGAGCTAAGCCAGAAAATAGTGCTGGAGTGTACACCGAATATAGTGGACACCAAGGTACTCTACGGAAGATAAGCTGATGGCAATACAAATAATCAAAATGTACACAGTTTTAAATAATTGTACACTACAGTGGACACAAATGACAGTGTTTAGGTTCAAAGCCAAAGTTAAATAAACTGTAAAGAACCACAAAAAAAAAAAAAAACCATGATAGATTCTCCAGAGGAAATGCAGTGAATTTTAAGGCAGTGTGTTTCTTGAGGTATAAGAAAAAACTTTCACATTGAGTGAGAAAAGGCAAAATAAATAATCTCACACATTGACAAAAATTAAGTACAATATTTTGTATATCTGAAAAATTAAGCATCTGTTTTCTAAAATGAAAATAAGATTCTGACTAAAGAAAGTGCATTCATGAAGATACCAATCATAAAGGAACAGAAAAAATACTTTAAATATAAACAGCTCTCTGAATTTTTAAATGATTAAGAACACATCTCAATATTTAACAAACATACAGTAATAGTAACAGAAGAAACAAAAAGAGAAAATTATTTCAATAAAAACAGCTGTTTTTTCCCAAGCTGAGCCTAATCAATTAAATCCATAGATTTAAAACCCAAGGAAACTTTCAAAATGCTAATTTAAACGTACATGTGTGCAAATATACTGAAATGATGGGTAAGCATAGGAAATAAAGAGATAATCTCAAAAGCCGCCAGAGAAAAATACAGCTTCCTGCTTGGTTTGTGGGTTGGTTCAGATTGCCTTTGTTTGTTTGTCAACTTAGATCTTTCAACATCTTCAAAACATCACCCCAAGATGTATAGAAAAATTCTATACCTATTCTTCAGTTGAGGAACATCTAGGTTGTTTTCAGATTCTGGCTGTTATGCATAAAGCTGCTGTGAAGATAGTTGAGCAAATGTCCTGGTTGTGTGGTGGAGCACCTTTTGGGTGTATGCCCTGGAGTGGTTCAGCTGTGTCTTGTGGTAGTACTCTTCCCAATTTTCTGAGAAAGTACCAGATTTGTTTCCAAATTTGTGGCACATTTACACAATAGAATACTACTCAGCTATCAAAAACAAAGAAATCTTGAAATGTGCTGGCAAATGGATGGAACTAGAAAAAAATCCTCCTAAGTGAGGAAACCCAGAAAAACATGCATGTTATACACTCACTTACAAGTGGGTATTATTGCAACATAGA
The DNA here is from genome assembly GCF_964271855.1 of Acomys minous. Taxonomy (NCBI): domain Eukaryota; kingdom Metazoa; phylum Chordata; class Mammalia; order Rodentia; family Muridae; genus Acomys; species Acomys minous. The sequence continues at coordinate 10,573,721 of NC_140501.1, read as the reverse complement.
TGTCCTCTGAGCAGCTACACCCAGAGGAGACTAGGGATCAGAACAGATACTAGGGCTCTCGCCAGGACCCTGATCAAATTGCTGAGGGTTGTAGAGAAGAGTTGGGGGGGGGGGATGAAAAGAAAAGGAGGGGTCAGGAGCTCCACAAGGAGACCATCAAGCCTGTGGATATGGATGTGGGGGGGGGGCGAGGGGGAGGAGGGGGCCTGCACAAACTGATGCACCAAACAAGGACATTGCAAGCAGGAACCTAGACCCCCTGTTAAGATGTAGCAGATGGACAGCTCAGGGAACTGCCTCTGACATGACTCTAGTGCCCGTAGATTTGATAACTGCCCCTTGGAGCAGCCTTATAGGCACAGAGAGAAAAGGGATGTAGATTGTGCTGATGAGACTTGATAGGCTGAGGTCAGACTGTGGGTCAGGAGGGTCCCCCTGTCAGAGATCTAGGTGAGGGAAATAGGGCAGAAGAGGGAGGGAGGGTGGGAAGGGAAAGATAAGAGCGAGAAGATAACAACCTGGATGCAATCTGAATAAATTATAATAAATTTAAAAAGAAAAATTCTATAGGTGAAGAGGTAAACTCACAGCTTACATTTTCTGCATGTCTAAGATTTCCAAGTAACAGACCAGTAATCTTTCCAAATTCAATGTATTTCAGAATCTAGCCTAGAAAATAACCCAAGGTGGGACTTTAGTAAGTGGTTGCTAAAATATATGGCTTTGAGATTATAGGGGAGAAGGTAAGAATAAAATTTTTGCCATTCTAAAATAAATGCCATTTTGTAGAATTATAATTTTCTGTGAGTTTTGAGAGAGTGGCTGGAGGTCATAAGAAAATAATAAAGAAGTCATGATCCTTACATTCACTAGGGTTGTTATAATTATGCCAATCAGATATTCTCTGATCTCTTTCTTCCACACTGACGTAACACAAATTGTGCTAAATGGATGGAGGGCAATATTCAAAAAAGTGAGGGGGGCATTACTTGTTTGTCTACTATTAATTATTTCACAACAATAAAATAAACTTAATCCTGTGTTTGTTTCCACATTGTTGACCAAGAATTATTTCAATTCTATGGTACTGTCTCAGAAATAATTTAAACTCAGAAGATTTAGTTTTAATAATGTCACTATTTATGTTTTAATTTTACTACCTAATATCTGTCAATATTTGAAGAATATCAGATCTAAAATAGAAACAGATTGAGTTTTGATTTTATTTAAAATATAAAACCTAGCTCTTGCTTCAGCTTACTAAAATCAACTCGTTAGCAAAGCTGAAAACACTGAGACTGCTGAGCTCCTGTTATCAAAGACATCATTCACTGGGTCACTTAGTGTAACTCCAATAGCTGCAACACAACCCGAAGTTTCAGCTTTGTTTGCCTTCCATAATTGTGTTATGTATTATAAATTTCCCTGCAGGTCCATGATATCATCAATGTTCCTGTTCCATTTATCTTAATAAATAGAGTAGTGATCCGATGGAGAGTTATATTGATCAGTTTCCCTGAGCTTTAGAAGCTTTTTCTACTCCTTGCATAATCTACTGGGCACCAAAAAAAAAATTCTCCCATTTTATGAAATTACATTTTTACCAGTATAGTAAATGTCAAGAAGAAGAGTTAAAGTTCCTTTTATGTATGTGGCATGCAAATTATAGTTAAAACAAAACTTGTAATTTAGCAAGACAGACTATTTTGAGGTTTAAAATTTTCTCATTGCATATGCCTTCCTATAAATAGCTCCAAATTTAATTTTTGGTCACTATGAGCAAATATTAAATATACCTATTTATATTTTCATCATACAAATGTTTTCATTTACAAGAGTATACATAACTCATAACTATTTCCATATGTCCTCAAATACTGTAAAAAAAATTACTATTATTACTTCAAAATCCTCTCCTCTCCTTTCTCCCATCAATTCATTACCAGACTTGAAGCTAGTTTCACTGCTTTGTTAGGCATGATGCTAAGCCTTGGAATAACCTTGAAAACTTAGGTATATTTTCTCTGAAGGTTCAAAATTGTATGCAAATGCACTTGGAACTATCAGCTATTGAAATGAGAGGTAGTCTGAACTTATTCTTTAAGAACTTTTGCCAGTAAGTTCAAAGGACTTACATGGGTTCGTCAAAAAGTGGTTTCTAAGTTTTAGAATGTAACAGTTCACTCACCACTGAATTTTGCACTGAAAACTATATATAAAAGTAAATTAATGCCTGTGGATGAGGGGACATACTCATTTTCAATATATTGTATTCTTTCCACCTCCAGCTATTTGTTTGCTGTTGTATGTCATCATCATAGCTAATACTTTCTGTTCAGCCACATGAAAAGGGAGAGAAGAACTGAGCATCCAGTAACTTATGAGCTTTCCTCCTGTTATATTCGGAGGCCACTGAAGCAGCTAGGAGAGGTCCTGGGAGAATAAGAACTCGCCCAAATTACATGTATTGCCCAGTAGCAAATTTATTTTGAGGAAAAATTGCCACTCTGCCTGATCAGAGGTCACAGGTAGAGCAGGGACCTCACAGAGTCACAATCGTTCCCCACAGGTGAAGGGCCCACTGAGAGCAAAAGGCAACAGTAACAAGACAAAGGGTTTCCCCACTAAAATTCCATCGGAGGAGTTATTACAGCCTTTGGCTTTATGAATCTGTCAAAGAGAAATGACTTCTGCTATCACAGACTGCTGGCTATAACCCCTGCCAAGTTCCACAGAAAGGCCAATAGAACAGCTCCCTGTGATTTTAATAAAGGCTGACTCAGCGAAAGAACAGTAATGCCTTACAGTGTTCATATAAGCTGCGTCATGGCTTTCAGAGAATCCAATATTGTGTGTGCTTATTTTCTGGTAGAAATCTTATCTGAGAAATCCAAAATGCTCTGTAAAACTTCACAAAACCTGCTTTACATGTAAATGTTTAAACCTAAAAGAAAACTGTTTTCATTGGTATAAGAAGTAGAGATTTTCAGTTATTTAACCAGCCCTCTTATTTGTTTTCAAAAAGCATAGTCAATAGTCACATATTCTCTTTGAATGGGTTTCTTAATAATTAAAAGCAGGTAAAGGAATGTTTCCAATTTCCATAAACTCTGAGAGAGAGAGAGAGAGAGAGAGAGAGAGAGAGAGAGAGAGAGAGAGAGAGTTGTGAAGGATAAATATTTAGGTATCTCTAAATGCATTACTAAGGTCATAAAGATTTATCTTGGTACAAATTTACCAGAAGGAAAACAGCCCTTGGTTATGGAAACCATATATCATCTCGCATTCAAGATAGTGACTGGTATAAAAGTGTCGAAATATCCAGATCTAATATTCATTTATTTAATATTCTTCTAATATTATTCAAGCTCACAGAGGAGAGACTGATTCTGTTAAGATTACTGAAGACTGCGTGGCCATTAATCATTATGAATTAAAGTGTTTTCTGTGTAGCTTAGTTACTCTCCACCTTGACTTTATTTTACAAACTTGTTCAAAGTGAACAGTGTAAAATCAGACTCCATCAGCTGAAAGCAAAGCACGTGCAATCTACTTGACAGGGAGGATGTGTAAGTAGTCACACTTCTCAGACCTTTAGTATTAGTCAATATAATGAGACAGGGGGAAAGTTCTACACAGGAAGGAAGAAAATGCTTAGTAACTCACTGCCCTCTGAAATAAGTAGTAAGGCATCCCCTTCTTCCTCCTAAAAATAACTTTTCCTGCTACTGTGGAATAATTTAAATATTGAAATAAGTTGAGAGAATCTGCATTTAATTAGCTGTCTTTTGCATACTGTAAAGAAATCTCATCATCCAGGTTAAATATTTTTACCTACTTTATAGGGAATGATTTTACCATGTATATAAGACATAATGGCATAAAATAATCTTAATGTTAGGTGATACAAACTCATGAGTCTTTTGACAAATTAAGGAGAAATATTCGAAGGAAGAAAACTTTACTAGAATTTAAATAATGCTTTTTGCTGCATTAACTCCATTTTAGTTTATCTTAATACAATTCTCCATATTTCTCTTAATACTCAATCAAACCAACATGAAACAATGCCATGAAAAGCGAGGGTACATATAACTTCTCTGATCTTTAATGGTGTGGAAGCATAAAATCTAACAACATTTACTGGTGTTTATTTAAAACATGAGTTCCTTCTAGAAAAATGCTAAATAAACGACACAATTCTCTCCTTACACAAACAGAAAAACTTGACTGTCCTTCACAACCATGATAATATGATAAAGAGTCTCATAACTTTAAAAAGAAAAGAACAATACATAGTTCTATATTCTGGTTGGAAAATGCTTCTGTAAATGGTAGGTAATAGATGACAACCCGAGTCGCTCTGGATCTCCAATGTATAGTCACTTGCCAACTACTCTCGTAATAGATAAATAAAAATGATAATTTAAATTTATTATTGCTGAATTTACCACATACTTACTTCATGGAACATATATCAATATATATGGTACCCAAATAGAAGCTTCTCCTCTACATCCAACCATTCAGAGAAAAAAAAATAACAATAAATACTCAGCTAGCAGCAATGTGAGCTACAATGTCAACCTCTCACAAGATATACTGGTTATATCACAACTGTTACGTGAGCAATGAAACAATTTTTAGAACTTATATAAGGCCTAGTCCATGAGTCTGAATCCATACCTATTAGTGTTATTGAGACAAAGAACCTGAGACTAGATAAGTCATGGTCTCCAGGGGAAAACACTATTATTCTTATAATGGTTTCAACAATAGAACAATTCATGATGGCCTATTGCTATACCTATATATCAGTCCATCACTCAACTATCATCAGAAAAGCTGCTTCTTTGAGTGGTTGGTAAGTAACACAGAGACTCACAACTGGAAAATGAACAGATACAGAGAGACCTTGAAGAGCACTTAACCATAGCTGGAATATCTATCACACCTAGCACTCAATGCTCAGTTGTCTGTGCTGTAGAAGATGCAGGAAGCATAGATGGTGGAAACCCCAAAGAAATTCTATTTCTCATCACAGCAAAGTGGATGTACACATGAACTCACAGAAACTGCATGTATAAAACCTGAACATGCTCAAGAAAGACAAAAGGCCATCAATGTAGAGTGATTAACATCAGCAACACCTCTAACCTGGCAAAAATTCACATCCAAAACCTAGGTCTGTGTGATCTGGCTGGAATACATACCTGTAATCACTTGGGCTGGGATACAGACACACCTTTAGTACACACATTTAATCTCAAACAATGGCATCTAGTTGAAAGATAGACGAAGTGTGGAATCAGAGAAAGATTTGACAGAATGCATCAGAGATAAGATATGCCCAGCTCTCATGACAACAGACAGGAAAGAGAGTCTATTTAAGAGCAATGGAGGGAGATAGAGTGAAGTTAAGTTTAATGCAGTTCAGTTGAGTTTGTGCAGTTCCATTCAGTTCCATCCACTTCTCCCATTCATGGCAGTTCAGTCTCTAGAATTCAGAGGCAGTTTCTACAAGCAAAACAATTAAGTCAGAAACTGAGAAAAATCAGTTCAAATCAGTCTGCTTGGAGTGGCTTTTTGAGCCAAAACAGCTAAGTTGAACCAACCAGCCAGAGTTCATAAGCAACTAGAAAGCGTCAAATTATTCAGGAGTAAACCTCAATAGCTACGTTAGCAGAAAGAGGCAGGAAGCTGAAATCTTCAAGGCCCAGGCTGACAAAAAATTAGATTGTGAGGAGGTTACAAGCTTCCAAGTCTAGGACTGGGGATAGATAAATAGAAATCCTCTGGCCTCAGCCCAAGCCATGCATTTATAAAACTTGGGTATAGCTCTCTTTTCATCCCCACATCTGAGGAAATAAAAAGAACATTTAAACATGAACACCAAATTTTATCTCCAGTCAAGAATATATTTGCAATTCAAACATCTTTTGAAAGAGAGAAAGTCAATTTTCTCCAATGGAGTGAAACTACATATATCAAGCACCTATTCCAAGGCAAATATCATGATCTGGAGTAGTTGACCAACATAAAATGGACTCCATGGTGTGTGTGTGTGCGTGTGCGTGTGCCTGTGTGTGTCTGCATGCACGTGTGTGTGTGTGAATGGTTTCTTTTTAAAGAAAATAAGTCAAGCTAGGTGAATAGGAAAGGTATAGGTACTGGGAGAGGAAAAAGAACATGATCATAATATACTGTAGAAAATTTAGTAAACCATAAAACAAAACCAAATTAAAAGAATGGGAAGAGGAAGATATAAGCAAAGGCATAACAAGTGAAAAAATAATCACATGAAAAAAAGAATGATTAACCAACTAAAACACAGTTGTAATAAAATAACATATCTAACAGAGAAAATATGTCATGAAGAATTTTAAACAGAAGATTAGCATTAAGAACTTTTTAATATGGGGAGTAAGGGGAAAATGGGAGGGAGGGAGGAATGGGAGAATACAAGGGAGGGGATAACCATTGAGACGTAATTTGAATAAATTAATAAAATAAAATTAAAATTAAAAAAGAACTTTTTAATATGATAAAATGCCAATTAAAAAATAAAAAACCAATCAAAAGCAAACAACAATATTTTTCATTGAAAAGGTATTTGTTTCCTTGTATTCCATCCTGTGATCTTCAACACACTTGAAGATGAGATATTACAGGATAATCTACTTACTCAGTGGCCTATGGGAAACTACACCACAGCAATATCTTGAAAACTTGTACGGGAAACAAAACAGAAGCTGAGGACAATAAAGTACACTAATTCCTGTTGCTTTCATTAGCACTCTTTCCTAGAAAAGTACTATTTTAAGATTATAGTGTATGGTTTGCTGTGAGGTAAACTTTTTTTAAACTCATATTTCTTGCTCTACATATGTAATTAGCAAGCAGAGGGAGAAAGATAAAATTATTTATTTTGTAAAATTAAGCTGTGAAAGAGTCTGAAATGCACTACTTTTGAAATACAAACACCAATGGAGAAAGCTGTGCCAATCAAAACTGGGAGTATTTTTATTCATCCTGATTTTGTACCTTAATATGAGTAACACTAGTTTTTTTATTCTGCATGTCCTTCATGACTCCCAGTGACAGAGTTGAAAAGGCACATGGGTATCACTCAGTAGCAAATATCTTGAACATGTATTCAGTTTTTATATATTTCTAAAAATCGGGATAATAATTATACAAATCCAGCTTTAGGTGTGTATACCTTTTATTAAACAGATATTTCAGCTGTGATTGTCATATGGTCATGAAAATTAATTCCTTAAGAATTGATGCAATTCTAGGGAACAAGCAATGACCTTGTTTATGAGTCATTTAGTCTTTGAGAGAAAAATTGTAACTGTGGCCAAATGAAGAAATATCAGAATGTACAAGTTGCATGCAGCGGCTCCTACCTCACAGGTCTACCTATGATATCAGATGGCCCATGTCTTGTTTACGTGAGATTAGTCAATCCTCCTGGGCCCTTACAGGTTTCTTTTGAATTTGTGGAAAGCCATCTTTTATCACTTCATCATAGTTTATAGGCCAGGGTGTGTAGAAGAATTGATTGACAGGATTAAACGACAGAAAAACTCTTGCTTCAGTTCTACCCAAGAGTAGGGGTTATTCCTTTCGTAAAGGGCTGTTACAACACACACAGGAATAAGAGACTGTGATGTGCCTTTTCCAGCTTTATTCATTACTAATTAAGATGGGTTTTTCCGTTGTATCCTTATTACATGACATTTGAGGAATTTTTATTTCCAAATCTCTACAAAGAAATTTTATGATATTGTTATAAAAATTATGATGATTTAAAGTTGTGTGCAGGTATGAACAAGGTTAAATATTGGTGAGAAAATTAATAGCCATGGTTGTATGGCAATTTCTCATATATATATATATATATATATATATATATATATATATATATATATATATATCATTAGTTGTATTTCAATTATACTATATTTATCCACTGAACAAATATTGAGTCTTTTATGTTGTTATTTTTGCTATTACAACTCTTTTTTATTATGTATTATATATATATTGCATACAAGAATAAAAGAATACATGAGAGGACTCAATCTAATAGAGTCTCTCAGCCTAATCTATGGCAATTGATAGCAGAATAAATGACACAAACTAGTAACTAAACCCCATCAACTACTATTATTCTCATGTTATTGAATTTGGGTATGTTTATATCTATTTCTTCATATAAATATTACATAGTTAATATTAAGAAGATGAACAAATGAGTACATTTAATATGTCTTCATATATAATACCTTTTCCTAAACTTAGTGGGGGATAATGAGAACATTTTAATCTCATTTTACATGCCAGGCAACGAGGACTGGCTAGTTAGTGTTTTGTCAACCTCGTAATAAGGATACACAATGTCTCGTTTAAGGAGCTAACAATGATGGTCTGTTTGGAGGATATCTGCCTTCATGCTCACTCATGGGGTATGGTTCTGTGTCCTTCACATTATTGTCTGTGTAGGGATATAATTAGGATGGAATTGAGCCTCTCGTGTTTTACGAAAATAACCAGATCACCAGTAAGGAACACAAAACCCAACATCCGATAGGCAAATATTTATAGTAAAACCTCTGCCTTATTACATTTGTTAGAAACAAGGAACATCTCCAAACAGCTTTCAAGTGCGTAAAGTTGCAGCAGCTGGTGAAGACCAGGAAGCAAGTGTGGTGATGTCATGGTATTCTATC